>NW_026610109.1:0-329304 GCF_029499605.1 Hyla sarda | reverse complement strand
TCTCCTGGCTGTTCACACAGTGTGTCATTGCTGTACATTGACCATGCATTGCTTCTGTGGTATTGCAAAGGCAAAGACAAATGCTTCCAGCCATCCATTGCACTAATGGATTGGTCATCAGCTGGCTGTCTATGTCCCCGCATCAATATAGACCAAAGTACAGAGGGTTAGGCTATGCTATTGTGCACCTAACCTGATGCATCAGAAGGTGCGAGGCCCTTGCTAAATTCTGTGCACAGACTTTGAGATCTATACTTTAGACTGTATCTAAACCTGCTCCAACATGGACTGACATTCTGGCCTACTTTCAGCCGATGCGACTTGTCTGTCGCTGAACAGTCGCTTTTTATGTATTCAGCACCTATGTATAATGTTGTAAAAATGCTCTAGAAGCTAAAGTCGCAGAAATGTCACACATATTTGGCCTGCAACTTTCTGTGCGACAAATTCAGACAGGAAAAATCAGTATAAATCCTTAGAAAATTATCCCCCAGTGTCTCCATCTGCTGGCGGTATTGAATAAGCATTGCTGCACTGATGGGGTATGCATTAGACGAAAAAAAAGAAGAAAAAGAAGAATAATACGCCCAGAAAAGAGGCGAAAAGGAGAAAAACGTAAAAAAACGTGAAAAAAAAGTAAGAGGAAGAGAAGGGAAAAAAAGGTGGAAATGGGTTTAAAAGTGATTTCGGCGGAGAAATATATATATATATATATATATATATATATATACGCGCACACACACACATATATATAAACGTATTCTCCGTTGAGATATTGCAGCCGCTGCTGTGTCCAGGCCCAGGAGCCTTAGCACTGTGCTGTGATGTCACTCAATACCACTGACATCACTAGGTGTAAACAACATCTCTCCTTTGCTGTGTATGTGACTATGGAGCTGTTTGGTGATGTCGTCTATTATGGCCTTCATAGAAGCAACAGGAGATTGTTGCATCCATCTAGAACCCTCAGAACTACAGTGCTATGATGTCACTCACTTCCACAGGCCTTGCAGAGTGTAAACAACAACAACCCAGCTTTATTGTGTATGTAACCATAGGGATTTGTGATGTCACCTAGAACCTTCACAGCAGCGACAGCTTTATGAGGAGCATCAGCACTGCTCTGCCTGAGCAGAACCATCACCGCCATAGGTTGTCAAATAACCCGGATTTAACCCACACAGGTAAGTCCAATGGGGTGCAGGCATGTCCTCTATGCTTACAGCTTCCCGTGGGTGTTGGTTTGATACCGTTTGGGGACAGCCAAGGAGGCATCTGCAGGCAACAAAGGTAGGTGTGTGCTTGTGTGTGTGTTTCCTATGCAGATCCTAAGCCCAGTGTCACATGCAAGTAGGAGGAGTAAGAAGGGTTCCTGGCAAATCCGGGTTATGGATTGCATTTAAAAAGGCCCCGTGGGAGTGCAATGGGCCCCTGTCTTGCTGCTTAGCAATAATGGTATGGGTTTAGGTTCTGCTGTGTGTACTGGTGGTTGACTGCCCCCCAGCCCAGAGTGTGCATGGAAAATTGTCTGGCAGCCTCCCTGACAGCAAGCAGTGATAGTGCCCATGAAGGGCACCTTGTTGGGCCCGCCCCTTTCACGGTTATCGCTTCTCGGCCTTTTGGCTAAGATCAAGTGTAGTATCTGTTCTTATCAGTTTAATATCTGATACGTCCCCTATCTGGGGACCATATATTAAATGGATTTTTGAGAACGGGGGCCGATTTCGAAGCTTGCTTCCGTCGCCCTATGCATTGACCCGATATGGCAGTATCTTCGGGTACAGTGCACCACCCCCTTACAGGGTTAAAAAGAAAGATTCCTACTTTCATTGCTACCTGCTTGCTGGCTAGCCAGCTAGCCAGCCCTGTGGGCCTTGCTGCTGCTGCAGCCAAAAAACAAAAGGTGGTGCTGCTGCTGCTTCTGCTGCTTCTGCTTCTGCTTGTGTCTGGCCGCTGTTGGAGCGTCCAGGCACAGGACTTCTGCTGCTGCTGACTAAATGGCCTCCTTAATTGGATCATTTGAGTAGCCAGCACACCTGTGCAGGTAGGGCATGACATGATAGGCAGCTGCCTTGATAGCGGGTGGGTGCTGAATGTTCCTAATTGACAAAATAAGATTAATGCTTATGAAGAAATATAAAATCTCATCCCTTCCCCAATATCGCGCCACACCCCTACCCCTTAATTCCCTGGTTGAACTTGATGGACATATGTCTTTTTTCGACCGTACTAACTATGTAACTATGTAACATAACATGGGGGGGGGGGGGGTCTCCTGGCTGTTCACACAGGTGTGTCATTGCTGTACATTGACCATGCATTGCTTCTGTGGTATTGCAAAGGCAAAGACAAATGCTTCCAGCCATCCATTGCACTAATGGATTGGTCATCAGCTGGCTGTCTATGTCCCGCATCAATATAGACCAAAGTACAGAGGGTTAGGCTATGCTATTGTGCACCTACCTGATGCATCAGAAGGTGCGAGGCCCTTGCTAAATTCTGTGCACAGACTTTGAGATCTATACTTTAGACTGTATCTAAACCTGCTCCAACATGGACTGACATTCTGGCCTACTTTCAGCCGATGCGACTTGTCTGTCGCTGAACAGTCGCTTTTTATGTATTCAGCACCTATGTATAATGTTGTAAAAATGCTCTAGAAGCTAAAGTCGCAGAAATGTCACACATATTTGGCCTGCAACTTTCTGTGCGACAAATTCAGACAGGAAAAATCAGTATAAATCCTTAGAAAATTATCCCCCAGTGTCTCCATCTGCTGGCGGTATTGAATAAGCATTGCTGCACTGATGGGGTATGCATTAGACGAAAAAAAAGAAGAAAAAGAAGAATAATACGCCCAGAAAAGAGGCGAAAAGGAGAAAAACGTAAAAAAACGTGAAAAAAAAGTAAGAGGAAGAGAAGGGAAAAAAAGGTGGAAATGGGTTTAAAAGTGATTTCGGCGGAGAAATATATATATATATATATATATATATATATATATATATATATATACGCGCACACACACACATATATATAAACGTATTCTCCGTTGAGATATTGCAGCCGCTGCTGTGTCCAGGCCCAGGAGCCTTAGCACTGTGCTGTGATGTCACTCAATACCACTGACATCACTAGGTGTAAACAACATCTCTCCTTTGCTGTGTATGTGACTATGGAGCTGTTTGGTGATGTCGTCTATTATGGCCTTCATAGAAGCAACAGGAGATTGTTGCATCCATCTAGAACCCTCAGAACTACAGTGCTATGATGTCACTCACTTCCACAGGCCTTGCAGAGTGTAAACAACAACAACCCAGCTTTGTTGTGTATGTAACCATAGGGATTTGTGATGTCACCTAGAACCTTCACAGCAGCGACAGCTTTATGAGGAGCATCAGCACTGCTCTGCCTGAGCAGAACCATCACCGCCATAGGTTGTCAAATAACCCGGATTTAACCCACACAGGTAAGTCCAATGGGGTGCAGGCATGTCCTCTATGCTTACAGCTTCCCGTGGGTGTTGGTTTGATACCGTTTGGGGACAGCCAAGGAGGCATCTGCAGGCAACAAAGGTAGGTGTGTGCTTGTGTGTGTGTTTCCTATGCAGATCCTAAGCCCAGTGTCACATGCAAGTAGGAGGAGTAAGAAGGGTTCCTGGCAAATCCGGGTTATGGATTGCATTTAAAAAGGCCCCGTGGGAGTGCAATGGGCCCCTGTCTTGCTGCTTAGCAATAATGGTATGGGTTTAGGTTCTGCTGTGTGTACTGGTGGTTGACTGCCCCCCAGCCCAGAGTGTGCATGGAAAATTGTCTGGCAGCCTCCCTGACAGCAAGCAGTGATAGTGCCCATGAAGGGCACCTTGTTGGGCCCGCCCCTTTCACGGTTATCGCTTCTCGGCCTTTTGGCTAAGATCAAGTGTAGTATCTGTTCTTATCAGTTTAATATCTGATACGTCCCCTATCTGGGGACCATATATTAAATGGATTTTTGAGAACAGGGGCCGATTTCGAAGCTTGCTTCCGTCGCCCTATGCATTGACCCGATATGGCAGTATCTTCGGGTACAGTGCACCACCCCCTTACAGGGTTAAAAAGAAAGATTCCTACTTTCATTGCTACCTGCTTGCTGGCTAGCCAGCTAGCCAGCCCTGTGGGCCTTGCTGCTGCTGCAGCCAAAAAACAAAAGGTGGTGCTGCTGCTGCTTCTGCTGCTTCTGCTTCTGCTTGTGTCTGGCCGCTGTTGGAGCGTCCAGGCACAGGACTTCTGCTGCTGCTGACTAAATGGCCTCCTTAATTGGATCATTTGAGTAGCCAGCACACCTGTGCAGGTAGGGCATGACATGATAGGCAGCTGCCTTGATAGCGGGTGGGTGCTGAATGTTCCTAATTGACAAAATAAGATTAATGCTTATGAAGAAATATAAAATCTCATCCCTTCCCCAATATCGCGCCACACCCCTACCCCTTAATTCCCTGGTTGAACTTGATGGACATATGTCTTTTTTCGACCGTACTAACTATGTAACTATGTAACATAACATGGGGGGGGGGGGGGGGTCTCCTGGCTGTTCACACAGGTGTGTCATTGCTGTACATTGACCATGCATTGCTTCTGTGGTATTGCAAAGGCAAAGACAAATGCTTCCAGCCATCCATTGCACTAATGGATTGGTCATCAGCTGGCTGTCTATGTCCCGCATCAATATAGACCAAAGTACAGAGGGTTAGGCTATGCTATTGTGCACCTACCTGATGCATCAGAAGGTGCGAGGCCCTTGCTAAATTCTGTGCACAGACTTTGAGATCTATACTTTAGACTGTATCTAAACCTGCTCCAACATGGACTGACATTCTGGCCTACTTTCAGCCGATGCGACTTGTCTGTCGCTGAACAGTCGCTTTTTATGTATTCAGCACCTATGTATAATGTTGTAAAAATGCTCTAGAAGCTAAAGTCGCAGAAATGTCACACATATTTGGCCTGCAACTTTCTGTGCGACAAATTCAGACAGGAAAAATCAGTATAAATCCTTAGAAAATTATCCCCCAGTGTCTCCATCTGCTGGCGGTATTGAATAAGCATTGCTGCACTGATGGGGTATGCATTAGACGAAAAAAAAGAAGAAAAAGAAGAATAATACGCCCAGAAAAGAGGCGAAAAGGAGAAAAACGTAAAAAAACGTGAAAAAAAAGTAAGAGGAAGAGAAGGGAAAAAAAGGTGGAAATGGGTTTAAAAGTGATTTCGGCGGAGAAATATATATATATATATATATATATATATATATACGCGCACACACACACATATATATAAACGTATTCTCCGTTGAGATATTGCAGCCGCTGCTGTGTCCAGGCCCAGGAGCCTTAGCACTGTGCTGTGATGTCACTCAATACCACTGACATCACTAGGTGTAAACAACATCTCTCCTTTGCTGTGTATGTGACTATGGAGCTGTTTGGTGATGTCGTCTATTATGGCCTTCATAGAAGCAACAGGAGATTGTTGCATCCATCTAGAACCCTCAGAACTACAGTGCTATGATGTCACTCACTTCCACAGGCCTTGCAGAGTGTAAACAACAACAACCCAGCTTTATTGTGTATGTAACCATAGGGATTTGTGATGTCACCTAGAACCTTCACAGCAGCGACAGCTTTATGAGGAGCATCAGCACTGCTCTGCCTGAGCAGAACCATCACCGCCATAGGTTGTCAAATAACCCGGATTTAACCCACACAGGTAAGTCCAATGGGGTGCAGGCATGTCCTCTATGCTTACAGCTTCCCGTGGGTGTTGGTTTGATACCGTTTGGGGACAGCCAAGGAGGCATCTGCAGGCAACAAAGGTAGGTGTGTGCTTGTGTGTGTGTTTCCTATGCAGATCCTAAGCCCAGTGTCACATGCAAGTAGGAGGAGTAAGAAGGGTTCCTGGCAAATCCGGGTTATGGATTGCATTTAAAAAGGCCCCGTGGGAGTGCAATGGGCCCCTGTCTTGCTGCTTAGCAATAATGGTATGGGTTTAGGTTCTGCTGTGTGTACTGGTGGTTGACTGCCCCCCAGCCCAGAGTGTGCATGGAAAATTGTCTGGCAGCCTCCCTGACAGCAAGCAGTGATAGTGCCCATGAAGGGCACCTTGTTGGGCCCGCCCCTTTCACGGTTATCGCTTCTCGGCCTTTTGGCTAAGATCAAGTGTAGTATCTGTTCTTATCAGTTTAATATCTGATACGTCCCCTATCTGGGGACCATATATTAAATGGATTTTTGAGAACGGGGGCCGATTTCGAAGCTTGCTTCCGTCGCCCTATGCATTGACCCGATATGGCAGTATCTTCGGGTACAGTGCACCACCCCCTTACAGGGTTAAAAAGAAAGATTCCTACTTTCATTGCTACCTGCTTGCTGGCTAGCCAGCTAGCCAGCCCTGTGGGCCTTGCTGCTGCTGCAGCCAAAAAACAAAAGGTGGTGCTGCTGCTGCTTCTGCTGCTTCTGCTTCTGCTTGTGTCTGGCCGCTGTTGGAGCGTCCAGGCACAGGACTTCTGCTGCTGCTGACTAAATGGCCTCCTTAATTGGATCATTTGAGTAGCCAGCACACCTGTGCAGGTAGGGCATGACATGATAGGCAGCTGCCTTGATAGCGGGTGGGTGCTGAATGTTCCTAATTGACAAAATAAGATTAATGCTTATGAAGAAATATAAAATCTCATCCCTTCCCCAATATCGCGCCACACCCCTACCCCTTAATTCCCTGGTTGAACTTGATGGACATATGTCTTTTTTCGACCGTACTAACTATGTAACTATGTAACATAACATGGGGGGGGGGGGGGTCTCCTGGCTGTTCACACAGGTGTGTCATTGCTGTACATTGACCATGCATTGCTTCTGTGGTATTGCAAAGGCAAAGACAAATGCTTCCAGCCATCCATTGCACTAATGGATTGGTCATCAGCTGGCTGTCTATGTCCCGCATCAATATAGACCAAAGTACAGAGGGTTAGGCTATGCTATTGTGCACCTACCTGATGCATCAGAAGGTGCGAGGCCCTTGCTAAATTCTGTGCACAGACTTTGAGATCTATACTTTAGACTGTATCTAAACCTGCTCCAACATGGACTGACATTCTGGCCTACTTTCAGCCGATGCGACTTGTCTGTCGCTGAACAGTCGCTTTTTATGTATTCAGCACCTATGTATAATGTTGTAAAAATGCTCTAGAAGCTAAAGTCGCAGAAATGTCACACATATTTGGCCTGCAACTTTCTGTGCGACAAATTCAGACAGGAAAAATCAGTATAAATCCTTAGAAAATTATCCCCCAGTGTCTCCATCTGCTGGCGGTATTGAATAAGCATTGCTGCACTGATGGGGTATGCATTAGACGAAAAAAAAGAAGAAAAAGAAGAATAATACGCCCAGAAAAGAGGCGAAAAGGAGAAAAACGTAAAAAAACGTGAAAAAAAAGTAAGAGGAAGAGAAGGGAAAAAAAGGTGGAAATGGGTTTAAAAGTGATTTCGGCGGAGAAATATATATATATATATATATATATATATATATACGCGCACACACACACATATATATAAACGTATTCTCCGTTGAGATATTGCAGCCGCTGCTGTGTCCAGGCCCAGGAGCCTTAGCACTGTGCTGTGATGTCACTCAATACCACTGACATCACTAGGTGTAAACAACATCTCTCCTTTGCTGTGTATGTGACTATGGAGCTGTTTGGTGATGTCGTCTATTATGGCCTTCATAGAAGCAACAGGAGATTGTTGCATCCATCTAGAACCCTCAGAACTACAGTGCTATGATGTCACTCACTTCCACAGGCCTTGCAGAGTGTAAACAACAACAACCCAGCTTTATTGTGTATGTAACCATAGGGATTTGTGATGTCACCTAGAACCTTCACAGCAGCGACAGCTTTATGAGGAGCATCAGCACTGCTCTGCCTGAGCAGAACCATCACCGCCATAGGTTGTCAAATAACCCGGATTTAACCCACACAGGTAAGTCCAATGGGGTGCAGGCATGTCCTCTATGCTTACAGCTTCCCGTGGGTGTTGGTTTGATACCGTTTGGGGACAGCCAAGGAGGCATCTGCAGGCAACAAAGGTAGGTGTGTGCTTGTGTGTGTGTTTCCTATGCAGATCCTAAGCCCAGTGTCACATGCAAGTAGGAGGAGTAAGAAGGGTTCCTGGCAAATCCGGGTTATGGATTGCATTTAAAAAGGCCCCGTGGGAGTGCAATGGGCCCCTGTCTTGCTGCTTAGCAATAATGGTATGGGTTTAGGTTCTGCTGTGTGTACTGGTGGTTGACTGCCCCCCAGCCCAGAGTGTGCATGGAAAATTGTCTGGCAGCCTCCCTGACAGCAAGCAGTGATAGTGCCCATGAAGGGCACCTTGTTGGGCCCGCCCCTTTCACGGTTATCGCTTCTCGGCCTTTTGGCTAAGATCAAGTGTAGTATCTGTTCTTATCAGTTTAATATCTGATACGTCCCCTATCTGGGGACCATATATTAAATGGATTTTTGAGAACGGGGGCCGATTTCGAAGCTTGCTTCCGTCGCCCTATGCATTGACCCGATATGGCAGTATCTTCGGGTACAGTGCACCACCCCCTTACAGGGTTAAAAAGAAAGATTCCTACTTTCATTGCTACCTGCTTGCTGGCTAGCCAGCTAGCCAGCCCTGTGGGCCTTGCTGCTGCTGCAGCCAAAAAACAAAAGGTGGTGCTGCTGCTGCTTCTGCTGCTTCTGCTTCTGCTTGTGTCTGGCCGCTGTTGGAGCGTCCAGGCACAGGACTTCTGCTGCTGCTGACTAAATGGCCTCCTTAATTGGATCATTTGAGTAGCCAGCACACCTGTGCAGGTAGGGCATGACATGATAGGCAGCTGCCTTGATAGCGGGTGGGTGCTGAATGTTCCTAATTGACAAAATAAGATTAATGCTTATGAAGAAATATAAAATCTCATCCCTTCCCCAATATCGCGCCACACCCCTACCCCTTAATTCCCTGGTTGAACTTGATGGACATATGTCTTTTTTCGACCGTACTAACTATGTAACTATGTAACATAACATGGGGGGGGGGGGGGTCTCCTGGCTGTTCACACAGGTGTGTCATTGCTGTACATTGACCATGCATTGCTTCTGTGGTATTGCAAAGGCAAAGACAAATGCTTCCAGCCATCCATTGCACTAATGGATTGGTCATCAGCTGGCTGTCTATGTCCCGCATCAATATAGACCAAAGTACAGAGGGTTAGGCTATGCTATTGTGCACCTACCTGATGCATCAGAAGGTGCGAGGCCCTTGCTAAATTCTGTGCACAGACTTTGAGATCTATACTTTAGACTGTATCTAAACCTGCTCCAACATGGACTGACATTCTGGCCTACTTTCAGCCGATGCGACTTGTCTGTCGCTGAACAGTCGCTTTTTATGTATTCAGCACCTATGTATAATGTTGTAAAAATGCTCTAGAAGCTAAAGTCGCAGAAATGTCACACATATTTGGCCTGCAACTTTCTGTGCGACAAATTCAGACAGGAAAAATCAGTATAAATCCTTAGAAAATTATCCCCCAGTGTCTCCATCTGCTGGCGGTATTGAATAAGCATTGCTGCACTGATGGGGTATGCATTAGACGAAAAAAAGGAAGAAAAAGAAGAATAATACGCCCAGAAAAGAGGCGAAAAGGAGAAAAACGTAAAAAAACGTGAAAAAAAAGTAAGAGGAAGAGAAGGGAAAAAAAGGTGGAAATGGGTTTAAAAGTGATTTCGGCGGAGAAATATATATATATATATATATATATATATATATATATATACGCGCACACACACACATATATATAAACGTATTCTCCGTTGAGATATTGCAGCCGCTGCTGTGTCCAGGCCCAGGAGCCTTAGCACTGTGCTGTGATGTCACTCAATACCACTGACATCACTAGGTGTAAACAACATCTCTCCTTTGCTGTGTATGTGACTATGGAGCTGTTTGGTGATGTCGTCTATTATGGCCTTCATAGAAGCAACAGGAGATTGTTGCATCCATCTAGAACCCTCAGAACTACAGTGCTATGATGTCACTCACTTCCACAGGCCTTGCAGAGTGTAAACAACAACAACCCAGCTTTGTTGTGTATGTAACCATAGGGATTTGTGATGTCACCTAGAACCTTCACAGCAGCGACAGCTTTATGAGGAGCATCAGCACTGCTCTGCCTGAGCAGAACCATCACCGCCATAGGTTGTCAAATAACCCGGATTTAACCCACACAGGTAAGTCCAATGGGGTGCAGGCATGTCCTCTATGCTTACAGCTTCCCGTGGGTGTTGGTTTGATACCGTTTGGGGACAGCCAAGGAGGCATCTGCAGGCAACAAAGGTAGGTGTGTGCTTGTGTGTGTGTTTCCTATGCAGATCCTAAGCCCAGTGTCACATGCAAGTAGGAGGAGTAAGAAGGGTTCCTGGCAAATCCGGGTTATGGATTGCATTTAAAAAGGCCCCGTGGGAGTGCAATGGGCCCCTGTCTTGCTGCTTAGCAATAATGGTATGGGTTTAGGTTCTGCTGTGTGTACTGGTGGTTGACTGCCCCCCAGCCCAGAGTGTGCATGGAAAATTGTCTGGCAGCCTCCCTGACAGCAAGCAGTGATAGTGCCCATGAAGGGCACCTTGTTGGGCCCGCCCCTTTCACGGTTATCGCTTCTCGGCCTTTTGGCTAAGATCAAGTGTAGTATCTGTTCTTATCAGTTTAATATCTGATACGTCCCCTATCTGGGGACCATATATTAAATGGATTTTTGAGAACGGGGGCCGATTTCGAAGCTTGCTTCCGTCGCCCTATGCATTGACCCGATATGGCAGTATCTTCGGGTACAGTGCACCACCCCCTTACAGGGTTAAAAAGAAAGATTCCTACTTTCATTGCTACCTGCTTGCTGGCTAGCCAGCTAGCCAGCCCTGTGGGCCTTGCTGCTGCTGCAGCCAAAAAACAAAAGGTGGTGCTGCTGCTGCTTCTGCTGCTTCTGCTTCTGCTTGTGTCTGGCCGCTGTTGGAGCGTCCAGGCACAGGACTTCTGCTGCTGCTGACTAAATGGCCTCCTTAATTGGATCATTTGAGTAGCCAGCACACCTGTGCAGGTAGGGCATGACATGATAGGCAGCTGCCTTGATAGCGGGTGGGTGCTGAATGTTCCTAATTGACAAAATAAGATTAATGCTTATGAAGAAATATAAAATCTCATCCCTTCCCCAATATCGCGCCACACCCCTACCCCTTAATTCCCTGGTTGAACTTGATGGACATATGTCTTTTTTCGACCGTACTAACTATGTAACTATGTAACATAACATGGGGGGGGGGGGGGGTCTCCTGGCTGTTCACACAGGTGTGTCATTGCTGTACATTGACCATGCATTGCTTCTGTGGTATTGCAAAGGCAAAGACAAATGCTTCCAGCCATCCATTGCACTAATGGATTGGTCATCAGCTGGCTGTCTATGTCCCGCATCAATATAGACCAAAGTACAGAGGGTTAGGCTATGCTATTGTGCACCTACCTGATGCATCAGAAGGTGCGAGGCCCTTGCTAAATTCTGTGCACAGACTTTGAGATCTATACTTTAGACTGTATCTAAACCTGCTCCAACATGGACTGACATTCTGGCCTACTTTCAGCCGATGCGACTTGTCTGTCGCTGAACAGTCGCTTTTTATGTATTCAGCACCTATGTATAATGTTGTAAAAATGCTCTAGAAGCTAAAGTCGCAGAAATGTCACACATATTTGGCCTGCAACTTTCTGTGCGACAAATTCAGACAGGAAAAATCAGTATAAATCCTTAGAAAATTATCCCCCAGTGTCTCCATCTGCTGGCGGTATTGAATAAGCATTGCTGCACTGATGGGGTATGCATTAGACGAAAAAAAAAGAAGAAAAAGAAGAATAATACGCCCAGAAAAGAGGCGAAAAGGAGAAAAACGTAAAAAAACGTGAAAAAAAAGTAAGAGGAAGAGAAGGGAAAAAAAGGTGGAAATGGGTTTAAAAGTGATTTCGGCGGAGAAATATATATATATATATATATATATATATATATATATATATATACGCGCACACACACACATATATATAAACGTATTCTCCGTTGAGATATTGCAGCCGCTGCTGTGTCCAGGCCCAGGAGCCTTAGCACTGTGCTGTGATGTCACTCAATACCACTGACATCACTAGGTGTAAACAACATCTCTCCTTTGCTGTGTATGTGACTATGGAGCTGTTTGGTGATGTCGTCTATTATGGCCTTCATAGAAGCAACAGGAGATTGTTGCATCCATCTAGAACCCTCAGAACTACAGTGCTATGATGTCACTCACTTCCACAGGCCTTGCAGAGTGTAAACAACAACAACCCAGCTTTGTTGTGTATGTAACCATAGGGATTTGTGATGTCACCTAGAACCTTCACAGCAGCGACAGCTTTATGAGGAGCATCAGCACTGCTCTGCCTGAGCAGAACCATCACCGCCATAGGTTGTCAAATAACCCGGATTTAACCCACACAGGTAAGTCCAATGGGGTGCAGGCATGTCCTCTATGCTTACAGCTTCCCGTGGGTGTTGGTTTGATACCGTTTGGGGACAGCCAAGGAGGCATCTGCAGGCAACAAAGGTAGGTGTGTGCTTGTGTGTGTGTTTCCTATGCAGATCCTAAGCCCAGTGTCACATGCAAGTAGGAGGAGTAAGAAGGGTTCCTGGCAAATCCGGGTTATGGATTGCATTTAAAAAGGCCCCGTGGGAGTGCAATGGGCCCCTGTCTTGCTGCTTAGCAATAATGGTATGGGTTTAGGTTCTGCTGTGTGTACTGGTGGTTGACTGCCCCCCAGCCCAGAGTGTGCATGGAAAATTGTCTGGCAGCCTCCCTGACAGCAAGCAGTGATAGTGCCCATGAAGGGCACCTTGTTGGGCCCGCCCCTTTCACGGTTATCGCTTCTCGGCCTTTTGGCTAAGATCAAGTGTAGTATCTGTTCTTATCAGTTTAATATCTGATACGTCCCCTATCTGGGGACCATATATTAAATGGATTTTTGAGAACGGGGGCCGATTTCGAAGCTTGCTTCCGTCGCCCTATGCATTGACCCGATATGGCAGTATCTTCGGGTACAGTGCACCACCCCCTTACAGGGTTAAAAAGAAAGATTCCTACTTTCATTGCTACCTGCTTGCTGGCTAGCCAGCTAGCCAGCCCTGTGGGCCTTGCTGCTGCTGCAGCCAAAAAACAAAAGGTGGTGCTGCTGCTGCTTCTGCTTCTGCTTGTGTCTGGCCGCTGTTGGAGCGTCCAGGCACAGGACTTCTGCTGCTGCTGACTAAATGGCCTCCTTAATTGGATCATTTGAGTAGCCAGCACACCTGTGCAGGTAGGGCATGACATGATAGGCAGCTGCCTTGATAGCGGGTGGGTGCTGAATGTTCCTAATTGACAAAATAAGATTAATGCTTATGAAGAAATATAAAATCTCATCCCTTCCCCAATATCGCGCCACACCCCTACCCCTTAATTCCCTGGTTGAACTTGATGGACATATGTCTTTTTTCGACCGTACTAACTATGTAACTATGTAACATAACATGGGGGGGGGGGGGGGGTCTCCTGGCTGTTCACACAGGTGTGTCATTGCTGTACATTGACCATGCATTGCTTCTGTGGTATTGCAAAGGCAAAGACAAATGCTTCCAGCCATCCATTGCACTAATGGATTGGTCATCAGCTGGCTGTCTATGTCCCGCATCAATATAGACCAAAGTACAGAGGGTTAGGCTATGCTATTGTGCACCTACCTGATGCATCAGAAGGTGCGAGGCCCTTGCTAAATTCTGTGCACAGACTTTGAGATCTATACTTTAGACTGTATCTAAACCTGCTCCAACATGGACTGACATTCTGGCCTACTTTCAGCCGATGCGACTTGTCTGTCGCTGAACAGTCGCTTTTTATGTATTCAGCACCTATGTATAATGTTGTAAAAATGCTCTAGAAGCTAAAGTCGCAGAAATGTCACACATATTTGGCCTGCAACTTTCTGTGCGACAAATTCAGACAGGAAAAATCAGTATAAATCCTTAGAAAATTATCCCCCAGTGTCTCCATCTGCTGGCGGTATTGAATAAGCATTGCTGCACTGATGGGGTATGCATTAGACGAAAAAAAAGAAGAAAAAGAAGAATAATACGCCCAGAAAAGAGGCGAAAAGGAGAAAAACGTAAAAAAACGTGAAAAAAAAGTAAGAGGAAGAGAAGGGAAAAAAAGGTGGAAATGGGTTTAAAAGTGATTTCGGCGGAGAAATATATATATATATATATATATATATATATATATATATATATATATACGCGCACACACACACATATATATAAACGTATTCTCCGTTGAGATATTGCAGCCGCTGCTGTGTCCAGGCCCAGGAGCCTTAGTACTGTGCTGTGATGTCACTCAATACCACTGACATCACTAGGTGTAAACAACATCTCTCCTTTGCTGTGTATGTGACTATGGAGCTGTTTGGTGATGTCGTCTATTATGGCCTTCATAGAAGCAACAGGAGATTGTTGCATCCATCTAGAACCCTCAGAACTACAGTGCTATGATGTCACTCACTTCCACAGGCCTTGCAGAGTGTAAACAACAACAACCCAGCTTTGTTGTGTATGTAACCATAGGGATTTGTGATGTCACCTAGAACCTTCACAGCAGCGACAGCTTTATGAGGAGCATCAGCACTGCTCTGCCTGAGCAGAACCATCACCGCCATAGGTTGTCAAATAACCCGGATTTAACCCACACAGGTAAGTCCAATGGGGTGCAGGCATGTCCTCTATGCTTACAGCTTCCCGTGGGTGTTGGTTTGATACCGTTTGGGGACAGCCAAGGAGGCATCTGCAGGCAACAAAGGTAGGTGTGTGCTTGTGTGTGTGTTTCCTATGCAGATCCTAAGCCCAGTGTCACATGCAAGTAGGAGGAGTAAGAAGGGTTCCTGGCAAATCCGGGTTATGGATTGCATTTAAAAAGGCCCCGTGGGAGTGCAATGGGCCCCTGTCTTGCTGCTTAGCAATAATGGTATGGGTTTAGGTTCTGCTGTGTGTACTGGTGGTTGACTGCCCCCCAGCCCAGAGTGTGCATGGAAAATTGTCTGGCAGCCTCCCTGACAGCAAGCAGTGATAGTGCCCATGAAGGGCACCTTGTTGGGCCCGCCCCTTTCACGGTTATCGCTTCTCGGCCTTTTGGCTAAGATCAAGTGTAGTATCTGTTCTTATCAGTTTAATATCTGATACGTCCCCTATCTGGGGACCATATATTAAATGGATTTTTGAGAACGGGGGCCGATTTCGAAGCTTGCTTCCGTCGCCCTATGCATTGACCCGATATGGCAGTATCTTCGGGTACAGTGCACCACCCCCTTACAGGGTTAAAAAGAAAGATTCCTACTTTCATTGCTACCTGCTTGCTGGCTAGCCAGCTAGCCAGCCCTGTGGGCCTTGCTGCTGCTGCAGCCAAAAAACAAAAGGTGGTGCTGCTGCTGCTTCTGCTGCTTCTGCTTCTGCTTGTGTCTGGCCGCTGTTGGAGCGTCCAGGCACAGGACTTCTGCTGCTGCTGACTAAATGGCCTCCTTAATTGGATCATTTGAGTAGCCAGCACACCTGTGCAGGTAGGGCATGACATGATAGGCAGCTGCCTTGATAGCGGGTGGGTGCTGAATGTTCCTAATTGACAAAATAAGATTAATGCTTATGAAGAAATATAAAATCTCATCCCTTCCCCAATATCGCGCCACACCCCTACCCCTTAATTCCCTGGTTGAACTTGATGGACATATGTCTTTTTTCGACCGTACTAACTATGTAACTATGTAACATAACATGGGGGGGGGGGGGGGGGGTCTCCTGGCTGTTCACACAGGTGTGTCATTGCTGTACATTGACCATGCATTGCTTCTGTGGTATTGCAAAGGCAAAGACAAATGCTTCCAGCCATCCATTGCACTAATGGATTGGTCATCAGCTGGCTGTCTATGTCCCGCATCAATATAGACCAAAGTACAGAGGGTTAGGCTATGCTATTGTGCACCTACCTGATGCATCAGAAGGTGCGAGGCCCTTGCTAAATTCTGTGCACAGACTTTGAGATCTATACTTTAGACTGTATCTAAACCTGCTCCAACATGGACTGACATTCTGGCCTACTTTCAGCCGATGCGACTTGTCTGTCGCTGAACAGTCGCTTTTTATGTATTCAGCACCTATGTATAATGTTGTAAAAATGCTCTAGAAGCTAAAGTCGCAGAAATGTCACACATATTTGGCCTGCAACTTTCTGTGCGACAAATTCAGACAGGAAAAATCAGTATAAATCCTTAGAAAATTATCCCCCAGTGTCTCCATCTGCTGGCGGTATTGAATAAGCATTGCTGCACTGATGGGGTATGCATTAGACGAAAAAAAAGAAGAAAAAGAAGAATAATACGCCCAGAAAAGAGGCGAAAAGGAGAAAAACGTAAAAAAACGTGAAAAAAAAGTAAGAGGAAGAGAAGGGAAAAAAAGGTGGAAATGGGTTTAAAAGTGATTTCGGCGGAGAAATATATATATATATATATATATATATATATATATATATATATATATATATATATACGCGCACACACACACATATATATAAACGTATTCTCCGTTGAGATATTGCAGCCGCTGCTGTGTCCAGGCCCAGGAGCCTTAGCACTGTGCTGTGATGTCACTCAATACCACTGACATCACTAGGTGTAAACAACATCTCTCCTTTGCTGTGTATGTGACTATGGAGCTGTTTGGTGATGTCGTCTATTATGGCCTTCATAGAAGCAACAGGAGATTGTTGCATCCATCTAGAACCCTCAGAACTACAGTGCTATGATGTCACTCACTTCCACAGGCCTTGCAGAGTGTAAACAACAACAACCCAGCTTTGTTGTGTATGTAACCATAGGGATTTGTGATGTCACCTAGAACCTTCACAGCAGCGACAGCTTTATGAGGAGCATCAGCACTGCTCTGCCTGAGCAGAACCATCACCGCCATAGGTTGTCAAATAACCCGGATTTAACCCACACAGGTAAGTCCAATGGGGTGCAGGCATGTCCTCTATGCTTACAGCTTCCCGTGGGTGTTGGTTTGATACCGTTTGGGGACAGCCAAGGAGGCATCTGCAGGCAACAAAGGTAGGTGTGTGCTTGTGTGTGTGTTTCCTATGCAGATCCTAAGCCCAGTGTCACATGCAAGTAGGAGGAGTAAGAAGGGTTCCTGGCAAATCCGGGTTATGGATTGCATTTAAAAAGGCCCCGTGGGAGTGCAATGGGCCCCTGTCTTGCTGCTTAGCAATAATGGTATGGGTTTAGGTTCTGCTGTGTGTACTGGTGGTTGACTGCCCCCCAGCCCAGAGTGTGCATGGAAAATTGTCTGGCAGCCTCCCTGACAGCAAGCAGTGATAGTGCCCATGAAGGGCACCTTGTTGGGCCCGCCCCTTTCACGGTTATCGCTTCTCGGCCTTTTGGCTAAGATCAAGTGTAGTATCTGTTCTTATCAGTTTAATATCTGATACGTCCCCTATCTGGGGACCATATATTAAATGGATTTTTGAGAACGGGGGCCGATTTCGAAGCTTGCTTCCGTCGCCCTATGCATTGACCCGATATGGCAGTATCTTCGGGTACAGTGCACCACCCCCTTACAGGGTTAAAAAGAAAGATTCCTACTTTCATTGCTACCTGCTTGCTGGCTAGCCAGCTAGCCAGCCCTGTGGGCCTTGCTGCTGCTGCAGCCAAAAAACAAAAGGTGGTGCTGCTGCTGCTTCTGCTGCTTCTGCTTCTGCTTGTGTCTGGCCGCTGTTGGAGCGTCCAGGCACAGGACTTCTGCTGCTGCTGACTAAATGGCCTCCTTAATTGGATCATTTGAGTAGCCAGCACACCTGTGCAGGTAGGGCATGACATGATAGGCAGCTGCCTTGATAGCGGGTGGGTGCTGAATGTTCCTAATTGACAAAATAAGATTAATGCTTATGAAGAAATATAAAATCTCATCCCTTCCCCAATATCGCGCCACACCCCTACCCCTTAATTCCCTGGTTGAACTTGATGGACATATGTCTTTTTTCGACCGTACTAACTATGTAACTATGTAACATAACATGGGGGGGGGGGGGGGGTCTCCTGGCTGTTCACACAGGTGTGTCATTGCTGTACATTGACCATGCATTGCTTCTGTGGTATTGCAAAGGCAAAGACAAATGCTTCCAGCCATCCATTGCACTAATGGATTGGTCATCAGCTGGCTGTCTATGTCCCGCATCAATATAGACCAAAGTACAGAGGGTTAGGCTATGCTATTGTGCACCTACCTGATGCATCAGAAGGTGCGAGGCCCTTGCTAAATTCTGTGCACAGACTTTGAGATCTATACTTTAGACTGTATCTAAACCTGCTCCAACATGGACTGACATTCTGGCCTACTTTCAGCCGATGCGACTTGTCTGTCGCTGAACAGTCGCTTTTTATGTATTCAGCACCTATGTATAATGTTGTAAAAATGCTCTAGAAGCTAAAGTCGCAGAAATGTCACACATATTTGGCCTGCAACTTTCTGTGCGACAAATTCAGACAGGAAAAATCAGTATAAATCCTTAGAAAATTATCCCCCAGTGTCTCCATCTGCTGGCGGTATTGAATAAGCATTGCTGCACTGATGGGGTATGCATTAGACGAAAAAAAAGAAGAAAAAGAAGAATAATACGCCCAGAAAAGAGGCGAAAAGGAGAAAAACGTAAAAAAACGTGAAAAAAAAGTAAGAGGAAGAGAAGGGAAAAAAAGGTGGAAATGGGTTTAAAAGTGATTTCGGCGGAGAAATATATATATATATATATACGCGCACACACACACATATATATAAACGTATTCTCCGTTGAGATATTGCAGCCGCTGCTGTGTCCAGGCCCAGGAGCCTTAGCACTGTGCTGTGATGTCACTCAATACCACTGACATCACTAGGTGTAAACAACATCTCTCCTTTGCTGTGTATGTGACTATGGAGCTGTTTGGTGATGTCGTCTATTATGGCCTTCATAGAAGCAACAGGAGATTGTTGCATCCATCTAGAACCCTCAGAACTACAGTGCTATGATGTCACTCACTTCCACAGGCCTTGCAGAGTGTAAACAACAACAACCCAGCTTTGTTGTGTATGTAACCATAGGGATTTGTGATGTCACCTAGAACCTTCACAGCAGCGACAGCTTTATGAGGAGCATCAGCACTGCTCTGCCTGAGCAGAACCATCACCGCCATAGGTTGTCAAATAACCCGGATTTAACCCACACAGGTAAGTCCAATGGGGTGCAGGCATGTCCTCTATGCTTACAGCTTCCCGTGGGTGTTGGTTTGATACCGTTTGGGGACAGTCAAGGAGGCATCTGCAGGCAACAAAGGTAGGTGTGTGCTTGTGTGTGTGTTTCCTATGCAGATCCTAAGCCCAGTGTCACATGCAAGTAGGAGGAGTAAGAAGGGTTCCTGGCAAATCCGGGTTATGGATTGCATTTAAAAAGGCCCCGTGGGAGTGCAATGGGCCCCTGTCTTGCTGCTTAGCAATAATGGTATGGGTTTAGGTTCTGCTGTGTGTACTGGTGGTTGACTGCCCCCCAGCCCAGAGTGTGCATGGAAAATTGTCTGGCAGCCTCCCTGACAGCAAGCAGTGATAGTGCCCATGAAGGGCACCTTGTTGGGCCCGCCCCTTTCACGGTTATCGCTTCTCGGCCTTTTGGCTAAGATCAAGTGTAGTATCTGTTCTTATCAGTTTAATATCTGATACGTCCCCTATCTGGGGACCATATATTAAATGGATTTTTGAGAACGGGGGCCGATTTCGAAGCTTGCTTCCGTCGCCCTATGCATTGACCCGATATGGCAGTATCTTCGGGTACAGTGCACCACCCCCTTACAGGGTTAAAAAGAAAGATTCCTACTTTCATTGCTACCTGCTTGCTGGCTAGCCAGCTAGCCAGCCCTGTGGGCCTTGCTGCTGCTGCAGCCAAAAAACAAAAGGTGGTGCTGCTGCTGCTTCTGCTGCTTCTGCTTCTGCTTGTGTCTGGCCGCTGTTGGAGCGTCCAGGCACAGGACTTCTGCTGCTGCTGACTAAATGGCCTCCTTAATTGGATCATTTGAGTAGCCAGCACACCTGTGCAGGTAGGGCATGACATGATAGGCAGCTGCCTTGATAGCGGGTGGGTGCTGAATGTTCCTAATTGACAAAATAAGATTAATGCTTATGAAGAAATATAAAATCTCATCCCTTCCCCAATATCGCGCCACACCCCTACCCCTTAATTCCCTGGTTGAACTTGATGGACATATGTCTTTTTTCGACCGTACTAACTATGTAACTATGTAACATAACATGGGGGGGGGGGGGGGGGGTCTCCTGGCTGTTCACACAGGTGTGTCATTGCTGTACATTGACCATGCATTGCTTCTGTGGTATTGCAAAGGCAAAGACAAATGCTTCCAGCCATCCATTGCACTAATGGATTGGTCATCAGCTGGCTGTCTATGTCCCGCATCAATATAGACCAAAGTACAGAGGGTTAGGCTATGCTATTGTGCACCTACCTGATGCATCAGAAGGTGCGAGGCCCTTGCTAAATTCTGTGCACAGACTTTGAGATCTATACTTTAGACTGTATCTAAACCTGCTCCAACATGGACTGACATTCTGGCCTACTTTCAGCCGATGCGACTTGTCTGTCGCTGAACAGTCGCTTTTTATGTATTCAGCACCTATGTATAATGTTGTAAAAATGCTCTAGAAGCTAAAGTCGCAGAAATGTCACACATATTTGGCCTGCAACTTTCTGTGCGACAAATTCAGACAGGAAAAATCAGTATAAATCCTTAGAAAATTATCCCCCAGTGTCTCCATCTGCTGGCGGTATTGAATAAGCATTGCTGCACTGATGGGGTATGCATTAGACGAAAAAAAAGAAGAAAAAGAAGAATAATACGCCCAGAAAAGAGGCGAAAAGGAGAAAAACGTAAAAAAACGTGAAAAAAAAGTAAGAGGAAGAGAAGGGAAAAAAAGGTGGAAATGGGTTTAAAAGTGATTTCGGCGGAGAAATATATATATATATATATATATATATATATATATATATATATATATATATATATATATACGCGCACACACACACATATATATAAACGTATTCTCCGTTGAGATATTGCAGCCGCTGCTGTGTCCAGGCCCAGGAGCCTTAGCACTGTGCTGTGATGTCACTCAATACCACTGACATCACTAGGTGTAAACAACATCTCTCCTTTACTGTGTATGTGACTATGGAGCTGTTTGGTGATGTCGTCTATTATGGCCTTCATAGAAGCAACAGGAGATTGTTGCATCCATCTAGAACCCTCAGAACTACAGTGCTATGATGTCACTCACTTCCACAGGCCTTGCAGAGTGTAAACAACAACAACCCAGCTTTGTTGTGTATGTAACCATAGGGATTTGTGATGTCACCTAGAACCTTCACAGCAGCGACAGCTTTATGAGGAGCATCAGCACTGCTCTGCCTGAGCAGAACCATCACCGCCATAGGTTGTCAAATAACCCGGATTTAACCCACACAGGTAAGTCCAATGGGGTGCAGGCATGTCCTCTATGCTTACAGCTTCCCGTGGGTGTTGGTTTGATACCGTTTGGGGACAGCCAAGGAGGCATCTGCAGGCAACAAAGGTAGGTGTGTGCTTGTGTGTGTGTTTCCTATGCAGATCCTAAGCCCAGTGTCACATGCAAGTAGGAGGAGTAAGAAGGGTTCCTGGCAAATCCGGGTTATGGATTGCATTTAAAAAGGCCCCGTGGGAGTGCAATGGGCCCCTGTCTTGCTGCTTAGCAATAATGGTATGGGTTTAGGTTCTGCTGTGTGTACTGGTGGTTGACTGCCCCCCAGCCCAGAGTGTGCATGGAAAATTGTCTGGCAGCCTCCCTGACAGCAAGCAGTGATAGTGCCCATGAAGGGCACCTTGTTGGGCCCGCCCCTTTCACGGTTATCGCTTCTCGGCCTTTTGGCTAAGATCAAGTGTAGTATCTGTTCTTATCAGTTTAATATCTGATACGTCCCCTATCTGGGGACCATATATTAAATGGATTTTTGAGAACGGGGGCCGATTTCGAAGCTTGCTTCCGTCACCCTATGCATTGACCCGATATGGCAGTATCTTCGGGTACAGTGCACCACCCCCTTACAGGGTTAAAAAGAAAGATTCCTACTTTCATTGCTACCTGCTTGCTGGCTAGCCAGCTAGCCAGCCCTGTGGGCCTTGCTGCTGCTGCAGCCAAAAAACAAAAGGTGGTGCTGCTGCTGCTTCTGCTGCTTCTGCTTCTGCTTGTGTCTGGCCGCTGTTGGAGCGTCCAGGCACAGGACTTCTGCTGCTGCTGACTAAATGGCCTCCTTAATTGGATCATTTGAGTAGCCAGCACACCTGTGCAGGTAGGGCATGACATGATAGGCAGCTGCCTTGATAGCGGGTGGGTGCTGAATGTTCCTAATTGACAAAATAAGATTAATGCTTATGAAGAAATATAAAATCTCATCCCTTCCCCAATATCGCGCCACACCCCTACCCCTTAATTCCCTGGTTGAACTTGATGGACATATGTCTTTTTTTGACCGTACTAACTATGTAACTATGTAACATAACATGGGGGGGGGGGGTCTCCTGGCTGTTCACACAGGTGTGTCATTGCTGTACATTGACCATGCATTGCTTCTGTGGTATTGCAAAGGCAAAGACAAATGCTTCCAGCCATCCATTGCACTAATGGATTGGTCATCAGCTGGCTGTCTATGTCCCGCATCAATATAGACCAAAGTACAGAGGGTTAGGCTATGCTATTGTGCACCTACCTGATGCATCAGAAGGTGCGAGGCCCTTGCTAAATTCTGTGCACAGACTTTGAGATCTATACTTTAGACTGTATCTAAACCTGCTCCAACATGGACTGACATTCTGGCCTACTTTCAGCCGATGCGACTTGTCTGTCGCTGAACAGTCGCTTTTTATGTATTCAGCACCTATGTATAATGTTGTAAAAATGCTCTAGAAGCTAAAGTCGCAGAAATGTCACACATATTTGGCCTGCAACTTTCTGTGCGACAAATTCAGACAGGAAAAATCAGTATAAATCCTTAGAAAATTATCCCCCAGTGTCTCCATCTGCTGGCGGTATTGAATAAGCATTGCTGCACTGATGGGGTATGCATTAGACGAAAAAAAAGAAGAAAAAGAAGAATAATACGCCCAGAAAAGAGGCGAAAAGGAGAAAAACGTAAAAAAACGTGAAAAAAAAGTAAGAGGAAGAGAAGGGAAAAAAAGGTGGAAATGGGTTTAAAAGTGATTTCGGCGGAGAAATATATATATATATATATATATATATATATATATACGCGCACACACACACATATATATAAACGTATTCTCCGTTGAGATATTGCAGCCGCTGCTGTGTCCAGGCCCAGGAGCCTTAGCACTGTGCTGTGATGTCACTCAATACCACTGACATCACTAGGTGTAAACAACATCTCTCCTTTGCTGTGTATGTGACTATGGAGCTGTTTGGTGATGTCGTCTATTATGGCCTTCATAGAAGCAACAGGAGATTGTTGCATCCATCTAGAACCCTCAGAACTACAGTGCTATGATGTCACTCACTTCCACAGGCCTTGCAGAGTGTAAACAACAACAACCCAGCTTTGTTGTGTATGTAACCATAGGGATTTGTGATGTCACCTAGAACCTTCACAGCAGCGACAGCTTTATGAGGAGCATCAGCACTGCTCTGCCTGAGCAGAACCATCACCGCCATAGGTTGTCAAATAACCCGGATTTAACCCACACAGGTAAGTCCAATGGGGTGCAGGCATGTCCTCTATGCTTACAGCTTCCCGTGGGTGTTGGTTTGATACCGTTTGGGGACAGCCAAGGAGGCATCTGCAGGCAACAAAGGTAGGTGTGTGCTTGTGTGTGTGTTTCCTATGCAGATCCTAAGCCCAGTGTCACATGCAAGTAGGAGGAGTAAGAAGGGTTCCTGGCAAATCCGGGTTATGGATTGCATTTAAAAAGGCCCCGTGGGAGTGCAATGGGCCCCTGTCTTGCTGCTTAGCAATAATGGTATGGGTTTAGGTTCTGCTGTGTGTACTGGTGGTTGACTGCCCCCCAGCCCAGAGTGTGCATGGAAAATTGTCTGGCAGCCTCCCTGACAGCAAGCAGTGATAGTGCCCATGAAGGGCACCTTGTTGGGCCCGCCCCTTTCACGGTTATCGCTTCTCGGCCTTTTGGCTAAGATCAAGTGTAGTATCTGTTCTTATCAGTTTAATATCTGATACGTCCCCTATCTGGGGACCATATATTAAATGGATTTTTGAGAACGGGGGCCGATTTCGAAGCTTGCTTCCGTCGCCCTATGCATTGACCCGATATGGCAGTATCTTCGGGTACAGTGCACCACCCCCTTACAGGGTTAAAAAGAAAGATTCCTACTTTCATTGCTACCTGCTTGCTGGCTAGCCAGCTAGCCAGCCCTGTGGGCCTTGCTGCTGCTGCAGCCAAAAAACAAAAGGTGGTGCTGCTGCTGCTTCTGCTGCTTCTGCTTCTGCTTGTGTCTGGCCGCTGTTGGAGCGTCCAGGCACAGGACTTCTGCTGCTGCTGACTAAATGGCCTCCTTAATTGGATCATTTGAGTAGCCAGCACACCTGTGCAGGTAGGGCATGACATGATAGGCAGCTGCCTTGATAGCGGGTGGGTGCTGAATGTTCCTAATTGACAAAATAAGATTAATGCTTATGAAGAAATATAAAATCTCATCCCTTCCCCAATATCGCGCCACACCCCTACCCCTTAATTCCCTGGTTGAACTTGATGGACATATGTCTTTTTTCGACCGTACTAACTATGTAACTATGTAACATAACATGGGGGGGGGGGGGTCTCCTGGCTGTTCACACAGGTGTGTCATTGCTGTACATTGACCATGCATTGCTTCTGTGGTATTGCAAAGGCAAAGACAAATGCTTCCAGCCATCCATTGCACTAATGGATTGGTCATCAGCTGGCTGTCTATGTCCCGCATCAATATAGACCAAAGTACAGAGGGTTAGGCTATGCTATTGTGCACCTACCTGATGCATCAGAAGGTGCGAGGCCCTTGCTAAATTCTGTGCACAGACTTTGAGATCTATACTTTAGACTGTATCTAAACCTGCTCCAACATGGACTGACATTCTGGCCTACTTTCAGCCGATGCGACTTGTCTGTCGCTGAACAGTCGCTTTTTATGTATTCAGCACCTATGTATAATGTTGTAAAAATGCTCTAGAAGCTAAAGTCGCAGAAATGTCACACATATTTGGCCTGCAACTTTCTGTGCGACAAATTCAGACAGGAAAAATCAGTATAAATCCTTAGAAAATTATCCCCCAGTGTCTCCATCTGCTGGCGGTATTGAATAAGCATTGCTGCACTGATGGGGTATGCATTAGACGAAAAAAAAAGAAGAAAAAGAAGAATAATACGCCCAGAAAAGAGGCGAAAAGGAGAAAAACGTAAAAAAACGTGAAAAAAAAGTAAGAGGAAGAGAAGGGAAAAAAAGGTGGAAATGGGTTTAAAAGTGATTTCGGCGGAGAAATATATATATATATATATATATATATATATATATATATATATATATACGCGCACACACACACATATATATAAACGTATTCTCCGTTGAGATATTGCAGCCGCTGCTGTGTCCAGGCCCAGGAGCCTTAGCACTGTGCTGTGATGTCACTCAATACCACTGACATCACTAGGTGTAAACAACATCTCTCCTTTGCTGTGTATGTGACTATGGAGCTGTTTGGTGATGTCGTCTATTATGGCCTTCATAGAAGCAACAGGAGATTGTTGCATCCATCTAGAACCCTCAGAACTACAGTGCTATGATGTCACTCACTTCCACAGGCCTTGCAGAGTGTAAACAACAACAACCCAGCTTTGTTGTGTATGTAACCATAGGGATTTGTGATGTCACCTAGAACCTTCACAGCAGCGACAGCTTTATGAGGAGCATCAGCACTGCTCTGCCTGAGCAGAACCATCACCGCCATAGGTTGTCAAATAACCCGGATTTAACCCACACAGGTAAGTCCAATGGGGTGCAGGCATGTCCTCTATGCTTACAGCTTCCCGTGGGTGTTGGTTTGATACCGTTTGGGGACAGCCAAGGAGGCATCTGCAGGCAACAAAGGTAGGTGTGTGCTTGTGTGTGTGTTTCCTATGCAGATCCTAAGCCCAGTGTCACATGCAAGTAGGAGGAGTAAGAAGGGTTCCTGGCAAATCCGGGTTATGGATTGCATTTAAAAAGGCCCCGTGGGAGTGCAATGGGCCCCTGTCTTGCTGCTTAGCAATAATGGTATGGGTTTAGGTTCTGCTGTGTGTACTGGTGGTTGACTGCCCCCCAGCCCAGAGTGTGCATGGAAAATTGTCTGGCAGCCTCCCTGACAGCAAGCAGTGATAGTGCCCATGAAGGGCACCTTGTTGGGCCCGCCCCTTTCACGGTTATCGCTTCTCGGCCTTTTGGCTAAGATCAAGTGTAGTATCTGTTCTTATCAGTTTAATATCTGATACGTCCCCTATCTGGGGACCATATATTAAATGGATTTTTGAGAACGGGGGCCGATTTCGAAGCTTGCTTCCGTCGCCCTATGCATTGACCCGATATGGCAGTATCTTCGGGTACAGTGCACCACCCCCTTACAGGGTTAAAAAGAAAGATTCCTACTTTCATTGCTACCTGCTTGCTGGCTAGCCAGCTAGCCAGCCCTGTGGGCCTTGCTGCTGCTGCAGCCAAAAAACAAAAGGTGGTGCTGCTGCTGCTTCTGCTGCTGCTGCTTCTGCTGCTTCTGCTTCTGCTGCTTCTGCTTCTGCTTGTGTCTGGCCGCTGTTGGAGCGTCCAGGCACAGGACTTCTGCTGCTGCTGACTAAATGGCCTCCTTAATTGGATCATTTGAGTAGCCAGCACACCTGTGCAGGTAGGGCATGACATGATAGGCAGCTGCCTTGATAGCGGGTGGGTGCTGAATGTTCCTAATTGACAAAATAAGATTAATGCTTATGAAGAAATATAAAATCTCATCCCTTCCCCAATATCGCGCCACACCCCTACCCCTTAATTCCCTGGTTGAACTTGATGGACATATGTCTTTTTTCGACCGTACTAACTATGTAACTATGTAACATAACATGGGGGGGGGGGGTCTCCTGGCTGTTCACACAGGTGTGTCATTGCTGTACATTGACCATGCATTGCTTCTGTGGTATTGCAAAGGCAAAGACAAATGCTTCCAGCCATCCATTGCACTAATGGATTGGTCATCAGCTGGCTGTCTATGTCCCGCATCAATATAGACCAAAGTACAGAGGGTTAGGCTATGCTATTGTGCACCTACCTGATGCATCAGAAGGTGCGAGGCCCTTGCTAAATTCTGTGCACAGACTTTGAGATCTATGCTTTAGACTGTATCTAAACCTGCTCCAACATGGACTGACATTCTGGCCTACTTTCAGCCGATGCGACTTGTCTGTCGCTGAACAGTCGCTTTTTATGTATTCAGCACCTATGTATAATGTTGTAAAAATGCTCTAGAAGCTAAAGTCGCAGAAATGTCACACATATTTGGCCTGCAACTTTCTGTGCGACAAATTCAGACAGGAAAAATCAGTATAAATCCTTAGAAAATTATCCCCCAGTGTCTCCATCTGCTGGCGGTATTGAATAAGCATTGCTGCACTGATGGGGTATGCATTAGACGAAAAAAAAGAAGAAAAAGAAGAATAATACGCCCAGAAAAGAGGCGAAAAGGAGAAAAACGTAAAAAAACGTGAAAAAAAAGTAAGAGGAAGAGAAGGGAAAAAAAGGTGGAAATGGGTTTAAAAGTGATTTCGGCGGAGAAATATATATATATATATATATATATATATATATATATATACGCGCACACACACACATATATATAAACGTATTCTCCGTTGAGATATTGCAGCCGCTGCTGTGTCCAGGCCCAGGAGCCTTAGCACTGTGCTGTGATGTCACTCAATACCACTGACATCACTAGGTGTAAACAACATCTCTCCTTTGCTGTGTATGTGACTATGGAGCTGTTTGGTGATGTCGTCTATTATGGCCTTCATAGAAGCAACAGGAGATTGTTGCATCCATCTAGAACCCTCAGAACTACAGTGCTATGATGTCACTCACTTCCACAGGCCTTGCAGAGTGTAAACAACAACAACCCAGCTTTGTTGTGTATGTAACCATAGGGATTTGTGATGTCACCTAGAACCTTCACAGCAGCGACAGCTTTATGAGGAGCATCAGCACTGCTCTGCCTGAGCAGAACCATCACCGCCATAGGTTGTCAAATAACCCGGATTTAACCCACACAGGTAAGTCCAATGGGGTGCAGGCATGTCCTCTATGCTTACAGCTTCCCGTGGGTGTTGGTTTGATACCGTTTGGGGACAGCCAAGGAGGCATCTGCAGGCAACAAAGGTAGGTGTGTGCTTGTGTGTGTGTTTCCTATGCAGATCCTAAGCCCAGTGTCACATGCAAGTAGGAGGAGTAAGAAGGGTTCCTGGCAAATCCGGGTTATGGATTGCATTTAAAAAGGCCCCGTGGGAGTGCAATGGGCCCCTGTCTTGCTGCTTAGCAATAATGGTATGGGTTTAGGTTCTGCTGTGTGTACTGGTGGTTGACTGCCCCCCAGCCCAGAGTGTGCATGGAAAATTGTCTGGCAGCCTCCCTGACAGCAAGCAGTGATAGTGCCCATGAAGGGCACCTTGTTGGGCCCGCCCCTTTCACGGTTATCGCTTCTCGGCCTTTTGGCTAAGATCAAGTGTAGTATCTGTTCTTATCAGTTTAATATCTGATACGTCCCCTATCTGGGGACCATATATTAAATGGATTTTTGAGAACGGGGGCCGATTTCGAAGCTTGCTTCCGTCGCCCTATGCATTGACCCGATATGGCAGTATCTTCGGGTACAGTGCACCACCCCCTTACAGGGTTAAAAAGAAAGATTCCTACTTTCATTGCTACCTGCTTGCTGGCTAGCCAGCTAGCCAGCCCTGTGGGCCTTGCTGCTGCTGCAGCCAAAAAACAAAAGGTGGTGCTGCTGCTGCTTCTGCTGCTTCTGCTTCTGCTTGTGTCTGGCCGCTGTTGGAGCGTCCAGGCACAGGACTTCTGCTGCTGCTGACTAAATGGCCTCCTTAATTGGATCATTTGAGTAGCCAGCACACCTGTGCAGGTAGGGCATGACATGATAGGCAGCTGCCTTGATAGCGGGTGGGTGCTGAATGTTCCTAATTGACAAAATAAGATTAATGCTTATGAAGAAATATAAAATCTCATCCCTTCCCCAATATCGCGCCACACCCCTACCCCTTAATTCCCTGGTTGAACTTGATGGACATATGTCTTTTTTCGACCGTACTAACTATGTAACTATGTAACATAACATGGGGGGGGGGGGGGTCTCCTGGCTGTTCACACAGGTGTGTCATTGCTGTACATTGACCATGCATTGCTTCTGTGGTATTGCAAAGGCAAAGACAAATGCTTCCAGCCATCCATTGCACTAATGGATTGGTCATCAGCTGGCTGTCTATGTCCCGCATCAATATAGACCAAAGTACAGAGGGTTAGGCTATGCTATTGTGCACCTACCTGATGCATCAGAAGGTGCGAGGCCCTTGCTAAATTCTGTGCACAGACTTTGAGATCTATACTTTAGACTGTATCTAAACCTGCTCCAACATGGACTGACATTCTGGCCTACTTTCAGCCGATGCGACTTGTCTGTCGCTGAACAGTCGCTTTTTATGTATTCAGCACCTATGTATAATGTTGTAAAAATGCTCTAGAAGCTAAAGTCGCAGAAATGTCACACATATTTGGCCTGCAACTTTCTGTGCGACAAATTCAGACAGGAAAAATCAGTATAAATCCTTAGAAAATTATCCCCCAGTGTCTCCATCTGCTGGCGGTATTGAATAAGCATTGCTGCACTGATGGGGTATGCATTAGACGAAAAAAAAGAAGAAAAAGAAGAATAATACGCCCAGAAAAGAGGCGAAAAGGAGAAAAACGTAAAAAAACGTGAAAAAAAAGTAAGAGGAAGAGAAGGGAAAAAAAGGTGGAAATGGGTTTAAAAGTGATTTCGGCGGAGAAATATATATATATATATATATATATATATATATATATATACGCGCACACACACACATATATATAAACGTATTCTCCGTTGAGATATTGCAGCCGCTGCTGTGTCCAGGCCCAGGAGCCTTAGCACTGTGCTGTGATGTCACTCAATACCACTGACATCACTAGGTGTAAACAACATCTCTCCTTTGCTGTGTATGTGACTATGGAGCTGTTTGGTGATGTCGTCTATTATGGCCTTCATAGAAGCAACAGGAGATTGTTGCATCCATCTAGAACCCTCAGAACTACAGTGCTATGATGTCACTCACTTCCACAGGCCTTGCAGAGTGTAAACAACAACAACCCAGCTTTGTTGTGTATGTAACCATAGGGATTTGTGATGTCACCTAGAACCTTCACAGCAGCGACAGCTTTATGAGGAGCATCAGCACTGCTCTGCCTGAGCAGAACCATCACCGCCATAGGTTGTCAAATAACCCGGATTTAACCCACACAGGTAAGTCCAATGGGGTGCAGGCATGTCCTCTATGCTTACAGCTTCCCGTGGGTGTTGGTTTGATACCGTTTGGGGACAGCCAAGGAGGCATCTGCAGGCAACAAAGGTAGGTGTGTGCTTGTGTGTGTGTTTCCTATGCAGATCCTAAGCCCAGTGTCACATGCAAGTAGGAGGAGTAAGAAGGGTTCCTGGCAAATCCGGGTTATGGATTGCATTTAAAAAGGCCCCGTGGGAGTGCAATGGGCCCCTGTCTTGCTGCTTAGCAATAATGGTATGGGTTTAGGTTCTGCTGTGTGTACTGGTGGTTGACTGCCCCCCAGCCCAGAGTGTGCATGGAAAATTGTCTGGCAGCCTCCCTGACAGCAAGCAGTGATAGTGCCCATGAAGGGCACCTTGTTGGGCCCGCCCCTTTCACGGTTATCGCTTCTCGGCCTTTTGGCTAAGATCAAGTGTAGTATCTGTTCTTATCAGTTTAATATCTGATACGTCCCCTATCTGGGGACCATATATTAAATGGATTTTTGAGAACGGGGGCCGATTTCGAAGCTTGCTTCCGTCGCCCTATGCATTGACCCGATATGGCAGTATCTTCGGGTACAGTGCACCACCCCCTTACAGGGTTAAAAAGAAAGATTCCTACTTTCATTGCTACCTGCTTGCTGGCTAGCCAGCTAGCCAGCCCTGTGGGCCTTGCTGCTGCTGCAGCCAAAAAACAAAAGGTGGTGCTGCTGCTGCTTCTGCTGCTTCTGCTTCTGCTTGTGTCTGGCCGCTGTTGGAGCGTCCAGGCACAGGACTTCTGCTGCTGCTGACTAAATGGCCTCCTTAATTGGATCATTTGAGTAGCCAGCACACCTGTGCAGGTAGGGCATGACATGATAGGCAGCTGCCTTGATAGCGGGTGGGTGCTGAATGTTCCTAATTGACAAAATAAGATTAATGCTTATGAAGAAATATAAAATCTCATCCCTTCCCCAATATCGCGCCACACCCCTACCCCTTAATTCCCTGGTTGAACTTGATGGACATATGTCTTTTTTCGACCGTACTAACTATGTAACTATGTAACATAACATGGGGGGGGGGGGGGGGGTCTCCTGGCTGTTCACACAGGTGTGTCATTGCTGTACATTGACCATGCATTGCTTCTGTGGTATTGCAAAGGCAAAGACAAATGCTTCCAGCCATCCATTGCACTAATGGATTGGTCATCAGCTGGCTGTCTATGTCCCGCATCAATATAGACCAAAGTACAGAGGGTTAGGCTATGCTATTGTGCACCTACCTGATGCATCAGAAGGTGCGAGGCCCTTGCTAAATTCTGTGCACAGACTTTGAGATCTATACTTTAGACTGTATCTAAACCTGCTCCAACATGGACTGACATTCTGGCCTACTTTCAGCCGATGCGACTTGTCTGTCGCTGAACAGTCGCTTTTTATGTATTCAGCACCTATGTATAATGTTGTAAAAATGCTCTAGAAGCTAAAGTCGCAGAAATGTCACACATATTTGGCCTGCAACTTTCTGTGCGACAAATTCAGACAGGAAAAATCAGTATAAATCCTTAGAAAATTATCCCCCAGTGTCTCCATCTGCTGGCGGTATTGAATAAGCATTGCTGCACTGATGGGGTATGCATTAGACGAAAAAAAAGAAGAAAAAGAAGAATAATACGCCCAGAAAAGAGGCGAAAAGGAGAAAAACGTAAAAAAACGTGAAAAAAAAGTAAGAGGAAGAGAAGGGAAAAAAAGGTGGAAATGGGTTTAAAAGTGATTTCGGCGGAGAAATATATATATATATATATATATATATATATATATATACGCGCACACACACACATATATATAAACGTATTCTCCGTTGAGATATTGCAGCCGCTGCTGTGTCCAGGCCCAGGAGCCTTAGCACTGTGCTGTGATGTCACTCAATACCACTGACATCACTAGGTGTAAACAACATCTCTCCTTTGCTGTGTATGTGACTATGGAGCTGTTTGGTGATGTCGTCTATTATGGCCTTCATAGAAGCAACAGGAGATTGTTGCATCCATCTAGAACCCTCAGAACTACAGTGCTATGATGTCACTCACTTCCACAGGCCTTGCAGAGTGTAAACAACAACAACCCAGCTTTGTTGTGTATGTAACCATAGGGATTTGTGATGTCACCTAGAACCTTCACAGCAGCGACAGCTTTATGAGGAGCATCAGCACTGCTCTGCCTGAGCAGAACCATCACCGCCATAGGTTGTCAAATAACCCGGATTTAACCCACACAGGTAAGTCCAATGGGGTGCAGGCATGTCCTCTATGCTTACAGCTTCCCGTGGGTGTTGGTTTGATACCGTTTGGGGACAGCCAAGGAGGCATCTGCAGGCAACAAAGGTAGGTGTGTGCTTGTGTGTGTGTTTCCTATGCAGATCCTAAGCCCAGTGTCACATGCAAGTAGGAGGAGTAAGAAGGGTTCCTGGCAAATCCGGGTTATGGATTGCATTTAAAAAGGCCCCGTGGGAGTGCAATGGGCCCCTGTCTTGCTGCTTAGCAATAATGGTATGGGTTTAGGTTCTGCTGTGTGTACTGGTGGTTGACTGCCCCCCAGCCCAGAGTGTGCATGGAAAATTGTCTGGCAGCCTCCCTGACAGCAAGCAGTGATAGTGCCCATGAAGGGCACCTTGTTGGGCCCGCCCCTTTCACGGTTATCGCTTCTCGGCCTTTTGGCTAAGATCAAGTGTAGTATCTGTTCTTATCAGTTTAATATCTGATACGTCCCCTATCTGGGGACCATATATTAAATGGATTTTTGAGAACAGGGGCCGATTTCGAAGCTTGCTTCCGTCGCCCTATGCATTGACCCGATATGGCAGTATCTTCGGGTACAGTGCACCACCCCCTTACAGGGTTAAAAAGAAAGATTCCTACTTTCATTGCTACCTGCTTGCTGGCTAGCCAGCTAGCCAGCCCTGTGGGCCTTGCTGCTGCTGCAGCCAAAAAACAAAAGGTGGTGCTGCTGCTGCTGCTTCTGCTGCTTCTGCTTCTGCTTGTGTCTGGCCGCTGTTGGAGCGTCCAGGCACAGGACTTCTGCTGCTGCTGACTAAATGGCCTCCTTAATTGGATCATTTGAGTAGCCAGCACACCTGTGCAGGTAGGGCATGACATGATAGGCAGCTGCCTTGATAGCGGGTGGGTGCTGAATGTTCCTAATTGACAAAATAAGATTAATGCTTATGAAGAAATATAAAATCTCATCCCTTCCCCAATATCGCGCCACACCCCTACCCCTTAATTCCCTGGTTGAACTTGATGGACATATGTCTTTTTTCGACCGTACTAACTATGTAACTATGTAACATAACATGGGGGGGGGGGGGGGGGTCTCCTGGCTGTTCACACAGGTGTGTCATTGCTGTACATTGACCATGCATTGCTTCTGTGGTATTGCAAAGGCAAAGACAAATGCTTCCAGCCATCCATTGCACTAATGGATTGGTCATCAGCTGGCTGTCTATGTCCCGCATCAATATAGACCAAAGTACAGAGGGTTAGGCTATGCTATTGTGCACCTACCTGATGCATCAGAAGGTGCGAGGCCCTTGCTAAATTCTGTGCACAGACTTTGAGATCTATACTTTAGACTGTATCTAAACCTGCTCCAACATGGACTGACATTCTGGCCTACTTTCAGCCGATGCGACTTGTCTGTCGCTGAACAGTCGCTTTTTATGTATTCAGCACCTATGTATAATGTTGTAAAAATGCTCTAGAAGCTAAAGTCGCAGAAATGTCACACATATTTGGCCTGCAACTTTCTGTGCGACAAATTCAGACAGGAAAAATCAGTATAAATCCTTAGAAAATTATCCCCCAGTGTCTCCATCTGCTGGCGGTATTGAATAAGCATTGCTGCACTGATGGGGTATGCATTAGACGAAAAAAAAGAAGAAAAAGAAGAATAATACGCCCAGAAAAGAGGCGAAAAGGAGAAAAACGTAAAAAAACGTGAAAAAAAAGTAAGAGGAAGAGAAGGGAAAAAAAGGTGGAAATGGGTTTAAAAGTGATTTCGGCGGAGAAATATATATATATATATATATATATATATATATATATATATATATATATATATATATACGCGCACACACACACATAGATATAAACGTATTCTCCGTTGAGATATTGCAGCCGCTGCTGTGTCCAGGCCCAGGAGCCTTAGCACTGTGCTGTGATGTCACTCAATACCACTGACATCACTAGGTGTAAACAACATCTCTCCTTTGCTGTGTATGTGACTATGGAGCTGTTTGGTGATGTCGTCTATTATGGCCTTCATAGAAGCAACAGGAGATTGTTGCATCCATCTAGAACCCTCAGAACTACAGTGCTATGATGTCACTCACTTCCACAGGCCTTGCAGAGTGTAAACAACAACAACCCAGCTTTGTTGTGTATGTAACCATAGGGATTTGTGATGTCACCTAGAACCTTCACAGCAGCGACAGCTTTATGAGGAGCATCAGCACTGCTCTGCCTGAGCAGAACCATCACCGCCATAGGTTGTCAAATAACCCGGATTTAACCCACACAGGTAAGTCCAATGGGGTGCAGGCATGTCCTCTATGCTTACAGCTTCCCGTGGGTGTTGGTTTGATACCGTTTGGGGACAGCCAAGGAGGCATCTGCAGGCAACAAAGGTAGGTGTGTGCTTGTGTGTGTGTTTCCTATGCAGATCCTAAGCCCAGTGTCACATGCAAGTAGGAGGAGTAAGAAGGGTTCCTGGCAAATCCGGGTTATGGATTGCATTTAAAAAGGCCCCGTGGGAGTGCAATGGGCCCCTGTCTTGCTGCTTAGCAATAATGGTATGGGTTTAGGTTCTGCTGTGTGTACTGGTGGTTGACTGCCCCCCAGCCCAGAGTGTGCATGGAAAATTGTCTGGCAGCCTCCCTGACAGCAAGCAGTGATAGTGCCCATGAAGGGCACCTTGTTGGGCCCGCCCCTTTCACGGTTATCGCTTCTCGGCCTTTTGGCTAAGATCAAGTGTAGTATCTGTTCTTATCAGTTTAATATCTGATACGTCCCCTATCTGGGGACCATATATTAAATGGATTTTTGAGAACGGGGGCCGATTTCGAAGCTTGCTTCCGTCGCCCTATGCATTGACCCGATATGGCAGTATCTTCGGGTACAGTGCACCACCCCCTTACAGGGTTAAAAAGAAAGATTCCTACTTTCATTGCTACCTGCTTGCTGGCTAGCCAGCTAGCCAGCCCTGTGGGCCTTGCTGCTGCTGCAGCCAAAAAACAAAAGGTGGTGCTGCTGCTGCTTCTGCTGCTTCTGCTTCTGCTTGTGTCTGGCCGCTGTTGGAGCGTCCAGGCACAGGACTTCTGCTGCTGCTGACTAAATGGCCTCCTTAATTGGATCATTTGAGTAGCCAGCACACCTGTGCAGGTAGGGCATGACATGATAGGCAGCTGCCTTGATAGCGGGTGGGTGCTGAATGTTCCTAATTGACAAAATAAGATTAATGCTTATGAAGAAATATAAAATCTCATCCCTTCCCCAATATCGCGCCACACCCCTACCCCTTAATTCCCTGGTTGAACTTGATGGACATATGTCTTTTTTCGACCGTACTAACTATGTAACTATGTAACATAACATGGGGGGGGGGGGGGGGGGTCTCCTGGCTGTTCACACAGGTGTGTCATTGCTGTACATTGACCATGCATTGCTTCTGTGGTATTGCAAAGGCAAAGACAAATGCTTCCAGCCATCCATTGCACTAATGGATTGGTCATCAGCTGGCTGTCTATGTCCCGCATCAATATAGACCAAAGTACAGAGGGTTAGGCTATGCTATTGTGCACCTACCTGATGCATCAGAAGGTGCGAGGCCCTTGCTAAATTCTGTGCACAGACTTTGAGATCTATACTTTAGACTGTATCTAAACCTGCTCCAACATGGACTGACATTCTGGCCTACTTTCAGCCGATGCGACTTGTCTGTCGCTGAACAGTCGCTTTTTATGTATTCAGCACCTATGTATAATGTTGTAAAAATGCTCTAGAAGCTAAAGTCGCAGAAATGTCACACATATTTGGCCTGCAACTTTCTGTGCGACAAATTCAGACAGGAAAAATCAGTATAAATCCTTAGAAAATTATCCCCCAGTGTCTCCATCTGCTGGCGGTATTGAATAAGCATTGCTGCACTGATGGGGTATGCATTAGACGAAAAAAAAGAAGAAAAAGAAGAATAATACGCCCAGAAAAGAGGCGAAAAGGAGAAAAACGTAAAAAAACGTGAAAAAAAAGTAAGAGGAAGAGAAGGGAAAAAAAGGTGGAAATGGGTTTAAAAGTGATTTCGGCGGAGAAATATATATATATATATATATATATATATATATATATATATATACGCGCACACACACACATATATATAAACGTATTCTCCGTTGAGATATTGCAGCCGCTGCTGTGTCCAGGCCCAGGAGCCTTAGTACTGTGCTGTGATGTCACTCAATACCACTGACATCACTAGGTGTAAACAACATCTCTCCTTTGCTGTGTATGTGACTATGGAGCTGTTTGGTGATGTCGTCTATTATGGCCTTCATAGAAGCAACAGGAGATTGTTGCATCCATCTAGAACCCTCAGAACTACAGTGCTATGATGTCACTCACTTCCACAGGCCTTGCAGAGTGTAAACAACAACAACCCAGCTTTGTTGTGTATGTAACCATAGGGATTTGTGATGTCACCTAGAACCTTCACAGCAGCGACAGCTTTATGAGGAGCATCAGCACTGCTCTGCCTGAGCAGAACCATCACCGCCATAGGTTGTCAAATAACCCGGATTTAACCCACACAGGTAAGTCCAATGGGGTGCAGGCATGTCCTCTATGCTTACAGCTTCCCGTGGGTGTTGGTTTGATACCGTTTTGGGGACAGCCAAGGAGGCATCTGCAGGCAACAAAGGTAGGTGTGTGCTTGTGTGTGTGTTTCCTATGCAGATCCTAAGCCCAGTGTCACATGCAAGTAGGAGGAGTAAGAAGGGTTCCTGGCAAATCCGGGTTATGGATTGCATTTAAAAAGGCCCCGTGGGAGTGCAATGGGCCCCTGTCTTGCTGCTTAGCAATAATGGTATGGGTTTAGGTTCTGCTGTGTGTACTGGTGGTTGACTGCCCCCCAGCCCAGAGTGTGCATGGAAAATTGTCTGGCAGCCTCCCTGACAGCAAGCAGTGATAGTGCCCATGAAGGGCACCTTGTTGGGCCCCCGCCCCTTTCACGGTTATCGCTTCTCGGCCTTTTGGCTAAGATCAAGTGTAGTATCTGTTCTTATCAGTTTAATATCTGATACGTCCCCTATCTGGGGACCATATATTAAATGGATTTTTGAGAACGGGGGCCGATTTCGAAGCTTGCTTCCGTCGCCCTATGCATTGACCCGATATGGCAGTATCTTCGGGTACAGTGCACCACCCCCTTACAGGGTTAAAAAGAAAGATTCCTACTTTCATTGCTACCTGCTTGCTGGCTAGCCAGCTAGCCAGCCCTGTGGGCCTTGCTGCTGCTGCAGCCAAAAAACAAAAGGTGGTGCTGCTGCTGCTTCTGCTGCTTCTGCTTCTGCTTGTGTCTGGCCGCTGTTGGAGCGTCCAGGCACAGGACTTCTGCTGCTGCTGACTAAATGGCCTCCTTAATTGGATCATTTGAGTAGCCAGCACACCTGTGCAGGTAGGGCATGACATGATAGGCAGCTGCCTTGATAGCGGGTGGGTGCTGAATGTTCCTAATTGACAAAATAAGATTAATGCTTATGAAGAAATATAAAATCTCATCCCTTCCCCAATATCGCGCCACACCCCTACCCCTTAATTCCCTGGTTGAACTTGATGGACATATGTCTTTTTTCGACCGTACTAACTATGTAACTATGTAACATAACATGGGGGGGGGGGGGGGGTCTCCTGGCTGTTCACACAGGTGTGTCATTGCTGTACATTGACCATGCATTGCTTCTGTGGTATTGCAAAGGCAAAGACAAATGCTTCCAGCCATCCATTGCACTAATGGATTGGTCATCAGCTGGCTGTCTATGTCCCGCATCAATATAGACCAAAGTACAGAGGGTTAGGCTATGCTATTGTGCACCTACCTGATGCATCAGAAGGTGCGAGGCCCTTGCTAAATTCTGTGCACAGACTTTGAGATCTATACTTTAGACTGTATCTAAACCTGCTCCAACATGGACTGACATTCTGGCCTACTTTCAGCCGATGCGACTTGTCTGTCGCTGAACAGTCGCTTTTTATGTATTCAGCACCTATGTATAATGTTGTAAAAATGCTCTAGAAGCTAAAGTCGCAGAAATGTCACACATATTTGGCCTGCAACTTTCTGTGCGACAAATTCAGACAGGAAAAATCAGTATAAATCCTTAGAAAATTATCCCCCAGTGTCTCCATCTGCTGGCGGTATTGAATAAGCATTGCTGCACTGATGGGGTATGCATTAGACGAAAAAAAAGAAGAAAAAGAAGAATAATACGCCCAGAAAAGAGGCGAAAAGGAGAAAAACGTAAAAAAACGTGAAAAAAAAGTAAGAGGAAGAGAAGGGAAAAAAAGGTGGAAATGGGTTTAAAAGTGATTTCGGCGGAGAAATATATATATATATATATATATATATATATATATATATATATATACGCGCACACACACACATATATATAAACATATTCTCCGTTGAGATATTGCAGCCGCTGCTGTGTCCAGGCCCAGGAGCCTTAGCACTGTGCTGTGATGTCACTCAATACCACTGACATCACTAGGTGTAAACAACATCTCTCCTTTGCTGTGTATGTGACTATGGAGCTGTTTGGTGATGTCGTCTATTATGGCCTTCATAGAAGCAACAGGAGATTGTTGCATCCATCTAGAACCCTCAGAACTACAGTGCTATGATGTCACTCACTTCCACAGGCCTTGCAGAGTGTAAACAACAACAACCCAGCTTTGTTGTGTATGTAACCATAGGGATTTGTGATGTCACCTAGAACCTTCACAGCAGCGACAGCTTTATGAGGAGCATCAGCACTGCTCTGCCTGAGCAGAACCATCACCGCCATAGGTTGTCAAATAACCCGGATTTAACCCACACAGGTAAGTCCAATGGGGTGCAGGCATGTCCTCTATGCTTACAGCTTCCCGTGGGTGTTGGTTTGATACCGTTTGGGGACAGCCAAGGAGGCATCTGCAGGCAACAAAGGTAGGTGTGTGCTTGTGTGTGTGTTTCCTATGCAGATCCTAAGCCCAGTGTCACATGCAAGTAGGAGGAGTAAGAAGGGTTCCTGGCAAATCCGGGTTATGGATTGCATTTAAAAAGGCCCCGTGGGAGTGCAATGGGCCCCTGTCTTGCTGCTTAGCAATAATGGTATGGGTTTAGGTTCTGCTGTGTGTACTGGTGGTTGACTGCCCCCCAGCCCAGAGTGTGCATGGAAAATTGTCTGGCAGCCTCCCTGACAGCAAGCAGTGATAGTGCCCATGAAGGGCACCTTGTTGGGCCCGCCCCTTTCACGGTTATCGCTTCTCGGCCTTTTGGCTAAGATCAAGTGTAGTATCTGTTCTTATCAGTTTAATATCTGATACGTCCCCTATCTGGGGACCATATATTAAATGGATTTTTGAGAACGGGGGCCGATTTCGAAGCTTGCTTCCGTCGCCCTATGCATTGACCCGATATGGCAGTATCTTCGGGTACAGTGCACCACCCCCTTACAGGGTTAAAAAGAAAGATTCCTACTTTCATTGCTACCTGCTTGCTGGCTAGCCAGCTAGCCAGCCCTGTGGGCCTTGCTGCTGCTGCAGCCAAAAAACAAAAGGTGGTGCTGCTGCTGCTTCTGCTGCTTCTGCTTCTGCTTGTGTCTGGCCGCTGTTGGAGCGTCCAGGCACAGGACTTCTGCTGTTGCTGACTAAATGGCCTCCTTAATTGGATCATTTGAGTAGCCAGCACACCTGTGCAGGTAGGGCATGACATGATAGGCAGCTGCCTTGATAGCGGGTGGGTGCTGAATGTTCCTAATTGACAAAATAAGATTAATGCTTATGAAGAAATATAAAATCTCATCCCTTCCCCAATATCGCGCCACACCCCTACCCCTTAATTCCCTGGTTGAACTTGATGGACATATGTCTTTTTTCGACCGTACTAACTATGTAACTATGTAACATAACATGGGGGGGGGGGGGGGGGGTCTCCTGGCTGTTCACACAGGTGTGTCATTGCTGTACATTGACCATGCATTGCTTCTGTGGTATTGCAAAGGCAAAGACAAATGCTTCCAGCCATCCATTGCACTAATGGATTGGTCATCAGCTGGCTGTCTATGTCCCGCATCAATATAGACCAAAGTACAGAGGGTTAGGCTATGCTATTGTGCACCTACCTGATGCATCAGAAGGTGCGAGGCCCTTGCTAAATTCTGTGCACAGACTTTGAGATCTATACTTTAGACTGTATCTAAACCTGCTCCAACATGGACTGACATTCTGGCCTACTTTCAGCCGATGCGACTTGTCTGTCGCTGAACAGTCGCTTTTTATGTATTCAGCACCTATGTATAATGTTGTAAAAATGCTCTAGAAGCTAAAGTCGCAGAAATGTCACACATATTTGGCCTGCAACTTTCTGTGCGACAAATTCAGACAGGAAAAATCAGTATAAATCCTTAGAAAATTATCCCCCAGTGTCTCCATCTGCTGGCGGTATTGAATAAGCATTGCTGCACTGATGGGGTATGCATTAGACGAAAAAAAAGAAGAAAAAGAAGAATAATACGTCCAGAAAAGAGGCGAAAAGGAGAAAAACGTAAAAAAACGTGAAAAAAAAGTAAGAGGAAGAGAAGGGAAAAAAAGGTGGAAATGGGTTTAAAAGTGATTTCGGCGGAGAAATATATATATATATATATATATATATATATATATATATATATATACGCGCACACACACACATATATATAAACGTATTCTCCGTTGAGATATTGCAGCCGCTGCTGTGTCCAGGCCCAGGAGCCTTAGCACTGTGCTGTGATGTCACTCAATACCACTGACATCACTAGGTGTAAACAACATCTCTCCTTTGCTGTGTATGTGACTATGGAGCTGTTTGGTGATGTCGTCTATTATGGCCTTCATAGAAGCAACAGGAGATTGTTGCATCCATCTAGAACCCTCAGAACTACAGTGCTATGATGTCACTCACTTCCACAGGCCTTGCAGAGTGTAAACAACAACAACCCAGCTTTGTTGTGTATGTAACCATAGGGATTTGTGATGTCACCTAGAACCTTCACAGCAGCGACAGCTTTATGAGGAGCATCAGCACTGCTCTGCCTGAGCAGAACCATCACCGCCATAGGTTGTCAAATAACCCGGATTTAACCCACACAGGTAAGTCCAATGGGGTGCAGGCATGTCCTCTATGCTTACAGCTTCCCGTGGGTGTTGGTTTGATACCGTTTGGGGACAGCCAAGGAGGCATCTGCAGGCAACAAAGGTAGGTGTGTGCTTGTGTGTGTGTTTCCTATGCAGATCCTAAGCCCAGTGTCACATGCAAGTAGGAGGAGTAAGAAGGGTTCCTGGCAAATCCGGGTTATGGATTGCATTTAAAAAGGCCCCGTGGGAGTGCAATGGGCCCCTGTCTTGCTGCTTAGCAATAATGGTATGGGTTTAGGTTCTGCTGTGTGTACTGGTGGTTGACTGCCCCCCAGCCCAGAGTGTGCATGGAAAATTGTCTGGCAGCCTCCCTGACAGCAAGCAGTGATAGTGCCCATGAAGGGCACCTTGTTGGGCCCGCCCCTTTCACGGTTATCGCTTCTCGGCCTTTTGGCTAAGATCAAGTGTAGTATCTGTTCTTATCAGTTTAATATCTGATACGTCCCCTATCTGGGGACCATATATTAAATGGATTTTTGAGAACGGGGGCCGATTTCGAAGCTTGCTTCCGTCGCCCTATGCATTGACCCGATATGGCAGTATCTTCGGGTACAGTGCACCACCCCCTTACAGGGTTAAAAAGAAAGATTCCTACTTTCATTGCTACCTGCTTGCTGGCTAGCCAGCTAGCCAGCCCTGTGGGCCTTGCTGCTGCTGCAGCCAAAAAACAAAAGGTGGTGCTGCTGCTGCTTCTGCTGCTTCTGCTGCTTCTGCTTCTGCTTGTGTCTGGCCGCTGTTGGAGCGTCCAGGCACAGGACTTCTGCTGCTGCTGACTAAATGGCCTCCTTAATTGGATCATTTGAGTAGCCAGCACACCTGTGCAGGTAGGGCATGACATGATAGGCAGCTGCCTTGATAGCGGGTGGGTGCTGAATGTTCCTAATTGACAAAATAAGATTAATGCTTATGAAGAAATATAAAATCTCATCCCTTCCCCAATATCGCGCCACACCCCTACCCCTTAATTCCCTGGTTGAACTTGATGGACATATGTCTTTTTTCGACCGTACTAACTATGTAACTATGTAACATAACATGGGGGGGGGGGGGGGTCTCCTGGCTGTTCACACAGGTGTGTCATTGCTGTACATTGACCATGCATTGCTTCTGTGGTATTGCAAAGGCAAAGACAAATGCTTCCAGCCATCCATTGCACTAATGGATTGGTCATCAGCTGGCTGTCTATGTCCCGCATCAATATAGACCAAAGTACAGAGGGTTAGGCTATGCTATTGTGCACCTACCTGATGCATCAGAAGGTGCGAGGCCCTTGCTAAATTCTGTGCACAGACTTTGAGATCTATACTTTAGACTGTATCTAAACCTGCTCCAACATGGACTGACATTCTGGCCTACTTTCAGCCGATGCGACTTGTCTGTCGCTGAACAGTCGCTTTTTATGTATTCAGCACCTATGTATAATGTTGTAAAAATGCTCTAGAAGCTAAAGTCGCAGAAATGTCACACATATTTGGCCTGCAACTTTCTGTGCGACAAATTCAGACAGGAAAAATCAGTATAAATCCTTAGAAAATTATCCCCCAGTGTCTCCATCTGCTGGCGGTATTGAATAAGCATTGCTGCACTGATGGGGTATGCATTAGACGAAAAAAAAGAAGAAAAAGAAGAATAATACGCCCAGAAAAGAGGCGAAAAGGAGAAAAACGTAAAAAAACGTGAAAAAAAAGTAAGAGGAAGAGAAGGGAAAAAAAGGTGGAAATGGGTTTAAAAGTGATTTCGGCGGAGAAATATATATATATATATATATATATATATATATATATATATATATATATATATACGCGCACACACACACATATATATAGACGTATTCTCCGTTGAGATATTGCAGCCGCTGCTGTGTCCAGGCCCAGGAGCCTTAGCACTGTGCTGTGATGTCACTCAATACCACTGACATCACTAGGTGTAAACAACATCTCTCCTTTGCTGTGTATGTGACTATGGAGCTGTTTGGTGATGTCGTCTATTACGGCCTTCATAGAAGCAACAGGAGATTGTTGCATCCATCTACAACCCTCAGAACTACAGTGCTATGATGTCACTCACTTCCACAGGCCTTGCAGAGTGTAAACAACAACAACCCAGCTTTGTTGTGTATGTAACCATAGGGATTTGTGATGTCACCTAGAACCTTCACAGCAGCGACAGCTTTATGAGGAGCATCAGCACTGCTCTGCCTGAGCAGAACCATCACCGCCATAGGTTGTCAAATAACCCGGATTTAACCCACACAGGTAAGTCCAATGGGGTGCAGGCATGTCCTCTATGCTTACAGCTTCCCGTGGGTGTTGGTTTGATACCGTTTGGGGACAGCCAAGGAGGCATCTGCAGGCAACAAAGGTAGGTGTGTGCTTGTGTGTGTGTTTCCTATGCAGATCCTAAGCCCAGTGTCACATGCAAGTAGGAGGAGTAAGAAGGGTTCCTGGCAAATCCGGGTTATGGATTGCATTTAAAAAGGCCCCGTGGGAGTGCAATGGGCCCCTGTCTTGCTGCTTAGCAATAATGGTATGGGTTTAGGTTCTGCTGTGTGTACTGGTGGTTGACTGCCCCCCAGCCCAGAGTGTGCATGGAAAATTGTCTGGCAGCCTCCCTGACAGCAAGCAGTGATAGTGCCCATGAAGGGCACCTTGTTGGGCCCGCCCCTTTCACGGTTATCGCTTCTCGGCCTTTTGGCTAAGATCAAGTGTAGTATCTGTTCTTATCAGTTTAATATCTGATACGTCCCCTATCTGGGGACCATATATTAAATGGATTTTTGAGAACGGGGGCCGATTTCGAAGCTTGCTTCCGTCGCCCTATGCATTGATCCGATATGGCAGTATCTTCGGGTACAGTGCACCACCCCCTTACAGGGTTAAAAAGAAAGATTCCTACTTTCATTGCTACCTGCTTGCTGGCTAGCCAGCTAGCCAGCCCTGTGGGCCTTGCTGCTGCTGCAGCCAAAAAACAAAAGGTGGTGCTGCTGCTGCTTCTGCTGCTTCTGCTTCTGCTTGTGTCTGGCCGCTGTTGGAGCGTCCAGGCACAGGACTTCTGCTGCTGCTGACTAAATGGCCTCCTTAATTGGATCATTTGAGTAGCCAGCACACCTGTGCAGGTAGGGCATGACATGATAGGCAGCTGCCTTGATAGCGGGTGGGTGCTGAATGTTCCTAATTGACAAAATAAGATTAATGCTTATGAAGAAATATAAAATCTCATCCCTTCCCCAATATCGCGCCACACCCCTACCCCTTAATTCCCTGGTTGAACTTGATGGACATATGTCTTTTTTCGACCGTACTAACTATGTAACTATGTAACATAACATGGGGGGGGGGGGGGTCTCCTGGCTGTTCACACAGGTGTGTCATTGCTGTACATTGACCATGCATTGCTTCTGTGGTATTGCAAAGGCAAAGACAAATGCTTCCAGCCATCCATTGCACTAATGGATTGGTCATCAGCTGGCTGTCTATGTCCCGCATCAATATAGACCAAAGTACAGAGGGTTAGGCTATGCTATTGTGCACCTACCTGATGCATCAGAAGGTGCGAGGCCCTTGCTAAATTCTGTGCACAGACTTTGAGATCTATACTTTAGACTGTATCTAAACCTGCTCCAACATGGACTGACATTCTGGCCTACTTTCAGCCGATGCGACTTGTCTGTCGCTGAACAGTCGCTTTTTATGTATTCAGCACCTATGTATAATGTTGTAAAAATGCTCTAGAAGCTAAAGTCGCAGAAATGTCACACATATTTGGCCTGCAACTTTCTGTGCAACAAATTCAGACAGGAAAAATCAGTATAAATCCTTAGAAAATTATCCCCCAGTGTCTCCATCTGCTTGGCGGTATTGAATAAGCATTGCTGCACTGATGGGGTATGCATTAGACGAAAAAAAAGAAGAAAAAGAAGAATAATACGCCCAGAAAAGAGGCGAAAAGGAGAAAAACGTAAAAAAACGTGAAAAAAAAGTAAGAGGAAGAGAAGGGAAAAAAAGGTGGAAATGGGTTTAAAAGTGATTTCGGCGGAGAAATATATATATATATATATATATATATATATATATATATATATATACGCGCACACACACACATATATATAAACGTATTCTCCGTTGAGATATTGCAGCCGCTGCTGTGTCCAGGCCCAGGAGCCTTAGCACTGTGCTGTGATGTCACTCAATACCACTGACATCACTAGGTGTAAACAACATCTCTCCTTTGCTGTGTATGTGACTATGGAGCTGTTTGGTGATGTCGTCTATTATGGCCTTCATAGAAGCAACAGGAGATTGTTGCATCCATCTAGAACCCTCAGAACTACAGTGCTATGATGTCACTCACTTCCACAGGCCTTGCAGAGTGTAAACAACAACAACCCAGCTTTGTTGTGTATGTAACCATAGGGATTTGTGATGTCACCTAGAACCTTCACAGCAGCGACAGCTTTATGAGGAGCATCAGCACTGCTCTGCCTGAGCAGAACCATCACCGCCATAGGTTGTCAAATAACCCGGATTTAACCCACACAGGTAAGTCCAATGGGGTGCAGGCATGTCCTCTATGCTTACAGCTTCCCGTGGGTGTTGGTTTGATACCGTTTGGGGACAGCCAAGGAGGCATCTGCAGGCAACAAAGGTAGGTGTGTGCTTGTGTGTGTGTTTCCTATGCAGATCCTAAGCCCAGTGTCACATGCAAGTAGGAGGAGTAAGAAGGGTTCCTGGCAAATCCGGGTTATGGATTGCATTTAAAAAGGCCCCGTGGGAGTGCAATGGGCCCCTGTCTTGCTGCTTAGCAATAATGGTATGGGTTTAGGTTCTGCTGTGTGTACTGGTGGTTGACTGCCCCCCAGCCCAGAGTGTGCATGGAAAATTGTCTGGCAGCCTCCCTGACAGCAAGCAGTGATAGTGCCCATGAAGGGCACCTTGTTGGGCCCGCCCCTTTCACGGTTATCGCTTCTCGGCCTTTTGGCTAAGATCAAGTGTAGTATCTGTTCTTATCAGTTTAATATCTGATACGTCCCCTATCTGGGGACCATATATTAAATGGATTTTTGAGAACGGGGGCCGATTTCGAAGCTTGCTTCCGTCGCCCTATGCATTGACCCGATATGGCAGTATCTTCGGGTACAGTGCACCACCCCCTTACAGGGTTAAAAAGAAAGATTCCTACTTTCATTGCTACCTGCTTGCTGGCTAGCCAGCTAGCCAGCCCTGTGGGCCTTGCTGCTGCTGCAGCCAAAAAACAAAAGGTGGTGCTGCTGCTGCTTCTGCTGCTTCTGCTTCTGCTTGTGTCTGGCCGCTGTTGGAGCGTCCAGGCACAGGACTTCTGCTGCTGCTGACTAAATGGCCTCCTTAATTGGATCATTTGAGTAGCCAGCACACCTGTGCAGGTAGGGCATGACATGATAGGCAGCTGCCTTGATAGCGGGTGGGTGCTGAATGTTCCTAATTGACAAAATAAGATTAATGCTTATGAAGAAATATAAAATCTCATCCCTTCCCCAATATCGCGCCACACCCCTACCCCTTAATTCCCTGGTTGAACTTGATGGACATATGTCTTTTTTCGACCGTACTAACTATGTAACTATGTAACATAACATGGGGGGGGAGGGGGGGGGTCTCCTGGCTGTTCACACAGGTGTGTCATTGCTGTACATTGACCATGCATTGCTTCTGTGGTATTGCAAAGGCAAAGACAAATGCTTCCAGCCATCCATTGCACTAATGGATTGGTCATCAGCTGGCTGTCTATGTCCCGCATCAATATAGACCAAAGTACAGAGGGTTAGGCTATGCTATTGTGCACCTACCTGATGCATCAGAAGGTGCGAGGCCCTTGCTAAATTCTGTGCACAGACTTTGAGATCTATACTTTAGACTGTATCTAAACCTGCTCCAACATGGACTGACATTCTGGCCTACTTTCAGCCGATGCGACTTGTCTGTCGCTGAACAGTCGCTTTTTATGTATTCAGCACCTATGTATAATGTTGTAAAAATGCTCTAGAAGCTAAAGTCGCAGAAATGTCACACATATTTGGCCTGCAACTTTCTGTGCGACAAATTCAGACAGGAAAAATCAGTATAAATCCTTAGAAAATTATCCCCCAGTGTCTCCATCTGCTGGCGGTATTGAATAAGCATTGCTGCACTGATGGGGTATGCATTAGACGAAAAAAAAGAAGAAAAAGAAGAATAATACGCCCAGAAAAGAGGCGAAAAGGAGAAAAACGTAAAAAAACGTGAAAAAAAAGTAAGAGGAAGAGAAGGGAAAAAAAGGTGGAAATGGGTTTAAAAGTGATTTCGGCGGAGATATATATATATATATATATATATATATATATATATATATATACGCGCACACACACACATATATATAAACGTATTCTCCGTTGAGATATTGCAGCCGCTGCTGTGTCCAGGCCCAGGAGCCTTAGCACTGTGCTGTGATGTCACTCAATACCACTGACATCACTAGGTGTAAACAACATCTCTCCTTTGCTGTGTATGTGACTATGGAGCTGTTTGGTGATGTCGTCTATTATGGCCTTCATAGAAGCAACAGGAGATTGTTGCATCCATCTAGAACCCTCAGAACTACAGTGCTATGATGTCACTCACTTCCACAGGCCTTGCAGAGTGTAAACAACAACAACCCAGCTTTGTTGTGTATGTAACCATAGGGATTTGTGATGTCACCTAGAACCTTCACAGCAGCGACAGCTTTATGAGGAGCATCAGCACTGCTCTGCCTGAGCAGAACCATCACCGCCATAGGTTGTCAAATAACCCGGATTTAACCCACACAGGTAAGTCCAATGGGGTGCAGGCATGTCCTCTATGCTTACAGCTTCCCGTGGGTGTTGGTTTGATACCGTTTGGGGACAGCCAAGGAGGCATCTGCAGGCAACAAAGGTAGGTGTGTGCTTGTGTGTGTGTTTCCTATGCAGATCCTAAGCCCAGTGTCACATGCAAGTAGGAGGAGTAAGAAGGGTTCCTGGCAAATCCGGGTTATGGATTGCATTTAAAAAGGCCCCGTGGGAGTGCAATGGGCCCCTGTCTTGCTGCTTAGCAATAATGGTATGGGTTTAGGTTCTGCTGTGTGTACTGGTGGTTGACTGCCCCCCAGCCCAGAGTGTGCATGGAAAATTGTCTGGCAGCCTCCCTGACAGCAAGCAGTGATAGTGCCCATGAAGGGCACCTTGTTGGGCCCGCCCCTTTCACGGTTATCGCTTCTCGGCCTTTTGGCTAAGATCAAGTGTAGTATCTGTTCTTATCAGTTTAATATCTGATACGTCCCCTATCTGGGGACCATATGTTAAATGGATTTTTGAGAACGGGGGCCGATTTCGAAGCTTGCTTCCGTCGCCCTATGCATTGACCCGATATGGCAGTATCTTCGGGTACAGTGCACCACCCCCTTACAGGGTTAAAAAGAAAGATTCCTACTTTCATTGCTACCTGCTTGCTGGCTAGCCAGCTAGCCAGCCCTGTGGGCCTTGCTGCTGCTGCAGCCAAAAAACAAAAGGTGGTGCTGCTGCTGCTTCTGCTGCTTCTGCTTCTGCTTGTGTCTGGCCGCTGTTGGAGCGTCCAGGCACAGGACTTCTGCTGCTGCTGACTAAATGGCCTCCTTAATTGGATCATTTGAGTAGCCAGCACACCTGTGCAGGTAGGGCATGACATGATAGGCAGCTGCCTTGATAGCGGGTGGGTGCTGAATGTTCCTAATTGACAAAATAAGATTAATGCTTATGAAGAAATATAAAATCTCATCCCTTCCCCAATATCGCGCCACACCCCTACCCCTTAATTCCCTGGTTGAACTTGATGGACATATGTCTTTTTTCGACCGTACTAACTATGTAACTATGTAACATAACATGGGGGGGGGGGGGGGGGGGTCTCCTGGCTGTTCACACAGGTGTGTCATTGCTGTACATTGACCATGCATTGCTTCTGTGGTATTGCAAAGGCAAAGACAAATGCTTCCAGCCATCCATTGCACTAATGGATTGGTCATCAGCTGGCTGTCTATGTCCCGCACCAATATAGACCAAAGTACAGAGGGTTAGGCTATGCTATTGTGCACCTACCTGATGCATCAGAAGGTGCGAGGCCCTTGCTAAATTCTGTGCACAGACTTTGAGATCTATACTTTAGACTGTATCTAAACCTGCTCCAACATGGACTGACATTCTGGCCTACTTTCAGCCGATGCGACTTGTCTGTCGCTGAACAGTCGCTTTTTATGTATTCAGCACCTATGTATAATGTTGTAAAAATGCTCTAGAAGCTAAAGTCGCAGAAATGTCACACATATTTGGCCTGCAACTTTCTGTGCGACAAATTCAGACAGGAAAAATCAGTATAAATCCTTAGAAAATTATCCCCCAGTGTCTCCATCTGCTGGCGGTATTGAATAAGCATTGCTGCACTGATGGGGTATGCATTAGACGAAAAAAAAGAAGAAAAAGAAGAATAATACGCCCAGAAAAGAGGCGAAAAGGAGAAAAACGTAAAAAAACGTGAAAAAAAAGTAAGAGGAAGAGAAGGGAAAAAAAGGTGGAAATGGGTTTAAAAGTGATTTCGGCGGAGAATATATATATATATATATATATATATATATATATATATATATACGCGCACACACACACATATATATAAACGTATTCTCCGTTGAGATATTGCAGCCGCTGCTGTGTCCAGGCCCAGGAGCCTTAGCACTGTGCTGTGATGTCACTCAATACCACTGACATCACTAGGTGTAAACAACATCTCTCCTTTGCTGTGTATGTGACTATGGAGCTGTTTGGTGATGTCGTCTATTATGGCCTTCATAGAAGCAACAGGAGATTGTTGCATCCATCTAGAACCCTCAGAACTACAGTGCTATGATGTCACTCACTTCCACAGGCCTTGCAGAGTGTAAACAACAACAACCCAGCTTTGTTGTGTATGTAACCATAGGGATTTGTGATGTCACCTAGAACCTTCACAGCAGCGACAGCTTTATGAGGAGCATCAGCACTGCTCTGCCTGAGCAGAACCATCACCGCCATAGGTTGTCAAATAACCCGGATTTAACCCACACAGGTAAGTCCAATGGGGTGCAGGCATGTCCTCTATGCTTACAGCTTCCCGTGGGTGTTGGTTTGATACCGTTTGGGGACAGCCAAGGAGGCATCTGCAGGCAACAAAGGTAGGTGTGTGCTTGTGTGTGTGTTTCCTATGCAGATCCTAAGCCCAGTGTCACATGCAAGTAGGAGGAGTAAGAAGGGTTCCTGGCAAATCCGGGTTATGGATTGCATTTAAAAAGGCCCCGTGGGAGTGCAATGGGCCCCTGTCTTGCTGCTTAGCAATAATGGTATGGGTTTAGGTTCTGCTGTGTGTACTGGTGGTTGACTGCCCCCCAGCCCAGAGTGTGCATGGAAAATTGTCTGGCAGCCTCCCTGACAGCAAGCAGTGATAGTGCCCATGAAGGGCACCTTGTTGGGCCCGCCCCTTTCACGGTTATCGCTTCTCGGCCTTTTGGCTAAGATCAAGTGTAGTATCTGTTCTTATCAGTTTAATATCTGATACGTCCCCTATCTGGGGACCATATATTAAATGGATTTTTGAGAACGGGGGCCGATTTCGAAGCTTGCTTCCGTCGCCCTATGCATTGACCCGATATGGCAGTATCTTCGGGTACAGTGCACCACCCCCTTACAGGGTTAAAAAGAAAGATTCCTACTTTCATTGCTACCTGCTTGCTGGCTAGCCAGCTAGCCAGCCCTGTGGGCCTTGCTGCTGCTGCAGCCAAAAAACAAAAGGTGGTGCTGCTGCTGCTTCTGCTGCTTCTGCTTCTGCTTGTGTCTGGCCGCTGTTGGAGCGTCCAGGCACAGGACTTCTGCTGCTGCTGACTAAATGGCCTCCTTAATTGGATCATTTGAGTAGCCAGCACACCTGTGCAGGTAGGGCATGACATGATAGGCAGCTGCCTTGATAGCGGGTGGGTGCTGAATGTTCCTAATTGACAAAATAAGATTAATGCTTATGAAGAAATATAAAATCTCATCCCTTCCCCAATATCGCGCCACACCCCTACCCCTTAATTCCCTGGTTGAACTTGATGGACATATGTCTTTTTTCGACCGTACTAACTATGTAACTATGTAACATAACATGGGGGGGGGGGGGGGGTCTCCTGGCTGTTCACACAGGTGTGTCATTGCTGTACATTGACCATGCATTGCTTCTGTGGTATTGCAAAGGCAAAGACAAATGCTTCCAGCCATCCATTGCACTAATGGATTGGTCATCAGCTGGCTGTCTATGTCCCGCATCAATATAGACCAAAGTACAGAGGGTTAGGCTATGCTATTGTGCACCTACCTGATGCATCAGAAGGTGCGAGGCCCTTGCTAAATTCTGTGCACAGACTTTGAGATCTATACTTTAGACTGTATCTAAACCTGCTCCAACATGGACTGACATTCTGGCCTACTTTCAGCCGATGCGACTTGTCTGTCGCTGAACAGTCGCTTTTTATGTATTCAGCACCTATGTATAATGTTGTAAAAATGCTCTAGAAGCTAAAGTCGCAGAAATGTCACACATATTTGGCCTGCAACTTTCTGTGCGACAAATTCAGACAGGAAAAATCAGTATAAATCCTTAGAAAATTATCCCCCAGTGTCTCCATCTGCTGGCGGTATTGAATAAGCATTGCTGCACTGATGGGGTATGCATTAGACGAAAAAAAAGAAGAAAAAGAAGAATAATACGCCCAGAAAAGAGGCGAAAAGGAGAAAAACGTAAAAAAACGTGAAAAAAAAGTAAGAGGAAGAGAAGGGAAAAAAAGGTGGAAATGGGTTTAAAAGTGATTTCGGCGGAGAAATATATATATATATATATATATATATATATATATATATATATATACGCGCACACACACACATATATATAAACGTATTCTCCGTTGAGATATTGCAGCCGCTGCTGTGTCCAGGCCCAGGAGCCTTAGCACTGTGCTGTGATGTCACTCAATACCACTGACATCACTAGGTGTAAACAACATCTCTCCTTTGCTGTGTATGTGACTATGGAGCTGTTTGGTGATGTCGTCTATTATGGCCTTCATAGAAGCAACAGGAGATTGTTGCATCCATCTAGAACCCTCAGAACTACAGTGCTATGATGTCACTCACTTCCACAGGCCTTGCAGAGTGTAAACAACAACAACCCAGCTTTGTTGTGTATGTAACCATAGGGATTTGTGATGTCACCTAGAACCTTCACAGCAGCGACAGCTTTATGAGGAGCATCAGCACTGCTCTGCCTGAGCAGAACCATCACCGCCATAGGTTGTCAAATAACCCGGATTTAACCCACACAGGTAAGTCCAATGGGGTGCAGGCATGTCCTCTATGCTTACAGCTTCCCGTGGGTGTTGGTTTGATACCGTTTGGGGACAGCCAAGGAGGCATCTGCAGGCAACAAAGGTAGGTGTGTGCTTGTGTGTGTGTTTCCTATGCAGATCCTAAGCCCAGTGTCACATGCAAGTAGGAGGAGTAAGAAGGGTTCCTGGCAAATCCGGGTTATGGATTGCATTTAAAAAGGCCCCGTGGGAGTGCAATGGGCCCCTGTCTTGCTGCTTAGCAATAATGGTATGGGTTTAGGTTCTGCTGTGTGTACTGGTGGTTGACTGCCCCCCAGCCCAGAGTGTGCATGGAAAATTGTCTGGCAGCCTCCCTGACAGCAAGCAGTGATAGTGCCCATGAAGGGCACCTTGTTGGGCCCGCCCCTTTCACGGTTATCGCTTCTCGGCCTTTTGGCTAAGATCAAGTGTAGTATCTGTTCTTATCAGTTTAATATCTGATACGTCCCCTATCTGGGGACCATATGTTAAATGGATTTTTGAGAACGGGGGCCGATTTCGAAGCTTGCTTCCGTCGCCCTATGCATTGACCCGATATGGCAGTATCTTCGGGTACAGTGCACCACCCCCTTACAGGGTTAAAAAGAAAGATTCCTACTTTCATTGCTACCTGCTTGCTGGCTAGCCAGCTAGCCAGCCCTGTGGGCCTTGCTGCTGCTGCAGCCAAAAAACAAAAGGTGGTGCTGCTGCTGCTTCTGCTGCTTCTGCTTCTGCTTGTGTCTGGCCGCTGTTGGAGCGTCCAGGCACAGGACTTCTGCTGCTGCTGACTAAATGGCCTCCTTAATTGGATCATTTGAGTAGCCAGCACACCTGTGCAGGTAGGGCATGACATGATAGGCAGCTGCCTTGATAGCGGGTGGGTGCTGAATGTTCCTAATTGACAAAATAAGATTAATGCTTATGAAGAAATATAAAATCTCATCCCTTCCCCAATATCGCGCCACACCCCTACCCCTTAATTCCCTGGTTGAACTTGATGGACATATGTCTTTTTTCGACCGTACTAACTATGTAACTATGTAACATAACATGGGGGGGGGGGGGGGGGGGGTCTCCTGGCTGTTCACACAGGTGTGTCATTGCTGTACATTGACCATGCATTGCTTCTGTGGTATTGCAAAGGCAAAGACAAATGCTTCCAGCCATCCATTGCACTAATGGATTGGTCATCAGCTGGCTGTCTATGTCCCGCACCAATATAGACCAAAGTACAGAGGGTTAGGCTATGCTATTGTGCACCTACCTGATGCATCAGAAGGTGCGAGGCCCTTGCTAAATTCTGTGCACAGACTTTGAGATCTATACTTTAGACTGTATCTAAACCTGCTCCAACATGGACTGACATTCTGGCCTACTTTCAGCCGATGCGACTTGTCTGTCGCTGAACAGTCGCTTTTTATGTATTCAGCACCTATGTATAATGTTGTAAAAATGCTCTAGAAGCTAAAGTCGCAGAAATGTCACACATATTTGGCCTGCAACTTTCTGTGCGACAAATTCAGACAGGAAAAATCAGTATAAATCCTTAGAAAATTATCCCCCAGTGTCTCCATCTGCTGGCGGTATTGAATAAGCATTGCTGCACTGATGGGGTATGCATTAGACGAAAAAAAAGAAGAAAAAGAAGAATAATACGCCCAGAAAAGAGGCGAAAAGGAGAAAAACGTAAAAAAACGTGAAAAAAAAGTAAGAGGAAGAGAAGGGAAAAAAAGGTGGAAATGGGTTTAAAAGTGATTTCGGCGGAGAAATATATATATATATATATATATATATATATATATATATATATACGCGCACACACACACATATATATAAACGTATTCTCCGTTGAGATATTGCAGCCGCTGCTGTGTCCAGGCCCAGGAGCCTTAGCACTGTGCTGTGATGTCACTCAATACCACTGACATCACTAGGTGTAAACAACATCTCTCCTTTGCTGTGTATGTGACTATGGAGCTGTTTGGTGATGTCGTCTATTATGGCCTTCATAGAAGCAACAGGAGATTGTTGCATCCATCTAGAACCCTCAGAACTACAGTGCTATGATGTCACTCACTTCCACAGGCCTTGCAGAGTGTAAACAACAACAACCCAGCTTTGTTGTGTATGTAACCATAGGGATTTGTGATGTCACCTAGAACCTTCACAGCAGCGACAGCTTTATGAGGAGCATCAGCACTGCTCTGCCTGAGCAGAACCATCACCGCCATAGGTTGTCAAATAACCCGGATTTAACCCACACAGGTAAGTCCAATGGGGTGCAGGCATGTCCTCTATGCTTACAGCTTCCCGTGGGTGTTGGTTTGATACCGTTTGGGGACAGCCAAGGAGGCATCTGCAGGCAACAAAGGTAGGTGTGTGCTTGTGTGTGTGTTTCCTATGCAGATCCTAAGCCCAGTGTCACATGCAAGTAGGAGGAGTAAGAAGGGTTCCTGGCAAATCCGGGTTATGGATTGCATTTAAAAAGGCCCCGTGGGAGTGCAATGGGCCCCTGTCTTGCTGCTTAGCAATAATGGTATGGGTTTAGGTTCTGCTGTGTGTACTGGTGGTTGACTGCCCCCCAGCCCAGAGTGTGCATGGAAAATTGTCTGGCAGCCTCCCTGACAGCAAGCAGTGATAGTGCCCATGAAGGGCACCTTGTTGGGCCCGCCCCTTTCACGGTTATCGCTTCTCGGCCTTTTGGCTAAGATCAAGTGTAGTATCTGTTCTTATCAGTTTAATATCTGATACGTCCCCTATCTGGGGACCATATATTAAATGGATTTTTGAGAACGGGGGCCGATTTCGAAGCTTGCTTCCGTCGCCCTATGCATTGACCCGATATGGCAGTATCTTCGGGTACAGTGCACCACCCCCTTACAGGGTTAAAAAGAAAGATTCCTACTTTCATTGCTACCTGCTTGCTGGCTAGCCAGCTAGCCAGCCCTGTGGGCCTTGCTGCTGCTGCAGCCAAAAAACAAAAGGTGGTGCTGCTGCTGCTTCTGCTGCTTCTGCTTCTGCTTGTGTCTGGCCGCTGTTGGAGCGTCCAGGCACAGGACTTCTGCTGCTGCTGACTAAATGGCCTCCTTAATTGGATCATTTGAGTAGCCAGCACACCTGTGCAGGTAGGGCATGACATGATAGGCAGCTGCCTTGATAGCGGGTGGGTGCTGAATGTTCCTAATTGACAAAATAAGATTAATGCTTATGAAGAAATATAAAATCTCATCCCTTCCCCAATATCGCGCCACACCCCTACCCCTTAATTCCCTGGTTGAACTTGATGGACATATGTCTTTTTTCGACCGTACTAACTATGTAACTATGTAACATAACATGGGGGGGGAGGGGGGGGGTCTCCTGGCTGTTCACACAGGTGTGTCATTGCTGTACATTGACCATGCATTGCTTCTGTGGTATTGCAAAGGCAAAGACAAATGCTTCCAGCCATCCATTGCACTAATGGATTGGTCATCAGCTGGCTGTCTATGTCCCGCATCAATATAGACCAAAGTACAGAGGGTTAGGCTATGCTATTGTGCACCTACCTGATGCATCAGAAGGTGCGAGGCCCTTGCTAAATTCTGTGCACAGACTTTGAGATCTATACTTTAGACTGTATCTAAACCTGCTCCAACATGGACTGACATTCTGGCCTACTTTCAGCCGATGCGACTTGTCTGTCGCTGAACAGTCGCTTTTTATGTATTCAGCACCTATGTATAATGTTGTAAAAATGCTCTAGAAGCTAAAGTCGCAGAAATGTCACACATATTTGGCCTGCAACTTTCTGTGCGACAAATTCAGACAGGAAAAATCAGTATAAATCCTTAGAAAATTATCCCCCAGTGTCTCCATCTGCTGGCGGTATTGAATAAGCATTGCTGCACTGATGGGGTATGCATTAGACGAAAAAAAAGAAGAAAAAGAAGAATAATACGCCCAGAAAAGAGGCGAAAAGGAGAAAAACGTAAAAAAACGTGAAAAAAAAGTAAGAGGAAGAGAAGGGAAAAAAAGGTGGAAATGGGTTTAAAAGTGATTTCGGCGGAGAAATATATATATATATATATATATATATATATATACGCGCACACACACACATATATATAAACGTATTCTCCGTTGAGATATTGCAGCCGCTGCTGTGTCCAGGCCCAGGAGCCTTAGCACTGTGCTGTGATGTCACTCAATACCACTGACATCACTAGGTGTAAACAACATCTCTCCTTTGCTGTGTATGTGACTATGGAGCTGTTTGGTGATGTCGTCTATTATGGCCTTCATAGAAGCAACAGGAGATTGTTGCATCCATCTAGAACCCTCAGAACTACAGTGCTATGATGTCACTCACTTCCACAGGCCTTGCAGAGTGTAAACAACAACAACCCAGCTTTGTTGTGTATGTAACCATAGGGATTTGTGATGTCACCTAGAACCTTCACAGCAGCGACAGCTTTATGAGGAGCATCAGCACTGCTCTGCCTGAGCAGAACCATCACCGCCATAGGTTGTCAAATAACCCGGATTTAACCCACACAGGTAAGTCCAATGGGGTGCAGGCATGTCCTCTATGCTTACAGCTTCCCGTGGGTGTTGGTTTGATACCGTTTGGGGACAGCCAAGGAGGCATCTGCAGGCAACAAAGGTAGGTGTGTGCTTGTGTGTGTGTTTCCTATGCAGATCCTAAGCCCAGTGTCACATGCAAGTAGGAGGAGTAAGAAGGGTTCCTGGCAAATCCGGGTTATGGATTGCATTTAAAAAGGCCCCGTGGGAGTGCAATGGGCCCCTGTCTTGCTGCTTAGCAATAATGGTATGGGTTTAGGTTCTGCTGTGTGTACTGGTGGTTGACTGCCCCCCAGCCCAGAGTGTGTATGGAAAATTGTCTGGCAGCCTCCCTGACAGCAAGCAGTGATAGTGCCCATGAAGGGCACCTTGTTGGGCCCGCCCCTTTCACGGTTATCGCTTCTCGGCCTTTTGGCTAAGATCAAGTGTAGTATCTGTTCTTATCAGTTTAATATCTGATACGTCCCCTATCTGGGGACCATATATTAAATGGATTTTTGAGAACGGGGGCCGATTTCGAAGCTTGCTTCCGTCGCCCTATGCATTGACCCGATATGGCAGTATCTTCGGGTACAGTGCACCACCCCCTTACAGGGTTAAAAAGAAAGATTCCTACTTTCATTGCTGCTTGCTGGCTAGCCAGCTAGCCAGCCCTGTGGGCCTTGCTGCTGCTGCAGCCAAAAAACAAAAGGTGGTGCTGCTGCTGCTTCTGCTGCTTCTGCTTCTGCTTGTGTCTGGCCGCTGTTGGAGCGTCCAGGCACAGGACTTCTGCTGCTGCTGACTAAATGGCCTCCTTAATTGGATCATTTGAGTAGCCAGCACACCTGTGCAGGTAGGGCATGACATGATAGGCAGCTGCCTTGATAGCGGGTGGGTGCTGAATGTTCCTAATTGACAAAATAAGATTAATGCTTATGAAGAAATATAAAATCTCATCCCTTCCCCAATATCGCGCCACACCCCTACCCCTTAATTCCCTGGTTGAACTTGATGGACATATGTCTTTTTTCGACCGTACTAACTATGTAACTATGTAACATAACATGGGGGGGGGGGGGGGGGGGGTCTCCTGGCTGTTCACACAGGTGTGTCATTGCTGTACATTGACCATGCATTGCTTCTGTGGTATTGCAAAGGCAAAGACAAATGCTTCCAGCCATCCATTGCACTAATGGATTGGTCATCAGCTGGCTGTCTATGTCCCGCATCAATATAGACCAAAGTACAGAGGGTTAGGCTATGCTATTGTGCACCTACCTGATGCATCAGAAGGTGCGAGGCCCTTGCTAAATTCTGTGCACAGACTTTGAGATCTATACTTTAGACTGTATCTAAACCTGCTCCAACATGGACTGACATTCTGGCCTACTTTCAGCCGATGCGACTTGTCTGTCGCTGAACAGTCGCTTTTTATGTATTCAGCACCTATGTATAATGTTGTAAAAATGCTCTAGAAGCTAAAGTCGCAGAAATGTCACACATATTTGGCCTGCAACTTTCTGTGCGACAAATTCAGACAGGAAAAATCAGTATAAATCCTTAGAAAATTATCCCCCAGTGTCTCCATCTGCTGGCGGTATTGAATAAGCATTGCTGCACTGATGGGGTATGCATTAGACGAAAAAAAGAAGAAAAAGAAGAATAATACGCCCAGAAAAGAGGCGAAAAGGAGAAAAACGTAAAAAAACGTGAAAAAAAAGTAAGAGGAAGAGAAGGGAAAAAAAGGTGGAAATGGGTTTAAAAGTGATTTCGGCGGAGAAATATATATATATATATATATATATATATATATATATATATATATATATACGCGCACACACACACATATATATAAACGTATTCTCCGTTGAGATATTGCAGCCGCTGCTGTGTCCAGGCCCAGGAGCCTTAGCACTGTGCTGTGATGTCACTCAATACCACTGACATCACTAGGTGTAAACAACATCTCTCCTTTGCTGTGTATGTGTCTATGGAGCTGTTTGGTGATGTCGTCTATTATGGCCTTCATAGAAGCAACAGGAGATTGTTGCATCCATCTAGAACCCTCAGAACTACAGTGCTATGATGTCACTCACTTCCACAGGCCTTGCAGAGTGTAAACAACAACAACCCAGCTTTGTTGTGCATGTAACCATAGGGATTTGTGATGTCACCTAGAACCTTCACAGCAGCGACAGCTTTATGAGGAGCATCAGCACTGCTCTGCCTGAGCAGAACCATCACCGCCATAGGTTGTCAAATAACCCGGATTTAACCCACACAGGTAAGTCCAATGGGGTGCAGGCATGTCCTCTATGCTTACAGCTTCCCGTGGGTGTTGGTTTGATACCGTTTGGGGACAGCCAAGGAGGCATCTGCAGGCAACAAAGGTAGGTGTGTGCTTGTGTGTGTGTTTCCTATGCAGATCCTAAGCCCAGTGTCACATGCAAGTAGGAGGAGTAAGAAGGGTTCCTGGCAAATCCGGGTTATGGATTGCATTTAAAAAGGCCCCGTGGGAGTGCAATGGGCCCCTGTCTTGCTGCTTAGCAATAATGGTATGGGTTTAGGTTCTGCTGTGTGTACTGGTGGTTGACTGCCCCCCAGCCCAGAGTGTGCATGGAAAATTGTCTGGCAGCCTCCCTGACAGCAAGCAGTGATAGTGCCCATGAAGGGCACCTTGTTGGGCCCGCCCCTTTCACGGTTATCGCTTCTCGGCCTTTTGGCTAAGATCAAGTGTAGTATCTGTTCTTATCAGTTTAATATCTGATACGTCCCCTATCTGGGGACCATATATTAAATGGATTTTTGAGAACGGGGGCCGATTTCGAAGCTTGCTTCCGTCGCCCTATGCATTGACCCGATATGGCAGTATCTTCGGGTACAGTGCACCACCCCCTTACAGGGTTAAAAAGAAAGGTTCCTACTTTCATTGCTACCTGCTTGCTGGCTAGCCAGCTAGCCAGCCCTGTGGGCCTTGCTGCTGCTGCAGCCAAAAAACAAAAGGTGGTGCTGCTGCTGCTTCTGCTGCTTCTGCTTCTGCTTGTGTCTGGCCGCTGTTGGAGCGTCCAGGCACAGGACTTCTGCTGCTGCTGACTAAATGGACTCCTTAATTGGATCATTTGAGTAGCCAGCACACCTGTGCAGGTAGGGCATGACATGATAGGCAGCTGCCTTGATAGCGGGTGGGTGCTGAATGTTCCTAATTGACAAAATAAGATTAATGCTTATGAAGAAATATAAAATCTCATCCCTTCCCCAATATCGCGCCACACCCCTACCCCTTAATTCCCTGGTTGAACTTGATGGACATATGTCTTTTTTCGACCGTACTAACTATGTAACTATGTAACATAACATGGGGGGGGGGGTCTCCTGGCTGTTCACACAGGTGTGTCATTGCTGTACATTGACCATGCATTGCTTCTGTGGTATTGCAAAGGCAAAGACAAATGCTTCCAGCCATCCATTGCACTAATGGATTGGTCATCAGCTGGCTGTCTATGTCCCGCATCAATATAGACCAAAGTACAGAGGGTTAGGCTATGCTATTGTGCACCTACCTGATGCATCAGAAGGTGCGAGGCCCTTGCTAAATTCTGTGCACAGACTTTGAGATCTATACTTTAGACTGTATCTAAACCTGCTCCAACATGGACTGACATTCTGGCCTACTTTCAGCCGATGCGACTTGTCTGTCGCTGAACAGTCGCTTTTTATGTATTCAGCACCTATGTATAATGTTGTAAAAATGCTCTAGAAGCTAAAGTCGCAGAAATGTCACACATATTTGGCCTGCAACTTTCTGTGCGACAAATTCAGACAGGAAAAATCAGTATAAATCCTTAGAAAATTATCCCCCAGTGTCTCCATCTGCTGGCGGTATTGAATAAGCATTGCTGCACTGATGGGGTATGCATTAGACGAAAAAAAAGAAGAAAAAGAAGAATAATACGCCCAGAAAAGAGGCGAAAAGGAGAAAAACGTAAAAAAACGTGAAAAAAAAGTAAGAGGAAGAGAAGGGAAAAAAGGTGGAAATGGGTTTAAAAGTGATTTCGGCGGAGAAATATATATATATATATATATATATATATATATATACGCGCACACACACACATATATATAAACGTATTCTCCGTTGAGATATTGCAGCCGCTGCTGTGTCCAGGCCCAGGAGCCTTAGCACTGTGCTTTGATGTCACTCAATACCACTGACATCACTAGGTGTAAACAACATCTCTCCTTTGCTGTGTATGTGACTATGGAGCTGTTTGGTGATGTCGTCTATTATGGCCTTCATAGAAGCAACAGGAGATTGTTGCATCCATCTAGAACCCTCAGAACTACAGTGCTATGATGTCACTCACTTCCACAGGCCTTGCAGAGTGTAAACAACAACAACCCAGCTTTGTTGTGTATGTAACCATAGGGATTTGTGATGTCACCTAGAACCTTCACAGCAGCGACAGCTTTATGAGGAGCATCAGCACTGCTCTTCCTGAGCAGAACCATCACCGCCATAGGTTGTCAAATAACCCGGATTTAACCCACACAGGTAAGTCCAATGGGGTGCAGGCATGTCCTCTATGCTTACAGCTTCCCGTGGGTGTTGGTTTGATACCGTTTGGGGACAGCCAAGGAGGCATCTGCAGGCAACAAAGGTAGGTGTGTGCTTGTGTGTGTGTTTCCTATGCAGATCCTAAGCCCAGTGTCACATGCAAGTAGGAGGAGTAAGAAGGGTTCCTGGCAAATCCGGGTTATGGATTGCATTTAAAAAGGCCCCGTGGGAGTGCAATGGGCCCCTGTCTTGCTGCTTAGCAATAATGGTATGGGTTTAGGTTCTGCTGTGTGTACTGGTGGTTGACTGCCCCCCAGCCCAGAGTGTGCATGGAAAATTGTCTGGCAGCCTCCCTGACAGCAAGCAGTGATAGTGCCCATGAAGGGCACCTTGTTGGGCCCGCCCCTTTCACGGTTATCGCTTCTCGGCCTTTTGGCTAAGATCAAGTGTAGTATCTGTTCTTATCAGTTTAATATCTGATACGTCCCCTATCTGGGGACCATATATTAAATGGATTTTTGAGAACGGGGGCCGATTTCGAAGCTTGCTTCCGTCGCCCTATGCATTGACCCGATATGGCAGTATCTTCGGGTACAGTGCACCACCCCCTTACAGGGTTAAAAAGAAAGATTCCTACTTTCATTGCTACCTGCTTGCTGGCTAGCCAGCTAGCCAGCCCTGTGGGCCTTGCTGCTGCTGCAGCCAAAAAACAAAAGGTGGTGCTGCTGCTGCTTCTGCTGCTTCTGCTTCTGCTTGTGTCTGGCCGCTGTTGGAGCGTCCAGGCACAGGACTTCTGCTGCTGCTGACTAAATGGCCTCCTTAATTGGATCATTTGAGTAGCCAGCACACCTGTGCAGGTAGGGCATGACATGATAGGCAGCTGCCTTGATAGCGGGTGGGTGCTGAATGTTCCTAATTGACAAAATAAGATTAATGCTTATGAAGAAATATAAAATCTCATCCCTTCCCCAATATCGCGCCACACCCCTACCCCTTAATTCCCTGGTTGAACTTGATGGACATATGTCTTTTTTCGACCGTACTAACTATGTAACTATGTAACATAACATGGGGGGGGGGGGGGGTCTCCTGGCTGTTCACACAGGTGTGTCATTGCTGTACATTGACCATGCATTGCTTCTGTGGTATTGCAAAGGCAAAGACAAATGCTTCCAGCCATCCATTGCACTAATGGATTGGTCATCAGCTGGCTGTCTATGTCCCGCATCAATATAGACCAAAGTACAGAGGGTTAGGCTATGCTATTGTGCACCTACCTGATGCATCAGAAGGTGCGAGGCCCTTGCTAAATTCTGTGCACAGACTTTGAGATCTATACTTTAGACTGTATCTAAACCTGCTCCAACATGGACTGACATTCTGGCCTACTTTCAGCCGATGCGACTTGTCTGTCGCTGAACAGTCGCTTTTTATGTATTCAGCACCTATGTATAATGTTGTAAAAATGCTCTAGAAGCTAAAGTCGCAGAAATGTCACACATATTTGGCCTGCAACTTTCTGTGCGACAAATTCAGACAGGAAAAATCAGTATAAATCCTTAGAAAATTATCCCCCAGTGTCTCCATCTGCTGGCGGTATTGAATAAGCATTGCTGCACTGATGGGGTATGCATTAGACGGAAAAAAAGAAGAAAAAGAAGAATAATACGCCCAGAAAAGAGGCGAAAAGGAGAAAAACGTAAAAAAACGTGAAAAAAAAGTAAGAGGAAGAGAAGGGAAAAAAAGGTGGAAATGGGTTTAAAAGTGATTTCGGCGGAGAAATATATATATATATATATATATATATATATATATATATATATATATATATACGCGCACACACACACATATATATAAACGTATTCTCCGTTGAGATATTGCAGCCGCTGCTGTGTCCAGGCCCAGGAGCCTTAGCACTGTGCTGTGATGTCACTCAATACCACTGACATCACTAGGTGTAAACAACATCTCTCCTTTGCTGTGTATGTGACTATGGAGCTGTTTGGTGATGTCGTCTATTATGGCCTTCATAGAAGCAACAGGAGATTGTTGCATCCATCTAGAACCCTCAGAACTACAGTGCTATGATGTCACTCACTTCCACAGGCCTTGCAGAGTGTAAACAACAACAACCCAGCTTTGTTGTGTATGTAACCATAGGGATTTGTGATGTCACCTAGAACCTTCACAGCAGCGACAGCTTTATGAGGAGCATCAGCACTGCTCTGCCTGAGCAGAACCATCACCGCCATAGGTTGTCAAATAACCCGGATTTAACCCACACAGGTAAGTCCAATGGGGTGCAGGCATGTCCTCTATGCTTACAGCTTCCCGTGGGTGTTGGTTTGATACCGTTTGGGGACAGCCAAGGAGGCATCTGCAGGCAACAAAGGTAGGTGTGTGCTTGTGTGTGTGTTTCCTATGCAGATCCTAAGCCCAGTGTCACATGCAAGTAGGAGGAGTAAGAAGGGTTCCTGGCAAATCCGGGTTATGGATTGCATTTAAAAAGGCCCCGTGGGAGTGCAATGGGCCCCTGTCTTGCTGCTTAGCAATAATGGTATGGGTTTAGGTTCTGCTGTGTGTACTGGTGGTTGACTGCCCCCCAGCCCAGAGTGTGCATGGAAAATTGTCTGGCAGCCTCCCTGACAGCAAGCAGTGATAGTGCCCATGAAGGGCACCTTGTTGGGCCCGCCCCTTTCACGGTTATCGCTTCTCGGCCTTTTGGCTAAGATCAAGTGTAGTATCTGTTCTTATCAGTTTAATATCTGATACGTCCCCTATCTGGGGACCATATATTAAATGGATTTTTGAGAACGGGGGCCGATTTCGAAGCTTGCTTCCGTCGCCCTATGCATTGACCCGATATGGCAGTATCTTCGGGTACAGTGCACCACCCCCTTACAGGGTTAAAAAGAAAGATTCCTACTTTCATTGCTACCTGCTTGCTGGCTAGCCAGCTAGCCAGCCCTGTGGGCCTTGCTGCTGCTGCAGCCAAAAAACAAAAGGTGGTGCTGCTGCTGCTTCTGCTGCTTCTGCTTCTGCTTGTGTCTGGCCGCTGTTGGAGCGTCCAGGCACAGGACTTCTGCTGCTGCTGACTAAATGGCCTCCTTAATTGGATCATTTGAGTAGCCAGCACACCTGTGCAGGTAGGGCATGACATGATAGGCAGCTGCCTTGATAGCGGGTGGGTGCTGAATGTTCCTAATTGACAAAATAAGATTAATGCTTATGAAGAAATATAAAATCTCATCCCTTCCCCAATATCGCGCCACACCCCTACCCCTTAATTCCCTGGTTGAACTTGATGGACATATGTCTTTTTTCGACCGTACTAACTATGTAACTATGTAACATAACATGGGGGGGGGGGGGGGGTCTCCTGGCTGTTCACACAGGTGTGTCATTGCTGTACATTGACCATGCATTGCTTCTGTGGTATTGCAAAGGCAAAGACAAATGCTTCCAGCCATCCATTGCACTAATGGATTGGTCATCAGCTGGCTGTCTATGTCCCGCATCAATATAGACCAAAGTACAGAGGGTTAGGCTATGCTATTGTGCACCTACCTGATGCATCAGAAGGTGCGAGGCCCTTGCTAAATTCTGTGCACAGACTTTGAGATCTATACTTTAGACTGTATCTAAACCTGCTCCAACATGGACTGACATTCTGGCCTACTTTCAGCCGATGCGACTTGTCTGTCGCTGAACAGTCGCTTTTTATGTATTCAGCACCTATGTATAATGTTGTAAAAATGCTCTAGAAGCTAAAGTCGCAGAAATGTCACACATATTTGGCCTGCAACTTTCTGTGCGACAAATTCAGACAGGAAAAATCAGTATAAATCCTTAGAAAATTATCCCCCAGTGTCTCCATCTGCTGGCGGTATTGAATAAGCATTGCTGCACTGATGGGGTATGCATTAGACGAAAAAAAAGAAGAAAAAGAAGAATAATACGCCCAGAAAAGAGGCGAAAAGGAGAAAAACGTAAAAAAACATGAAAAAAAAGTAAGAGGAAGAGAAGGGAAAAAAAGGTGGAAATGGGTTTAAAAGTGATTTCGGCGGAGAAATATATATATATATATATATATATATATATATATATATATATATATACGCGCACACACACACATATATATAAACGTATTCTCCGTTGAGATATTGCAGCCGCTGCTGTGTCCAGGCCCAGGAGCCTTAGCACTGTGCTGTGATGTCACTCAATACCACTGACATCACTAGGTGTAAACAACATCTCTCCTTTGCTGTGTATGTGACTATGGAGCTGTTTGGTGATGTCGTCTATTATGGCCTTCATAGAAGCAACAGGAGATTGTTGCATCCATCTAGAACCCTCAGAACTACAGTGCTATGATGTCACTCACTTCCACAGGCCTTGCAGAGTGTAAACAACAACAACCCAGCTTTGTTGTGTATGTAACCATAGGGATTTGTGATGTCACCTAGAACCTTCACAGCAGCGACAGCTTTATGAGGAGCATCAGCACTGCTCTGCCTGAGCAGAACCATCACCGCCATAGGTTGTCAAATAACCCGGATTTAACCCACACAGGTAAGTCCAATGGGGTGCAGGCATGTCCTCTATGCTTACAGCTTCCCGTGGGTGTTGGTTTGATACCGTTTGGGGACAGCCAAGGAGGCATCTGCAGGCAACAAAGGTAGGTGTGTGCTTGTGTGTGTGTTTCCTATGCAGATCCTAAGCCCAGTGTCACATGCAAGTAGGAGGAGTAAGAAGGGTTCCTGGCAAATCCGGGTTATGGATTGCATTTAAAAAGGCCCCGTGGGAGTGCAATGGGCCCCTGTCTTGCTGCTTAGCAATAATGGTATGGGTTTAGGTTCTGCTGTGTGTACTGGTGGTTGACTGCCCCCCAGCCCAGAGTGTGCATGGAAAATTGTCTGGCAGCCTCCCTGACAGCAAGCAGTGATAGTGCCCATGAAGGGCACCTTGTTGGGCCCGCCCCTTTCACGGTTATCGCTTCTCGGCCTTTTGGCTTCGATCCCGTGCGGTTTACCGGGCGGGTTAGGAGTTGAAGGGGGTGGTGATCGGGGCCCTCTTTGCGGGGGGCCCTGGGTTATTTCGGAGTTGCGATAGTGGGTTTCATCACCTGCAAAAATGAGTGGAGGAGAGAGGATTCGCGGAATGGAAGACACGGTCAGGATTTTCGTCCCAACGGAACATCGGGGAACGGTTGGCCTGGACCAGATTGTGCTGGAGATTCTACGCAGGCTCCAGTACCTAAAGGTAACAGATGTATTTGCAATGCAAGATTTCCCTAGACAGGGTATTTATGATGTTACATTTGTTAATTCCGAGATTTGTCAGAGGGTCTACAAGGACCTGGAAGGAATGAAGAGAAAGAATGAGCCGGATATTATGAGGAAAGTTAAAGTAGAGCCTTTGTTTCTGAGTACAGAGAAAGTGGTCATCGTACATATGTACAATCCCAAAGTTACAGACTCAATGGTAACAAATTTTCTTTATCGTTATTGTGAAGAAGTGAAGTTTTTTGGAAAACTAAAGAACAGACATGGTTTTTTTAACTGTAAAAGGAAATATGTTGTGAAGTTCAAGAAGGATGAGTCTATGGAGGAGGGAATTAAGAGTATTCCTCAAGTTTTTTCCATTGGAGGAGAGCGTGGTTTTTGTTTTTATGAGGGGCAGCTTCAGTTTTGCCGCAAATGTCAAGCATATGGCCACGTGCAGGACGCATGTCCTGTGAAGGGTGTTGTTTGTAGGAACTGTGGCAAGACTGGGCATGAAACAAGTTTTTGCGTTGAGGAAAAGACTTGTGATATTTGTGGGAGTAATTCCCATTTGGCAAGAGGATGTCACTTATGGTACAAGAGAAGGAGTTATGCTGATGCGGCTGGAAGTAAAGGTGGACAGAGCAATGAACAGGGAATGGGAAGGAGGTCTTTTTCAGAAGCCACAGGTGTGGATGGAGGTGTGGATGGAGGTGTGGATGGAGGTGAAAAATCTAATGTGGAGGGGGAATGTGAAGTCGGGAGGAGCGCAGGTGGTACGATTGTTAAAAATGTTGTTGCTCAGGTGGATGTGATTAAAGAGGCTTTTGTGGAGACAAGTGTGGTGGTTGAACAGGAGTATAAGAAAGTGGTCTCCACAAGTGAAGTAACATGTGCAAAGGGGGTGGAGGTCAAGAAGATTGAAACTGTGTATGGAGATGTGTTTCCTTGTGGAAGCATGAGTGGTGATGTGGAATGTCCAGACCCTGTTGTGGGGGAGGAGGAGGGAATGGAATTCCAAGAAAATGTGCAGTCATCTGAGAAGTCCCTTACACCTGCTCAGAGATTTGTCAGCAGTGATGAGGAGGATGAGGTGGGGGTGGAAAGTAAAAGAAGTAAAAAAGGAAGTTGGACTGGGGATCAAGAGGACCCAGTGGTTGGAAGAGGAGTTGAAATGGACAGGGACTCTGATCCAGGGTCGCCTGATTGTTATGAAAATGTTTTAAGGAAAGTTGAGAGTCAGAGCAGTAATTTTTAACTATGATGGATATTAAAGTTTTGATTTTATTCATTTTAGTTATTATGACTCTTATCTTAACAACCCTTAATGTCAGGAGTATTGGATCAGAAGTAAGAAGAGCTGCTATTTTTGAGGTGTTGGAGAATGTGAGAGCTGATATAATATGTTTACAGGAGTGTGCAATTAAATCTGCACCTTATGCTGATGAGTGGAGGATGGGACAATCTTTTTGGTCAACTAGTACGGATAACAAAAATGAAGGAGTTGGTTTTTTAATCAAAAATAACAATATCAAAGTTTTAAATTGCCAGATTTTAATACCAGGCCGTTGCATGGTTTTAAACTTTGAGTTTTTAGACCAGAGGATTAGAGTTTTTAACGTATATGCCCCAGCAGAGAAGAAAGAGCGGTTGGTTTTTTTAGAGTCCTTGAAGTTTTTTATCCCTGGTCGGGAAAGTACTATAGTGGCTGGTGATTTTAACTGTATCCGTACTGTTAATGACCGTGAGAGTGCTGCTGAAGTCCGAACTGACATTACCTCTAATGCTTTAAATCAATTAGTACAAGACTTACACTATATAGATGCTGGACTGATGATTGACACTGATGATAGATATACATATGTATCGGATAGTGGTCACTGTAAATCCCGAATAGATTATATTTTTGTGTCTGAAGGGATGAAGGTGGCCCGGTGTAATCAGATGATGTCGATTTTCTCAGATCATAAAATTTTATCTGCTGAAATAAGCATCTCAGAGTCCATTGCCTTTGGTAGGGGACTCTGGAAGTTGAATGTGAGTTTACTTGAAGAAGAGGAGGTAATGGCAGGTTTTAAAAATATATTTTTATCCTGTGCTGCTAAACAAGACTGTTTTAAAAATATTTTAGACTGGTGGGATTGGGCTAAAGTGAACTTTGCTGGTTATTTTAAGTCTGTTTGCATTAAGAGAGCACAGGAGAAGAGGCGGAGAGATGAGACTTTAGTTTCACAGTTGGAGACTCTCTTTAAGTTTAAGAACGCTGGTCTAGAGGTGGATGCTGAAATTTGTGAAATTAAGGAAGAGATGAAGACAAGGTTGAAGGAAAGAGGAAGGAATATTGTTTACAGGGCTAAGGTGCAACATTTGGAGGAGAATGAACAATGTAGTCGATATTTTTTTAAAAAGTGTTTTAAGCCAAAGGGGGTCTTTAAGTCAGTTTTAACCTCAAGTGGTGAAGTGGTTGGTAGGGAGATGGAGGAGGAGGTTTGTAAATTTTATGAAACACTTTTTAGTAATGAAAGTAAAGCTGCTATTAATGAAATGGAAGACTACTGTAACATTTTAGAGGATCAAATTCCAGATGAGGAGAAAGTTTTTTTGGTGGAAGATGTTAGTGAAAATGAAATTAGAATGGCGCTGAATGGAATGGCAAAAGGTAAAACCCCTGGTAGTGACGGCCTTCCAGCTGAGTTTTATGTTGTATTTTGGCCTCTTTTAAAAGATGTTTTTACTCGGGTTGTGCAATATGTTTTTAAGTTTGGGATTTTAGCTGATTCAATGAAGAAGGGAATTATCACACTAATACATAAGAAAGGTGACGAACGTGATATAAAAAATTGGAGACCAATTTCATTGTTAAACAGTGACTATAAAATTATTGCTAAAATTGTTGCAAACAGGCTTAGGAATATTATTGGCCATATGGTAGATAATTACCAAGTATGTGCTGTACCCGGGAGAAGAATTACTGATAATTTATTGATTTTAAGGGATATTATTTATTATTGTAATTTTAATAAGGTGCCTCTTTTTGTCGAGTCAGTGGATTTCGAGAAGGCCTATGATAAAGTCGCACACAAATTTATGTTTACGGCCCTAAAACATATGGGGATCCCAATGAAGTTATTACATGTTATTAAAGGGTTATATAATGGTGTTACTGGACAAGTTTTAATGAATGGCCATGTTGGTCCTGCTTTTAAGATTTTATCAGGGGTTCGGCAGGGTTGCCCACTCTCCCCAATCCTTTTCATCTGTGTAATAGAGGCCTTGTTAAAGAATGTTCAGAAAGACAAATGTGTTAAAGGAGTTTTTATACCTGGCAGTGGTGGGAGTGATCTTAAGGTTTTAAGCTACATGGATGATGTTGTGTTTACATGTACTTCAAAAGCAGATTTGAATAGAGTGAATTTGCATATTCAAATTTTTTGCTGTGTGGCCGGAATGTGTGTAAACTGGGGCAAATGTCATTTGGTGAATTTTGGGAAATGCGAAGATGTGTTGGTGGATGGAGTAGAGATAAAGGAGAATGTGGAAGTTTTAGGGGTCATTTTTGAAAAGAATCTTAAAGGGAGAGAGACTTACAACAAGCTGGACAGTAAAATTGAAAAGAAATTGAATTTTTGGAAATTGAGGAGTTTATCCCTTAAAGGGAAAGTACTTGTTATTAAGACTGTGATTTTACCTTTACTTTTATATACTGCGATGGTTTTTCCACCTGGTAAGCTTTGGATGAGGAAGACAACAAGAAGACTTTTTGTTTTCTTTTGGGGATCCAAAATGGAAAAAATGAAAAGAGAGAAGGTAATGAGTACTGTAAAGAATGGTGGATATGACTTTCCAAATATTGATTTGTTTTTAAAGTTACACTATTTTCTTTTAATTTTCAAGACGATCCAGTGCAATGGTAAAACAGCTGATATGTGTAAATATTTAGCAGGATGGTTGTTTTCTAAGTGGGGCTGGTGTGAGAGGGATCTGAGGAAACCAATGGCGCTGATTATACCTACCTTTTATGTGGTTCTTCGGTCTTTCAATGATCAGTTTAATTTGAGCTCCTTGGGGAAACCTGAAAAGAAGAAAATAGAATATGAGTTGAGAAAGAGTGAAAAATTTAATGAAGTACCATTCTGTAATATTGCACAGTCAGTTAAGATTTGGAGCCTTTTTAATTCCTTTGGTTTATCAAATAGACAAAAAGATGTGGTATGGATGTCTTACCATGGTTGCCTCCCAACTCGAGTGTTTTTAAGAGGAAGAGGAATAAGAGTGAGTGAACAGTGTCCAAGAGAGGGTTGTGGAGGTAAAGAAGATATTGTACATTTGTGGTGGGACTGTTTTTATGCCAAGGAAGTTTTTAGGCTTTTAACAAGATTTTTTATTGCACTTATGGGTTTTAATGATTTTACTTTTGAGAAAATTTTTATCGGTCAGGACTTTAACATGAAGAATGATGCACGTGTTACTTGGATAATTTTTTCTGTTTTTAAAGAAGTTTTATGGGACTCCAGGAATTTGCTTGTTTTTAAAAATGTTTCCATTTCTCCAAGTGAATGTAGGAGGTTGTTGCTCGGAAGACTTTTTATTGCATATTTATTAGATAAGAAGAGAATGGGAGAAGACAATGCTGAAAAGATCTGGAAATATACCCAATGGTGGAAACTGTAAGTCTGACCAGTTTATGTTTTGTTTTTTAAATGTTTTTGTTTTCCTTCAGCTTTTACCTTTTGGTTTTAAGTTCTTGACCCTCGGTTCCCTTTTTTTTGTCTTTCCGCATGATGTTTTTTCAGACATTGTTTTAAGTGACGAGTCCTGGTAGGAGACCTGATGATCGTTCAAACAATAGTCTGTAACTGAGGAAAAAAGACAAAAAAAAAAAAAAAAAAATCTGTTCTTATCAGTTTAATATCTGATACGTCCCCTATCTGGGGACCATATATTAAATGGATTTTTGAGAACGGGGGCCGATTTCGAAGCTTGCTTCCGTCGCCCTATGCATTGACCCGATATGGCAGTATCTTCGGGTACAGTGCACCACCCCCTTACAGGGTTAAAAAGAAAGATTCCTACTTTCATTGCTACCTGCTTGCTGGCTAGCCAGCTAGCCAGCCCTGTGGGCCTTGCTGCTGCTGCAGCCAAAAAACAAAAGGTGGTGCTGCTGCTGCTTCTGCTTCTGCTTGTGTCTGGCCGCTGTTGGAGCGTCCAGGCACAGGACTTCTGCTGCTGCTGACTAAATGGCCTCCTTAATTGGATCATTTGAGTAGCCAGCACACCTGTGCAGGTAGGGCATGACATGATAGGCAGCTGCCTTGATAGCGGGTGGGTGCTGAATGTTCCTAATTGACAAAATAAGATTAATGCTTATGAAGAAATATAAAATCTCATCCCTTCCCCAATATCGCGCCACACCCCTACCCCTTAATTCCCTGGTTGAACTTGATGGACATATGTCTTTTTTCGACCGTACTAACTATGTAACTATGTAACATAACATGGGGGGGGGGGGGGGGGTCTCCTGGCTGTTCACACAGGTGTGTCATTGCTGTACATTGACCATGCATTGCTTCTGTGGTATTGCAAAGGCAAAGACAAATGCTTCCAGCCATCCATTGCACTAATGGATTGGTCATCAGCTGGCTGTCTATGTCCCGCATCAATATAGACCAAAGTACAGAGGGTTAGGCTATGCTATTGTGCACCTACCTGATGCATCAGAAGGTGCGAGGCCCTTGCTAAATTCTGTGCACAGACTTTGAGATCTATACTTTAGACTGTATCTAAACCTGCTCCAACATGGACTGACATTCTGGCCTACTTTCAGCCGATGCGACTTGTCTGTCGCTGAACAGTCGCTTTTTATGTATTCAGCACCTATGTATAATGTTGTAAAAATGCTCTAGAAGCTAAAGTCGCAGAAATGTCACACATATTTGGCCTGCAACTTTCTGTGCGACAAATTCAGACAGGAAAAATCAGTATAAATCCTTAGAAAATTATCCCCCAGTGTCTCCATCTGCTGGCGGTATTGAATAAGCATTGCTGCACTGATGGGGTATGCATTAGACGGAAAAAAAGAAGAAAACGAAGAATAATACGCCCAGAAAAGAGGCGAAAAGGAGAAAAACGTAAAAAAACGTGAAAAAAAAGTAAGAGGAAGAGAAGGGAAAAAAAGGTGGAAATGGGTTTAAAAGTGATTTCGGCGGAGAAATATATATATATATATATATATATATATATATATATACGCGCACACACACACATATATATAAACGTATTCTCCGTTGAGATATTGCAGCCGCTGCTGTGTCCAGGCCCAGGAGCCTTAGCACTGTGCTGTGATGTCACTCAATACCACTGACATCACTAGGTGTAAACAACATCTCTCCTTTGCTGTGTATGTGACTATGGAGCTGTTTGGTGATGTCGCCTATTATGGCCTTCATAGAAGCAACAGGAGATTGTTGCATCCATCTAGAACCCTCAGAACTACAGTGCTATGATGTCACTCACTTCCACAGGCCTTGCAGAGTGTAAACAACAACAACCCAGCTTTGTTGTGTATGTAACCATAGGGATTTGTGATGTCACCTAGAACCTTCACAGCAGCGACAGCTTTATGAGGAGCATCAGCACTGCTCTGCCTGAGCAGAACCATCACCGCCATAGGTTGTCAAATAACCCGGATTTAACCCACACAGGTAAGTCCAATGGGGTGCAGGCATGTCCTCTATGCTTACAGCTTCCCGTGGGTGTTGGTTTGATACCGTTTGGGGACAGCCAAGGAGGCATCTGAAGGCAACAAAGGTAGGTGTGTGCTTGTGTGTGTGTTTCCTATGCAGATCCTAAGCCCAGTGTCACATGCAAGTAGGAGGAGTAAGAAGGGTTCCTGGCAAATCCGGGTTATGGATTGCATTTAAAAAGGCCCCGTGGGAGTGCAATGGGCCCCTGTCTTGCTGCTTAGCAATAATGGTATGGGTTTAGGTTCTGCTGTGTGTACTGGTGGTTGACTGCCCCCCAGCCCAGAGTGTGCATGGAAAATTGTCTGGCAGCCTCCCTGACAGCAAGCAGTGATAGTGCCCATGAAGGGCACCTTGTTGGGCCCGCCCCTTTCACGGTTATCGCTTCTCGGCCTTTTGGCTAAGATCAAGTGTAGTATCTGTTCTTATCAGTTTAATATCTGATACGTCCCCTATCTGGGGACCATATATTAAATGGATTTTTGAGAACGGGGGCCGATTTCGAAGCTTGCTTCCGTCGCCCTATGCATTGACCCGATATGGCAGTATCTTCGGGTACAGTGCACCACCCCCTTACAGGGTTAAAAAGAAAGATTCCTACTTTCATTGCTACCTGCTTGCTGGCTAGCCAGCTAGCCAGCCCTGTGGGCCTTGCTGCTGCTGCAGCCAAAAAACAAAAGGTGGTGCTGCTGCTGCTTCTGCTGCTTCTGCTTCTGCTTGTGTCTGGCCGCTGTTGGAGCGTCCAGGCACAGGACTTCTGCTGCTGCTGACTAAATGGCCTCCTTAATTGGATCATTTGAGTAGCCAGCACACCTGTGCAGGTAGGGCATGACATGATAGGCAGCTGCCTTGATAGCGGGTGGGTGCTGAATGTTCCTAATTGACAAAATAAGATTAATGCTTATGAAGAAATATAAAATCTCATCCCTTCCCCAATATCGCGCCACACCCCTACCCCTTAATTCCCTGGTTGAACTTGATGGACATATGTCTTTTTTCGACCGTACTAACTATGTAACTATGTAACATAACATGGGGGGGGGGGGGGGGGGTCTCCTGGCTGTTCACACAGGTGTGTCATTGCTGTACATTGACCATGCATTGCTTCTGTGGTATTGCAAAGGCAAAGACAAATGCTTCCAGCCATCCATTGCACTAATGGATTGGTCATCAGCTGGCTGTCTATGTCCCGCATCAATATAGACCAAAGTACAGAGGGTTAGGCTATGCTATTGTGCACCTACCTGATGCATCAGAAGGTGCGAGGCCCTTGCTAAATTCTGTGCACAGACTTTGAGATCTATACTTTAGACTGTATCTAAACCTGCTCCAACATGGACTGACATTCTGGCCTACTTTCAGCCGATGCGACTTGTCTGTCGCTGAACAGTCGCTTTTTATGTATTCAGCACCTATGTATAATGTTGTAAAAATGCTCTAGAAGCTAAAGTCGCAGAAATGTCACACATATTTGGCCTGCAACTTTCTGTGCGACAAATTCAGACAGGAAAAATCAGTATAAATCCTTAGAAAATTATCCCCCAGTGTCTCCATCTGCTGGCGGTATTGAATAAGCATTGCTGCACTGAAGGGGTATGCATTAGACGAAAAAAAAGAAGAAAAAGAAGAATAATACGCCCAGAAAAGAGGCGAAAAGGAGAAAAACGTAAAAAAACGTGAAAAAAAAGTAAGAGGAAGAGAAGGGAAAAAAAGGTGGAAATGGGTTTAAAAGTGATTTCGGCGGAGAAATATATATATATATATATATATATATATATATATATATACGCGCACACACACACATATATATAAACGTATTCTCCGTTGAGATATTGCAGCCGCTGCTGTGTCCAGGCCCAGGAGCCTTAGCACTGTGCTGTGATGTCACTCAATACCACTGACATCACTAGGTGTAAACAACATCTCTCCTTTGCTGTGTATGTGACTATGGAGCTGTTTGGTGATGTCGTCTATTATGGCCTTCATAGAAGCAACAGGAGATTGTTGCATCCATCTAGAACCCTCAGAACTACAGTGCTATGATGTCACTCACTTCCACAGGCCTTGCAGAGTGTAAACAACAACAACCCAGCTTTGTTGTGTATGTAACCATAGGGATTTGTGATGTCACCTAGAACCTTCACAGCAGCGACAGCTTTATGAGGAGCATCAGCACTGCTCTGCCTGAGCAGAACCATCACCGCCATAGGTTGTCAAATAACCCGGATTTAACCCACACAGGTAAGTCCAATGGGGTGCAGGCATGTCCTCTATGCTTACAGCTTCCCGTGGGTGTTGGTTTGATACCGTTTGGGGACAGCCAAGGAGGCATCTGCAGGCAACAAAGGTAGGTGTGTGCTTGTGTGTGTGTTTCCTATGCAGATCCTAAGCCCAGTGTCACATGCAAGTAGGAGGAGTAAGAAGGGTTCCTGGCAAATCCGGGTTATGGATTGCATTTAAAAAGGCCCCGTGGGAGTGCAATGGGCCCCTGTCTTGCTGCTTAGCAATAATGGTATGGGTTTAGGTTCTGCTGTGTGTACTGGTGGTTGACTGCCCCCCAGCCCAGAGTGTGCATGGAAAATTGTCTGGCAGCCTCCCTGACAGCAAGCAGTGATAGTGCCCATGAAGGGCACCTTGTTGGGCCCGCCCCTTTCACGGTTATCGCTTCTCGGCCTTTTGGCTAAGATCAAGTGTAGTATCTGTTCTTATCAGTTTAATATCTGATACGTCCCCTATCTGGGGACCATATATTAAATGGATTTTTGAGAACGGGGGCCGATTTCGAAGCTTGCTTCCGTCGCCCTATGCATTGACCCGATATGGCAGTATCTTCGGGTACAGTGCACCACCCCCTTACAGGGTTAAAAAGAAAGATTCCTACTTTCATTGCTACCTGCTTGCTGGCTAGCCAGCTAGCCAGCCCTGTGGGCCTTGCTGCTGCTGCAGCCAAAAAACAAAAGGTGGTGCTGCTGCTGCTTCTGCTGCTTCTGCTTCTGCTTGTGTCTGGCCGCTGTTGGAGCGTCCAGGCACAGGACTTCTGCTGCTGCTGACTAAATGGCCTCCTTAATTGGATCATTTGAGTAGCCAGCACACCTGTGCAGGTAGGGCATGACATGATAGGCAGCTGCCTTGATAGCGGGTGGGTGCTGAATGTTCCTAATTGACAAAATAAGATTAATGCTTATGAAGAAATATAAAATCTCATCCCTTCCCCAATATCGCGCCACACCCCTACCCCTTAATTCACTGGTTGAACTTGATGGACATATGTCTTTTTTCGACCGTACTAACTATGTAACTATGTAACATAACATGGGGGGGGGGGGGGGGTCTCCTGGCTGTTCACACAGGTGTGTCATTGCTGTACATTGACCATGCATTGCTTCTGTGGTATTGCAAAGGCAAAGACAAATGCTTCCAGCCATCCATTGCACTAATGGATTGGTCATCAGCTGGCTGTCTATGTCCCGCATCAATATAGACCAAAGTACAGAGGGTTAGGCTATGCTATTGTGCACCTACCTGATGCATCAGAAGGTGCGAGGCCCTTGCTAAATTCTGTGCACAGACTTTGAGATCTATACTTTAGACTGTATCTAAACCTGCTCCAACATGGACTGACATTCTGGCCTACTTTCAGCCGATGCGACTTGTCTGTCGCTGAACAGTCGCTTTTTATGTATTCAGCACCTATGTATAATGTTGTAAAAATGCTCTAGAAGCTAAAGTCGCAGAAATGTCACACATATTTGGCCTGCAACTTTCTGTGCGACAAATTCAGACAGGAAAAATCAGTATAAATCCTTAGAAAATTATCCCCCAGTGTCTCCATCTGCTGGCGGTATTGAATAAGCATTGCTGCACTGATGGGGTATGCATTAGACGAAAAAAAAGAAGAAAAAGAAGAATAATACGCCCAGAAAAGAGGCGAAAAGGAGAAAAACGTAAAAAAACGTGAAAAAAAAGTAAGAGGAAGAGAAGGGAAAAAAAGGTGGAAATGGGTTTAAAAGTGATTTCGGCGGAGAAATATATATATATATATATATATATATATATATATATATATATATATATATATATATATACGCGCACACACACACATATATATAAACGTATTCTCCGTTGAGATATTGCAGCCGCTGCTGTGTCCAGGCCCAGGAGCCTTAGCACTGTGCTGTGATGTCACTCAATACCACTGACATCACTAGGTGTAAACAACATCTCTCCTTTGCTGTGTATGTGACTATGGAGCTGTTTGGTGATGTCGTCTATTATGGCCTTCATAGAAGCAACAGGAGATAGTTGCATCCATCTAGAACCCTCAGAACTACAGTGCTATGATGTCACTCACTTCCACAGGCCTTGCAGAGTGTAAACAACAACAACCCAGCTTTGTTGTGTATGTAACCCAGTGGCGTTGCGACCCGGGTGCGGGGGGTGCGGCCCGCACCGGGTGACACCAACCTAATGGGGTGACACCAAGATGCTCCGCAGCACCCCCCCCCCGCTACACAGACACCCCCCACCTGTGCCTGACCGGCCACCCATCCGTCAGCACCCCCCCCCCCCCCCCGCGCTGTGTGTGCGGTGCGGTGCGCCCTTCCGTCCGTCAGCAACCCCCCCTCTTTCACCTGCACTGTGCGCCCGTCCGTCATCACATCCCCTCGCCGTTACAAGCACTGTGCCCGGCCTCCGCTCCCATGTCTGCGCCGGCCTGACGTCACACTGCATGGCCGCGCAGGAGGACGTAAGCGACGTCACTCGCAGGGCGCCAGGTGAGAAGGAGCGCTGCTGGATGGGTGAGTGTGTGTGTCTGTCTCTCTGTCTGTGTGTGTATGTGACTCTGTGTGTGTGTGTGTGTGACTGTGTGTGTATGTATGTGACTCTGTGTGTGTGTGACTCTGTGTGTGTGTGAGTGTGTGTTATGTGACTCTGTGTGTGTGTGTGTGACTGTGTGTGTATGTATGTGACTCTGTGTGTGTGTGTGTGACTGTGTGTGTATGTATGTGACTCTGTGTGTGTGTGACTCTGTGTGTGTGTGATTGTGTGTTATGTGACTCTGTGTGTGTGTGTGTGTGTGTGTGTGTGTGTATGTATGTGACTCTGTGTGTGTGTATGTGACTCTGTGTGTGTGTGTGTGTGTGACTGTGTGTGTGTGACTCTGTGTGTGTGTGACTCTGTGTGTGTGTGACTGTGTGTGTATGTGACTCTGTGTGTGTGTGACTGTGTGTGTATGTGACTCTGTGTGTGTGTGACTGTGTGTGTATGTGACTCTGTGTGTGTGTGACTGTGTGTGTATGTGACTCTGTGTGTGTGACTCTGTGTCTGTCTGTGAGTGTGTGTCTATCTGACTGTGTGTGTGTTTGTGTGTGTGTGTCTCTCTGTGTTGTATGTGTTTTTTTGTGGGTGGGGGTGGGGGTGGGGGTGGGTTCAACCAGCGATCTAATGTGGGGAGACTTTGACCCATTGTGGGGAACCTGCGGCCTAATGTGGGGAAACTACTACCAAGTGTGCGGAGTCTATGCTACCTAATGTGGGGAGTCTATGCTACCTAATGTGGGAAATCTGTGCTGCCTTATGTGGGGAGTCTATGCTACCTTATGTGGGTAATCTGTGCTACCTTATGTGGGTAATCTGTGCTACCAAATGTGGGGAATGTATGCTACCTAATGTGGGGAAACTGCTACATAATGTGGGGAATCTGTGCTACCTAATGTGGGGAAATTGCTACCTAATGTGGGGTAACTGGTACCTACCTAATGTGGGGGAACTGGTACCACATGTGGGGAATCTATGCTGCCTAATGTGGGGAAAAGATGCTACCTAATGTGGGGAAACTGCTACCTACCTAATGTGGGGGAACTGCTGCCTACCTAATGCTCCCCCCTGGCAGTAGCACCCTCATCATCCACCAGCAACACCCACCCCCCAGCAGCAGCACCTCCATCAGCAGATCCTGGTGGTGGATGATGGCGGTGCTCCTGCCAGGAGGATGATCCTGCCGATGGATGATGGGGGTGGTACTGCCAGGGGGGATGGCCAGTAGCACCCTCATCATCCTCCAGCAACACCCCCCAGTAGTAGCACCCCCATCATCCACTAGCAACACCACCAATACCCCCCCTCCCGTGGTAATAGCATCAGCTAACGGATGTTGAGGGGTGTTACTGCGGTTGTGGTATTATATTCAGAGGGTGCACTGTATGGCAATGTTATTCATAGGGCGCAGTTTGTGGTAGTATTATAGTCAGAGGGCGCAGTTTGTGGTAGTATTATATTTAGAGGGTGCAGTTTGTGGTAGTATTATATTCATAGGGCGCAGTTTGTGGTAGTATTATATTCAGAGGGCGCAGTTTGTGGTAGTATTATTAGAGATGAGCGAACTTACAGTAAATTCGATTTGTCTCGAACTTCTCGGCTCGGCAGTTGATGACTTATCCTGCGTAAATTAGTTCTCCTAGGACTGTATCCACCTTTTCCAGCCCACGGGAGCACCTGAAATCTGAACTAATTTATGCAGGAAAAGTCATCAACTGCCGAGCCGAGAAGTTTGTGACGAATCGAATTTACTGTAGTTCGCTCATCTCTAAGTATTATATTCAGAGGGTGCAGTGGGTGGTAGTATTATATTCAGGGGTACAGTATGTGGCAGATTTATATTCAGGGGTACAGTATGTGGCAGATTTATATTCAGAGGGTACACTATGTGGCAGATTTATATTCAGGGGGCGCAGTTTGTGGTAGTATTATATTCAGAGGGCGCAGTGGGTGGTAGTATTATATTCAGAGGGTACAATATGTGGTAGTATTATATTCAGTGGGTACAGCGTGTGGCGGTATTATATTCAGGGGTACAGTATGTGGCAGATTTATATTCAGGGGTGCAGTGTGTGGCAGTTTATATTCAGAGGGCACAGTGTGTGGTAGTATTATATTCAGAGGGCGCAGTGGGTGGTAGTATTATATTCAGAGGGCGCAGTGGGTGGTAGTATTATATTCAGAGGGTACAGTGTGTGGCGGTATTATATTCAGGGTTACAGTATGTGGCAGATTTATATTCAGAGTGTACAGTATATGTTGGTATTATATTCAGAATGTACAGTGTGTGGTAGTATTATATTCAGTGGGTATGGTGTATGGAAGATTTATAATCAAAGAGTATAGTGTATAGTAGTATTATATTTAGAGGATACTGTGTCTGGCAGGTTTATAATAATAACTGTTTTCATATAGAGGATGAGAATGCGCTGACATAGAGAGGAGACGTCTGGGCGTCACATTCTGCAGACAGAAGTTTTAGCTGGAACAAGTCCTGGCGGTATGTACCATCTGAATTAGATAAGGGAAGACTATAGAGAAGACGTCGCCTGTAATCACTGATATCATTGTGTATTCTCCTCACTATAGAGAAGACGTCACCTGTAGTCACTGATATCATTGTGTATTCTCCTCACTATAGAGAAGACGTCACCTGTAGTCACTGATATCATTGTGTATTCTTCTCACTATAGAGAAGACGTCACCTGTAGTCAATGATATCATTGTGTATTCTCCTGACTATAGAGAAGACGTCACCTGTAGTCACTGATATCATTGTGTAATCTCCTCACTATAGAGAAGACGTCACCTGTAGTCACTGATATCATTGTGTATTCTCCACACTATAGAGAAGACGTCACCTGTAGTCACTGATATCATTGTGTATTCTCCTCACTATAGAGAAGACGTCACCTGTAGTCACTGATATCATTGTGTATTCTCCTCACTATAGAGAAGACGTCACCTGTAGTCACTGATATCATTGTGTATTCTCCTCACTATAGAGAAGACGTCACCTGTAATCATTGATATCATTGTGTATTCTCACTATAGAGAAGACATCACCTGTAGTCACTGATATCATTGTACATTCTCCTCTCTATGTCCTATCAGAGCTGTAGTCACTTGTAAGTTCTACAGTTATGGTGAGTGAAACTACAACTCCCAGCATAACCTCACCACTGCTCAAAGGGGTACTCTACTGGAAAACATTATTTTTTTTTTTATCAATTGGTGCTACAAAGTTAAACAGATTTGTAAATTACTTCTATTTAAAAATCTTAATCCTTCCAGTACTTATTAGCTGCTGTATAAGTGATTCACAGGAAGTTCTTTTCTTTTTTAATTTATTTTCTGTCTGACCACAGTGCTCTGTGCTGACACCTTTGTCCATGTCAAGAACTGTCCATAGTAGGAGCAAATCCCCATAGCAAACCTATCCTGCTCTGGACAGTTCCTGACATGGACAGAGGTGTCAGCAAATAGCACTGTGGTCAGACTGGAAAGAACTACACAACTTCCTGTGGAGCATACAGCAGCTGATAAGTACTGTAAGGATTAATATTTTAAATAGAAGTAATTTAAAAATCTGTTTAACTTTCTGGCACCAGTTGATATAAAAGTAAATGTTTTCCAGTGGAGTACCCCTAAGTAATTCTGGGAGCTGTATATTTAAATGGTGAAAACTTCCTTAACACTTTCCCATTCTGTGGCAACTGGTATATCTGATTATTATACTGGAATTTCTCACAATGCGCTACAACAGTGGTGTCTGTCACAACAGGCTAAAAACTTACTGGGGGGAGGGGGTAGGTTTGGGGGTGACACCATTTTCTACCGCACCGGGTGACACCAACCCTAGCAACGCCACTGATGTAACCATAGGGATTTGTGATGTCACCTAGAACCTTCACAGCAGCGACAGCTTTATGAGGAGCATCAGCACTGCTCTGCCTGAGCAGAACCATCACCGCCATAGGTTGTCAAATAACCCGGATTTAACCCACACAGGTAAGTCCAATGGGGTGCAGGCATGTCCTCTATGCTTACAGCTTCCCGTGGGTGTTGGTTTGATACCGTTTGGGGACAGCCAAGGAGGCATCTGCAGGCAACAAAGGTAGGTGTGTGCTTGTGTGTGTGTTTCCTATGCAGATCCTAAGCCCAGTGTCACATGCAAGTAGGAGGAGTAAGAAGGGTTCCTGGCAAATCCGGGTTATGGATTGCATTTAAAAAGGCCCCGTGGGAGTGCAATGGGCCCCTGTCTTGCTGCTTAGCAATAATGGTATGGGTTTAGGTTCTGCTGTGTGTACTGGTGGTTGACTGCCCCCCAGCCCAGAGTGTGCATGGAAAATTGTCTGGCAGCCTCCCTGACAGCAAGCAGTGATAGTGCCCATGAAGGGCACCTTGTTGGGCCCGCCCCTTTCACGGTTATCGCTTCTCGGCCTTTTGGCTAAGATCAAGTGTAGTATCTGTTCTTATCAGTTTAATATCTGATACGTCCCCTATCTGGGGACCATATATTAAATGGATTTTTGAGAACGGGGGCCGATTTCGAAGCTTGCTTCCGTCGCCCTATGCATTGACCCGATATGGCAGTATCTTCGGGTACAGTGCACCACCCCCTTACAGGGTTAAAAAGAAAGATTCCTACTTTCATTGCTACCTGCTTGCTGGCTAGCCAGCTAGCCAGCCCTGTGGGCCTTGCTGCTGCTGCAGCCAAAAAACAAAAGGTGGTGCTGCTGCTGCTTCTGCTGCTTCTGCTTCTGCTTGTGTCTGGCCGCTGTTGGAGCGTCCAGGCACAGGACTTCTGCTGCTGCTGACTAAATGGCCTCCTTAATTGGATCATTTGAGTAGCCAGCACACCTGTGCAGGTAGGGCATGACATGATAGGCAGCTGCCTTGATAGCGGGTGGGTGCTGAATGTTCCTAATTGACAAAATAAGATTAATGCTTATGAAGAAATATAAAATCTCATCCCTTCCCCAATATCGCGCCACACCCCTACCCCTTAATTCCCTGGTTGAACTTGATGGACATATGTCTTTTTTCGACCGTACTAACTATGTAACTATGTAACATAACATGGGGGGGGGGGGGGGTCTCCTGGCTGTTCACACAGGTGTGTCATTGCTGTACATTGACCATGCATTGCTTCTGTGGTATTGCAAAGGCAAAGACAAATGCTTCCAGCCATCCATTGCACTAATGGATTGGTCATCAGCTGGCTGTCTATGTCCCGCATCAATATAGACCAAAGTACAGAGGGTTAGGCTATGCTATTGTGCACCTACCTGATGCATCAGAAGGTGCGAGGCCCTTGCTAAATTCTGTGCACAGACTTTGAGATCTATACTTTAGACTGTATCTAAACCTGCTCCAACATGGACTGACATTCTGGCCTACTTTCAGCCGATGCGACTTGTCTGTCGCTGAACAGTCGCTTTTTATGTATTCAGCACCTATGTATAATGTTGTAAAAATGCTCTAGAAGCTAAAGTCGCAGAAATGTCACACATATTTGGCCTGCAACTTTCTGTGCGACAAATTCAGACAGGAAAAATCAGTATAAATCCTTAGAAAATTATCCCCCAGTGTCTCCATCTGCTGGCGGTATTGAATAAGCATTGCTGCACTGATGGGGTATGCATTAGACGAAAAAAAAGAAGAAAAAGAAGAATAATACGCCCAGAAAAGAGGCGAAAAGGAGAAAAACGTAAAAAAACGTGAAAAAAAAGTAAGAGGAAGAGAAGGGAAAAAAAGGTGGAAATGGGTTTAAAAGTGATTTCGGCGGAGAAATATATATATATATATATATATATATATATATATATACGCGCACACACACACATATATATAAACGTATTCTCCGTTGAGATATTGCAGCCGCTGCTGTGTCCAGGCCCAGGAGCCTTAGCACTGTGCTGTGATGTCACTCAATACCACTGACATCACTAGGTGTAAACAACATCTCTCCTTTGCTGTGTATGTGACTATGGAGCTGTTTGGTGATGTCGTCTATTACGGCCTTCATAGAAGCAACAGGAGATTGTTGCATCCATCTAGAACCCTCAGAACTACAGTGCTATGATGTCACTCACTTCCACAGGCCTTGCAGAGTGTAAACAACAACAACCCAGCTTTGTTGTGTATGTAACCATAGGGATTTGTGATGTCACCTAGAACCTTCACAGCAGCGACAGCTTTATGAGGAGCATCAGCACTGCTCTGCCTGAGCAGAACCATCACCGCCATAGGTTGTCAAATAACCCGGATTTAACCCACACAGGTAAGTCCAATGGGGTGCAGGCATGTCCTCTATGCTTACAGCTTCCCGTGGGTGTTGGTTTGATACCGTTTGGGGACAGCCAAGGAGGCATCTGCAGGCAACAAAGGTAGGTGTGTGCTTGTGTGTGTGTTTCCTATGCAGATCCTAAGCCCAGTGTCACATGCAAGTAGGAGGAGTAAGAAGGGTTCCTGGCAAATCCGGGTTATGGATTGCATTTAAAAAGGCCCCGTGGGAGTGCAATGGGCCCCTGTCTTGCTGCTTAGCAATAATGGTATGGGTTTAGGTTCTGCTGTGTGTACTGGTGGTTGACTGCCCCCCAGCCCAGAGTGTGCATGGAAAATTGTCTGGCAGCCTCCCTGACAGCAAGCAGTGATAGTGCCCATGAAGGGCACCTTGTTGGGCCCGCCCCTTTCACGGTTATCGCTTCTCGGCCTTTTGGCTAAGATCAAGTGTAGTATCTGTTCTTATCAGTTTAATATCTGATACGTCCCCTATCTGGGGACCATATATTAAATGGATTTTTGAGAACGGGGGCCGATTTCGAAGCTTGCTTCCGTCGCCCTATGCATTGACCCGATATGGCAGTATCTTCGGGTACAGTGCACCACCCCCTTACAGGGTTAAAAAGAAAGATTCCTACTTTCATTGCTACCTGCTTGCTGGCTAGCCAGCTAGCCAGCCCTGTGGGCCTTGCTGCTGCTGCAGCCAAAAAACAAAAGGTGGTGCTGCTGCTGCTTCTGCTGCTTCTGCTTCTGCTTGTGTCTGGCCGCTGTTGGAGCGTCCAGGCACAGGACTTCTGCTGCTGCTGACTAAATGGCCTCCTTAATTGGATCATTTGAGTAGCCAGCACACCTGTGCAGGTAGGGCATGACATGATAGGCAGCTGCCTTGATAGCGGGTGGGTGCTGAATGTTCCTAATTGACAAAATAAGATTAATGCTTATGAAGAAATATAAAATCTCATCCCTTCCCCAATATCGCGCCACACCCCTACCCCTTAATTCCCTGGTTGAACTTGATGGACATATGTCTTTTTTCGACCGTACTAACTATGTAACTATGTAACATAACATGGGGGGGGGGGGGGGGTCTCCTGGCTGTTCACACAGGTGTGTCATTGCTGTACATTGACCATGCATTGCTTCTGTGGTATTGCAAAGGCAAAGACAAATGCTTCCAGCCATCCATTGCACTAATGGATTGGTCATCAGCTGGCTGTCTATGTCCCGCATCAATATAGACCAAAGTACAGAGGGTTAGGCTATGCTATTGTGCACCTACCTGATGCATCAGAAGGTGCGAGGCCCTTGCTAAATTCTGTGCACAGACTTTGAGATCTATACTTTAGACTGTATCTAAACCTGCTCCAACATGGACTGACATTCTGGCCTACTTTCAGCCGATGCGACTTGTCTGTCGCTGAACAGTCGCTTTTTATGTATTCAGCACCTATGTATAATGTTGTAAAAATGCTCTAGAAGCTAAAGTCGCAGAAATGTCACACATATTTGGCCTGCAACTTTCTGTGCGACAAATTCAGACAGGAAAAATCAGTATAAATCCTTAGAAAATTATCCCCCAGTGTCTCCATCTGCTGGCGGTATTGAATAAGCATTGCTGCACTGATGGGGTATGCATTAGACGAAAAAAAAGAAGAAAAAGAAGAATAATACGCCCAGAAAAGAGGCGAAAAGGAGAAAAACGTAAAAAAACGTGAAAAAAAAGTAAGAGGAAGAGAAGGGAAAAAAAGGTGGAAATGGGTTTAAAAGTGATTTCGGCGGAGAAATATATATATATATATATATATATATATATATATATATACGCGCACACACACACATATATATAAACTAATATGGGGGACTAAACTAATATGGGGCATGGAACATCTTAGCTATGAGGAGCGATTAAAGGAGTTACAATTGTTTAGTCTTGAGAAGAGACGTTTAAGGGGGGATATGATAAACGTATATAAGTATATTAATGGCCCATACAAAAAATATGGAGAAAAACTGTTCCAGGTTAAACCCCCCCAAAGGACGAGGGGGCACTCCCTCCGTCTGGAGAAAAAAAAGTTTAGTCTCAAGGGGCGACACGCCTTCTTTACCGTGAGGACTGTGAATTTATGGAACGGTCTACCTCAGGAACTGGTCACAGCAGGAACAATTAACAGCTTTAAAACAGGATTAGATACATTCCTGGAACAAAATAAGATTAATGCTTATGAAGAAATATAAAATCTCATCCCTTCCCCAATATCGCGCCACACCCCTACCCCTTAATTCCCTGGTTGAACTTGATGGACATATGTCTTTTTTCGACCGTACTAACTATGTAACTATGTAACTATGTAACTATGTATTCTCCGTTGAGATATTGCAGCCGCTGCTGTGTCCAGGCCCAGGAGCCTTAGCACTGTGCTGTGATGTCACTCAATACCACTGACATCACTAGGTGTAAACAACATCTCTCCTTTGCTGTGTATGTGACTATGGAGCTGTTTGGTGATGTCGTCTATTATGGCCTTCATAGAAGCAACAGGAGATTGTTGCATCCATCTAGAACCCTCAGAACTACAGTGCTATGATGTCACTCACTTCCACAGGCCTTGCAGAGTGTAAACAACAACAACCCAGCTTTGTTGTGTATGTAACCATAGGGATTTGTGATGTCACCTAGAACCTTCACAGCAGCGACAGCTTTATGAGGAGCATCAGCACTGCTCTGCCTGAGCAGAACCATCACCGCCATAGGTTGTCAAATAACCCGGATTTAACCCACACAGGTAAGTCCAATGGGGTGCAGGCATGTCCTCTATGCTTACAGCTTCCCGTGGGTGTTGGTTTGATACCGTTTGGGGACAGCCAAGGAGGCATCTGCAGGCAACAAAGGTAGGTGTGTGCTTGTGTGTGTGTTTCCTATGCAGATCCTAAGCCCAGTGTCACATGCAAGTAGGAGGAGTAAGAAGGGTTCCTGGCAAATCCGGGTTATGGATTGCATTTAAAAAGGCCCCGTGGGAGTGCAATGGGCCCCTGTCTTGCTGCTTAGCAATAATGGTATGGGTTTAGGTTCTGCTGTGTGTACTGGTGGTTGACTGCCCCCCAGCCCAGAGTGTGCATGGAAAATTGTCTGGCAGCCTCCCTGATAGCAAGCAGTGATAGTGCCCATGAAGGGCACCTTGTTGGGCCCGTCCCTTTCACGGTTATCGCTTCTCGGCCTTTTGGCTAAGATCAAGTGTAGTATCTGTTCTTATCAGTTTAATATCTGATACGTCCCCTATCTGGGGACCATATATTAAATGGATTTTTGAGAACGGGGGCCGATTTCGAAGCTTGCTTCCGTCGCCCTATGCATTGACCCGATATGGCAGTATCTTCGGGTACAGTGCACCACCCCCTTACAGGGTTAAAAAGAAAGATTCCTACTTTCATTGCTACCTGCTTGCTGGCTAGCCAGCTAGCCAGCCCTGTGGGCCTTGCTGCTGCTGCAGCCAAAAAACAAAAGGTGGTGCTGCTGCTGCTTCTGCTGCTTCTGCTTCTGCTTGTGTCTGGCCGCTGTTGGAGCGTCCAGGCACAGGACTTCTGCTGCTGCTGACTAAATGGCCTCCTTAATTGGATCATTTGAGTAGCCAGCACACCTGTGCAGGTAGGGCATGACATGATAGGCAGCTGCCTTGATAGCGGGTGGGTGCTGAATGTTCCTAATTGACAAAATAAGATTAATGCTTATGAAGAAATATAAAATCTCATCCCTTCCCCAATATCGCGCCACACCCCTACCCCTTAATTCCCTGGTTGAACTTGATGGACATATGTCTTTTTTCGACCGTACTAACTATGTAACTATGTAACATAACATGGGGGGGGGGGGGGGTCTCCTGGCTGTTCACACAGGTGTGTCATTGCTGTACATTGACCATGCATTGCTTCTGTGGTATTGCAAAGGCAAAGACAAATGCTTCCAGCCATCCATTGCACTAATGGATTGGTCATCAGCTGGCTGTCTATGTCCCGCATCAATATAGACCAAAGTACAGAGGGTTAGGCTATGCTATTGTGCACCTACCTGATGCATCAGAAGGTGCGAGGCCCTTGCTAAATTCTGTGCACAGACTTTGAGATCTATACTTTAGACTGTATCTAAACCTGCTCCAACATGGACTGACATTCTGGCCTACTTTCAGCCGATGCGACTTGTCTGTCGCTGAACAGTCGCTTTTTATGTATTCAGCACCTATGTATAATGTTGTAAAAATGCTCTAGAAGCTAAAGTCGCAGAAATGTCACACATATTTGGCCTGCAACTTTCTGTGCGACAAATTCAGACAGGAAAAATCAGTATAAATCCTTAGAAAATTATCCCCCAGTGTCTCCATCTGCTGGCGGTATTGAATAAGCATTGCTGCACTGATGGGGTATGCATTAGACGAAAAAAAAGAAGAAAAAGAAGAATAATACGCCCAGAAAAGAGGCGAAAAGGAGAAAAACGTAAAAAAACGTGAAAAAAAAGTAAGAGGAAGAGAAGGGAAAAAAAGGTGGAAATGGGTTTAAAAGTGATTTCGGCGGAGAAATATATATATATATATATATATATATATATATATATATATATATATATACGCGCACACACACACATATATATAAACGTATTCTCCGTTGAGATATTGCAGCTGCTGCTGTGTCCAGGCCCAGGAGCCTTAGCACTGTGCTGTGATGTCACTCAATACCACTGACATCACTAGGTGTAAACAACATCTCTCCTTTGCTGTGTATGTGACTATGGAGCTGTTTGGTGATGTCGTCTATTATGGCCTTCATAGAAGCAACAGGAGATTGTTGCATCCATCTAGAACCCTCAGAACTACAGTGCTATGATGTCACTCACTTCCACAGGCCTTGCAGAGTGTAAACAACAACAACCCAGCTTTGTTGTGTATGTAACCATAGGGATTTGTGATGTCACCTAGAACCTTCACAGCAGCGACAGCTTTATGAGGAGCATCAGCACTGCTCTGCCTGAGCAGAACCATCACCGCCATAGGTTGTCAAATAACCCGGATTTAACCCACACAGGTAAGTCCAATGGGGTGCAGGCATGTCCTCTATGCTTACAGCTTCCCGTGGGTGTTGGTTTGATACCGTTTGGGGACAGCCAAGGAGGCATCTGCAGGCAACAAAGGTAGGTGTGTGCTTGTGTGTGTGTTTCCTATGCAGATCCTAAGCCCAGTGTCACATGCAAGTAGGAGGAGTAAGAAGGGTTCCTGGCAAATCCGGGTTATGGATTGCATTTAAAAAGGCCCCGTGGGAGTGCAATGGGCCCCTGTCTTGCTGCTTAGCAATAATGGTATGGGTTTAGGTTCTGCTGTGTGTACTGGTGGTTGACTGCCCCCCAGCCCAGAGTGTGCATGGAAAATTGTCTGGCAGCCTCCCTGACAGCAAGCAGTGATAGTGCCCATGAAGGGCACCTTGTTGGGCCCGCCCCTTTCACGGTTATCGCTTCTCGGCCTTTTGGCTAAGATCAAGTGTAGTATCTGTTCTTATCAGTTTAATATCTGATACGTCCCCTATCTGGGGACCATGGGACCATATATTAAATGGATTTTTGAGAACGGGGGCCGATTTCGAAGCTTGCTTCCGTCGCCCTATGCATTGACCCGATATGGCAGTATCTTCGGGTACAGTGCACCACCCCCTTACAGGGTTAAAAAGAAAGATTCCTACTTTCATTGCTACCTGCTTGCTGGCTAGCCAGCTAGCCAGCCCTGTGGGCCTTGCTGCTGCTGCAGCCAAAAAACAAAAGGTGGTGCTGCTGCTGCTTCTGCTGCTTCTGCTTCTGCTTGTGTCTGGCCGCTGTTGGAGCGTCCAGGCACAGGACTTCTGCTGCTGCTGACTAAATGGCCTCCTTAATTGGATCATTTGAGTAGCCAGCACACCTGTGCAGGTAGGGCATGACATGATAGGCAGCTGCCTTGATAGCGGGTGGGTGCTGAATGTTCCTAATTGACAAAATAAGATTAATGCTTATGAAGAAATATAAAATCTCATCCCTTCCCCAATATCGCGCCACACCCCTACCCCTTAATTCCCTGGTTGAACTTGATGGACATATGTCTTTTTTCGACCGTACTAACTATGTAACTATGTAACATAACATGGGGGGGGGGGGGGGTCTCCTGGCTGTTCACACAGGTGTGTCATTGCTGTACATTGACCATGCATTGCTTCTGTGGTATTGCAAAGGCAAAGACAAATGCTTCCAGCCATCCATTGCACTAATGGATTGGTCATCAGCTGGCTGTCTATGTCCCGCATCAATATAGACCAAAGTACAGAGGGTTAGGCTATGCTATTGTGCACCTACCTGATGCATCAGAAGGTGCGAGGCCCTTGCTAAATTCTGTGCACAGACTTTGAGATCTATACTTTAGACTGTATCTAAACCTGCTCCAACATGGACTGACATTCTGGCCTACTTTCAGCCGATGCGACTTGTCTGTCGCTGAACAGTCGCTTTTTATGTATTCAGCACCTATGTATAATGTTGTAAAAATGCTCTAGAAGCTAAAGTCGCAGAAATGTCACACATATTTGGCCTGCAACTTTCTGTGCGACAAATTCAGACAGGAAAAATCAGTATAAATCCTTAGAAAATTATCCCCCAGTGTCTCCATCTGCTGGCGGTATTGAATAAGCATTGCTGCACTGATGGGGTATGCATTAGACGAAAAAAAAGAAGAAAAAGAAGAATAATACGCCCAGAAAAGAGGCGAAAAGGAGAAAAACGTAAAAAAACGTGAAAAAAAAGTAAGAGGAAGAGAAGGGAAAAAAAGGTGGAAATGGGTTTATAAGTGATTTCGGCGGAGAAATATATATATATATATATATATCTATATATATACGCGCACACACACACATATATATAAACGTATTCTCCGTTGAGATATTGCAGCCGCTGCTGTGTCCAGGCCCAGGAGCCTTAGCACTGTGCTGTGATGTCACTCAATACCACTGACATCACTAGGTGTAAACAACATCTCTCCTTTGCTGTGTATGTGACTATGGAGCTGTTTGGTGATGTCGTCTATTATGGCCTTCATAGAAGCAACAGGAGATTGTTGCATCCATCTAGAACCCTCAGAACTACAGTGCTATGATGTCACTCACTTCCACAGGCCTTGCAGAGTGTAAACAACAACAACCCAGCTTTGTTGTGTATGTAACCATAGGGATTTGTGATGTCACCTAGAACCTTCACAGCAGCGACAGCTTTATGAGGAGCATCAGCACTGCTCTGCCTGAGCAGAACCATCACCGCCATAGGTTGTCAAATAACCCGGATTTAACCCACACAGGTAAGTCCAATGGGGTGCAGGCATGTCCTCTATGCTTACAGCTTCCCGTGGGTGTTGGTTTGATACCGTTTGGGGACAGCCAAGGAGGCATCTGCAGGCAACAAAGGTAGGTGTGTGCTTGTGTGTGTGTTTCCTATGCAGATCCTAAGCCCAGTGTCACATGCAAGTAGGAGGAGTAAGAAGGGTTCCTGGCAAATCCGGGTTATGGATTGCATTTAAAAAGGCCCCGTGGGAGTGCAATGGGCCCCTGTCTTGCTGCTTAGCAATAATGGTATGGGTTTAGGTTCTGCTGTGTGTACTGGTGGTTGACTGCCCCCCAGCCCAGAGTGTGCATGGAAAATTGTCTGGCAGCCTCCCTGACAGCAAGCAGTGATAGTGCCCATGAAGGGCACCTTGTTGGGCCCGCCCCTTTCACGGTTATCGCTTCTCGGCCTTTTGGCTAAGATCAAGTGTAGTATCTGTTCTTATCAGTTTAATATCTGATACGTCCCCTATCTGGGGACCATATATTAAATGGATTTTTGAGAACGGGGGCCGATTTCGAAGCTTGCTTCCGTCGCCCTATGCATTGACCCGATATGGCAGTATCTTCGGGTACAGTGCACCACCCCCTTACAGGGTTAAAAAGAAAGATTCCTACTTTCATTGCTACCTGCTTGCTGGCTAGCCAGCTAGCCAGCCCTGTGGGCCTTGCTGCTGCTGCAGCCAAAAAACAAAAGGTGGTGCTGCTGCTGCTTCTGCTGCTTCTGCTTCTGCTTGTGTCTGGCCGCTGTTGGAGCGTCCAGGCACAGGACTTCTGCTGCTGCTGACTAAATGGCCTCCTTAATTGGATCATTTGAGTAGCCAGCACACCTGTGCAGGTAGGGCATGACATGATAGGCAGCTGCCTTGATAGCGGGTGGGTGCTGAATGTTCCTAATTGACAAAATAAGATTAATGCTTATGAAGAAATATAAAATCTCATCCCTTCCCCAATATCGCGCCACACCCCTACCCCTTAATTCCCTGGTTGAACTTGATGGACATATGTCTTTTTTCGACCGTACTAACTATGTAACTATGTAACATAACATGGGGGGGGGGGGGGGGTCTCCTGGCTGTTCACACAGGTGTGTCATTGCTGTACATTGACCATGCATTGCTTCTGTGGTATTGCAAAGGCAAAGACAAATGCTTCCAGCCATCCATTGCACTAATGGATTGGTCATCAGCTGGCTGTCTATGTCCCGCATCAATATAGACCAAAGTACAGAGGGTTAGGCTATGCTATTGTGCACCTACCTGATGCATCAGAAGGTGCGAGGCCCTTGCTAAATTCTGTGCACAGACTTTGAGATCTATACTTTAGACTGTATCTAAACCTGCTCCAACATGGACTGACATTCTGGCCTACTTTCAGCCGATGCGACTTGTCTGTCGCTGAACAGTCGCTTTTTATGTATTCAGCACCTATGTATAATGTTGTAAAAATGCTCTAGAAGCTAAAGTCGCAGAAATGTCACACATATTTGGCCTGCAACTTTCTGTGCGACAAATTCAGACAGGAAAAATCAGTATAAATCCTTAGAAAATTATCCCCCAGTGTCTCCATCTGCTGGCGGTATTGAATAAGCATTGCTGCACTGATGGGGTATGCATTAGACGAAAAAAAAGAAGAAAAAGAAGAATAATACGCCCAGAAAAGAGGCGAAAAGGAGAAAAACGTAAAAAAACGTGAAAAAAAAGTAAGAGGAAGAGAAGGGAAAAAAAGGTGGAAATGGGTTTAAAAGTGATTTCGGCGGAGAAATATATATATATATATATATATATATATATATATATATATATACGCGCACACACACACATATATATAAACGTATTCTCCGTTGAGATATTGCAGCCGCTGCTGTGTCCAGGCCCAGGAGCCTTAGCACTGTGCTGTGATGTCACTCAATACCACTGACATCACTAGGTGTAAACAACATCTCTCCTTTGCTGTGTATGTGACTATGGAGCTGTTTGGTGATGTCGTCTATTATGGCCTTCATAGAAGCAACAGGAGATTGTTGCATCCATCTAGAACCCTCAGAACTACAGTGCTATGATGTCACTCACTTCCACAGGCCTTGCAGAGTGTAAACAACAACAACCCAGCTTTGTTGTGTATGTAACCATAGGGATTTGTGATGTCACCTAGAACCTTCACAGCAGCGACAGCTTTATGAGGAGCATCAGCACTGCTCTGCCTGAGCAGAACCATCACCGCCATAGGTTGTCAAATAACCCGGATTTAACCCACACAGGTAAGTCCAATGGGGTGCAGGCATGTCCTCTATGCTTACAGCTTCCCGTGGGTGTTGGTTTGATACCGTTTGGGGACAGCCAAGGAGGCATCTGCAGGCAACAAAGGTAGGTGTGTGCTTGTGTGTGTGTTTCCTATGCAGATCCTAAGCCCAGTGTCACATGCAAGTAGGAGGAGTAAGAAGGGTTCCTGGCAAATCCGGGTTATGGATTGCATTTAAAAAGGCCCCGTGGGAGTGCAATGGGCCCCTGTCTTGCTGCTTAGCAATAATGGTATGGGTTTAGGTTCTGCTGTGTGTACTGGTGGTTGACTGCCCCCCAGCCCAGAGTGTGCATGGAAAATTGTCTGGCAGCCTCCCTGACAGCAAGCAGTGATAGTGCCCATGAAGGGCACCTTGTTGGGCCCGCCCCTTTCACGGTTATCGCTTCTCGGCCTTTTGGCTAAGATCAAGTGTAGTATCTGTTCTTATCAGTTTAATATCTGATACGTCCCCTATCTGGGGACCATATATTAAATGGATTTTTGAGAACGGGGGCCGATTTCGAAGCTTGCTTCCGTCGCCCTATGCATTGACCCGATATGGCAGTATCTTCGGGTACAGTGCACCACCCCCTTACAGGGTTAAAAAGAAAGATTCCTACTTTCATTGCTACCTGCTTGCTGGCTAGCCAGCTAGCCAGCCCTGTGGGCCTTGCTGCTGCTGCAGCCAAAAAACAAAAGGTGGTGCTGCTGCTGCTTCTGCTGCTTCTGCTTCTGCTTGTGTCTGGCCGCTGTTGGAGCGTCCAGGCACAGGACTTCTGCTGCTGCTGACTAAATGGCCTCCTTAATTGGATCATTTGAGTAGCCAGCACACCTGTGCAGGTAGGGCATGACATGATAGGCAGCTGCCTTGATAGCGGGTGGGTGCTGAATGTTCCTAATTGACAAAATAAGATTAATGCTTATGAAGAAATATAAAATCTCATCCCTTCCCCAATATCGCGCCACACCCCTACCCCTTAATTCCCTGGTTGAACTTGATGGACATATGTCTTTTTTCGACCGTACTAACTATGTAACTATGTAACATAACATGGGGGGGGGGGGGGGGTCTCCTGGCTGTTCACACAGGTGTGTCATTGCTGTACATTGACCATGCATTGCTTCTGTGGTATTGCAAAGGCAAAGACAAATGCTTCCAGCCATCCATTGCACTAATGGATTGGTCATCAGCTGGCTGTCTATGTCCCGCATCAATATAGACCAAAGTACAGAGGGTTAGGCTATGCTATTGTGCACCTACCTGATGCATCAGAAGGTGCGAGGCCCTTGCTAAATTCTGTGCACAGACTTTGAGATCTATACTTTAGACTGTATCTAAACCTGCTCCAACATGGACTGACATTCTGGCCTACTTTCAGCCGATGCGACTTGTCTGTCGCTGAACAGTCGCTTTTTATGTATTCAGCACCTATGTATAATGTTGTAAAAATGCTCTAGAAGCTAAAGTCGCAGAAATGTCACACATATTTGGCCTGCAACTTTCTGTGCGACAAATTCAGACAGGAAAAATCAGTATAAATCCTTAGAAAATTATCCCCCAGTGTCTCCATCTGCTGGCGGTATTGAATAAGCATTGCTGCACTGATGGGGTATGCATTAGACGAAAAAAAAGAAGAAAAAGAAGAATAATACGCCCAGAAAAGAGGCGAAAAGGAGAAAAACGTAAAAAAACGTGAAAAAAAAGTAAGAGGAAGAGAAGGGAAAAAAAGGTGGAAATGGGTTTAAAAGTGATTTCGGCGGAGAAATATATATATATATATATATATATATATATATATATATATACGCGCACACACACACATATATATAAACGTATTCTCCGTTGAGATATTGCAGCCGCTGCTGTGTCCAGGCCCAGGAGCCTTAGCACTGTGCTGTGATGTCACTCAATACCACTGACATCACTAGGTGTAAACAACATCTCTCCTTTGCTGTGTATGTGACTATGGAGCTGTTTGGTGATGTCGTCTATTATGGCCTTCATAGAAGCAACAGGAGATTGTTGCATCCATCTAGAACCCTCAGAACTACAGTGCTATGATGTCACTCACTTCCACAGGCCTTGCAGAGTGTAAACAACAACAACCCAGCTTTGTTGTGTATGTAACCATAGGGATTTGTGATGTCACCTAGAACCTTCACAGCAGCGACAGCTTTATGAGGAGCATCAGCACTGCTCTGCCTGAGCAGAACCATCACCGCCATAGGTTGTCAAATAACCCGGATTTAACCCACACAGGTAAGTCCAATGGGGTGCAGGCATGTCCTCTATGCTTACAGCTTCCCGTGGGTGTTGGTTTGATACCGTTTGGGGACAGCCAAGGAGGCATCTGCAGGCAACAAAGGTAGGTGTGTGCTTGTGTGTGTGTTTCCTATGCAGATCCTAAGCCCAGTGTCACATGCAAGTAGGAGGAGTAAGAAGGGTTCCTGGCAAATCCGGGTTATGGATTGCATTTAAAAAGGCCCCGTGGGAGTGCAATGGGCCCCTGTCTTGCTGCTTAGCAATAATGGTATGGGTTTAGGTTCTGCTGTGTGTACTGGTGGTTGACTGCCCCCCAGCCCAGAGTGTGCATGGAAAATTGTCTGGCAGCCTCCCTGACAGCAAGCAGTGATAGTGCCCATGAAGGGCACCTTGTTGGGCCCGCCCCTTTCACGGTTATCGCTTCTCGGCCTTTTGGCTAAGATCAAGTGTAGTATCTGTTCTTATCAGTTTAATATCTGATACGTCCCCTATCTGGGGACCATATATTAAATGGATTTTTGAGAACGGGGGCCGATTTCGAAGCTTGCTTCCGTCGCCCTATGCATTGACCCGATATGGCAGTATCTTCGGGTCAAGTGCACCACCCCCTTACAGGGTTAAAAAGAAAGATTCCTACTTTCATTGCTACCTGCTTGCTGGCTAGCCAGCTAGCCAGCCCTGTGGGCCTTGCTGCTGCTGCAGCCAAAAAACAAAAGGTGGTGGTGCTGCTGCTGCTTCTGCTGCTTCTGCTTCTGCTTGTGTCTGGCCGCTGTTGGAGCGTCCAGGCACAGGACTTCTGCTGCTGCTGACTAAATGGCCTCCTTAATTGGATCATTTGAGTAGCCAGCACACCTGTGCAGGTAGGGCATGACATGATAGGCAGCTGCCTTGATAGCGGGTGGGTGCTGAATGTTCCTAATTGACAAAATAAGATTAATGCTTATGAAGAAATATAAAATCTCATCCCTTCCCCAATATCGCGCCACACCCCTACCCCTTAATTCCCTGGTTGAACTTGATGGACATATGTCTTTTTTCGACCGTACTAACTATGTAACTATGTAACATAACATGGGGGGGGGGGGGGGGGGTCTCCTGGCTGTTCACACAGGTGTGTCATTGCTGTACATTGACCATGCATTGCTTCTGTGGTATTGCAAAGGCAAAGACAAATGCTTCCAGCCATCCATTGCACTAATGGATTGGTCATCAGCTGGCTGTCTATGTCCCGCATCAATATAGACCAAAGTACAGAGGGTTAGGCTATGCTATTGTGCACCTACCTGATGCATCAGAAGGTGCGAGGCCCTTGCTAAATTCTGTGCACAGACTTTGAGATCTATACTTTAGACTGTATCTAAACCTGCTCCAACATGGACTGACATTCTGGCCTACTTTCAGCCGATGCGACTTGTCTGTCGCTGAACAGTCGCTTTTTATGTATTCAGCACCTATGTATAATGTTGTAAAAATGCTCTAGAAGCTAAAGTCGCAGAAATGTCACACATATTTGGCCTGCAACTTTCTGTGCGACAAATTCAGACAGGAAAAATCAGTATAAATCCTTAGAAAATTATCCCCCAGTGTCTCCATCTGCTGGCGGTATTGAATAAGCATTGCTGCACTGATGGGGTATGCATTAGACGAAAAAAAAGAAGAAAAAGAAGAATAATACGCCCAGAAAAGAGGCGAAAAGGAGAAAAACGTAAAAAAACGTGAAAAAAAAGTAAGAGGAAGAGAAGGGAAAAAAAGGTGGAAATGGGTTTAAAAGTGATTTCGGCGGAGAAATATATATATGCATGGAAAATTGTCTGGCAGCCTCCCTGACAGCAAGCAGTGATAGTGCCCATGAAGGGCACCTTGTTGGGCCCGCCCCTTTCACGGTTATCGCTTCTCGGCCTTTTGGCTAAGATCAAGTGTAGTATCTGTTCTTATCAGTTTAATATCTGATACGTCCCCTATCTGGGGACCATATATTAAATGGATTTTTGAGAACGGGGGCCGATTTCGAAGCTTGCTTCCGTCGCCCTATGCATTGACCCGATATGGCAGTATCTTCGGGTACAGTGCACCACCCCCTTACAGGGTTAAAAAGAAAGATTCCTACTTTCATTGCTACCTGCTTGCTGGCTAGCCAGCTAGCCAGCCCTGTGGGCCTTGCTGCTGCTGCAGCCAAAAAACTAAAGGTGGTGCTGCTGCTGCTTCTGCTGCTTCTGCTTCTGCTTGTGTCTGGCCGCTGTTGGAGCGTCCAGGCACAGGACTTCTGCTGCTGCTGACTAAATGGCCTCCTTAATTGGATCATTTGAGTAGCCAGCACACCTGTGCAGGTAGGGCATGACATGATAGGCAGCTGCCTTGATAGCGGGTGGGTGCTGAATGTTCCTAATTGACAAAATAAGATTAATGCTTATGAAGAAATATAAAATCTCATCCCTTCCCCAATATCGCGCCACACCCCTACCCCTTAATTCCCTGGTTGAACTTGATGGACATATGTCTTTTTTCGACCGTACTAACTATGTAACTATGTAACATAACATGGGGGGGGGGGGGGGGGGGGTCTCCTGGCTGTTCACACAGGTGTGTCATTGCTGTACATTGACCATGCATTGCTTCTGTGGTATTGCAAAGGCAAAGACAAATGCTTCCAGCCATCCATTGCACTAATGGATTGGTCATCAGCTGGCTGTCTATGTCCCGCATCAATATAGACCAAAGTACAGAGGGTTAGGCTATGCTATTGTGCACCTACCTGATGCATCAGAAGGTGCGAGGCCCTTGCTAAATTCTGTGCACAGACTTTGAGATCTATACTTTAGACTGTATCTAAACCTGCTCCAACATGGACTGACATTCTGGCCTACTTTCAGCCGATGCGACTTGTCTGTCGCTGAACAGTCGCTTTTTATGTATTCAGCACCTATGTATAATGTTGTAAAAATGCTCTAGAAGCTAAAGTCGCAGAAATGTCACACATATTTGGCCTGCAACTTTCTGTGCGACAAATTCAGACAGGAAAAATCAGTATAAATCCTTAGAAAATTATCCCCCAGTGTCTCCATCTGCTGGCGGTATTGAATAAGCATTGCTGCACTGATGGGGTATGCATTAGACGAAAAAAAAGAAGAAAAAGAAGAATAATACGCCCAGAAAAGAGGCGAAAAGGAGAAAAACGTAAAAAAACGTGAAAAAAAAGTAAGAGGAAGAGAAGGGAAAAAAAGGTGGAAATGGGTTTAAAAGTGATTTCGGCGGAGAAATATATATATATATATATATATATATATATATATATATATATATACGCGCACACACACACATATATATAAACGTATTCTCCGTTGAGATATTGCAGCCGCTGCTGTGTCCAGGCCCAGGAGCCTTAGCACTGTGCTGTGATGTCACTCAATACCACTGACATCACTAGGTGTAAACAACATCTCTCCTTTGCTGTGTATGTGACTATGGAGCTGTTTGGTGATGTCGTCTATTATGGCCTTCATAGAAGCAACAGGAGATTGTTGCATCCATCTAGAACCCTCAGAACTACAGTGCTATGATGTCACTCACTTCCACAGGCCTTGCAGAGTGTAAACAACAACAACCCAGCTTTGTTGTGTATGTAACCATAGGGATTTGTGATGTCACCTAGAACCTTCACAGCAGCGACAGCTTTATGAGGAGCATCAGCACTGCTCTGCCTGAGCAGAACCATCACCGCCATAGGTTGTCAAATAACCCGGATTTAACCCACACAGGTAAGTCCAATGGGGTGCAGGCATGTCCTCTATGCTTACAGCTTCCCGTGGGTGTTGGTTTGATACCGTTTGGGGACAGCCAAGGAGGCATCTGCAGGCAACAAAGGTAGGTGTGTGCTTGTGTGTGTGTTTCCTATGCAGATCCTAAGCCCAGTGTCACATGCAAGTAGGAGGAGTAAGAAGGGTTCCTGGCAAATCCGGGTTATGGATTGCATTTAAAAAGGCCCCGTGGGAGTGCAATGGGCCCCTGTCTTGCTGCTTAGCAATAATGGTATGGGTTTAGGTTCTGCTGTGTGTACTGGTGGTTGACTGCCCCCCAGCCCAGAGTGTGCATGGAAAATTGTCTGGCAGCCTCCCTGACAGCAAGCAGTGATAGTGCCCATGAAGGGCACCTTGTTGGGCCCGCCCCTTTCACGGTTATCGCTTCTCGGCCTTTTGGCTAAGATCAAGTGTAGTATCTGTTCTTATCAGTTTTCATGCTGGTGGGGATGGGTGCTGCATGGAGGATGCAGGTGTACCAGGGCTTTCCGGGGCTGGTTCTGAGGAATCAGCTCGACGGCTGCCCCGATGTGACCTGTTCCCTCCGGGTCTCGCCATGAGGCTGAGAGGGTCTAGAGCCGAGGTACTTTTGTGCCTCGGGGAGTGGTGACCCCGAGGTGCCGAAACTCACTGGGAGAATAGACTCACTGAGTTGAAGCACGGGCACCATAATCTCTTCACCTTGTGGCACTCACCTCTTGATTCCCGGCCTTCTGGCTAGGATCAGAGAAATTTTTATAGATCCGGCCGGATGTCCGGGCAGTATATCTGCACACATTCACTTATTTATTTCTTTTTTGTCTCACTGTGTCACTTTTTGCGTGTTGTGTGTTCACAGGATTGGTCAGGATGCGGTAGCCCTTCTGGGTGTCCCTCCTGGCGGTCTAGGGGAGGTGTGTGTGGCCATTCGGTTCCGCACCTCCCTGCAAACACCCCGGGTACTCCTGCTTTGGCAGGGTACCTACCGTAATCGGCTCTGCGGGCAGATACCTTGGCTAACGCCAAGGGGGATGCCGGGAGCATTTGTGGTCCCCTAGTAGCTTCGGCGAAAAGGGACATCGAACCTGGAACCTCGCAGGTACCTTTTGGTCCGGAGGCGAAGGGTAAGGTTTGTTGGGGGGCCTCTCTCCTATCGGAGAAGGGCTTGCGATAGACCGCATCCTTTGTGCACGTTTTTTTAGTGTAACACGTTTGCACTTTTTCTTGCACTTTGGGTGAATCGAAAGCACGTTCCTCGGCTTTAGATAAAAAAAAAAAAAAAAAAAAAAAAAAATCTGTTCTTATCAGTTTAATATCTGATACGTCCCCTATCTGGGGACCATATATTAAATGGATTTTTGAGAACGGGGGCCGATTTCGAAGCTTGCTTCCGTCGCCCTATGCATTGACCCGATATGGCAGTATCTTCGGGTACAGTGCACCACCCCCTTACAGGGTTAAAAAGAAAGATTCCTACTTTCATTGCTACCTGCTTGCTGGCTAGCCAGCTAGCCAGCCCTGTGGGCCTTGCTGCTGCTGCAGCCAAAAAACAAAAGGTGGTGCTGCTGCTGCTTCTGCTGCTTCTGCTTCTGCTTGTGTCTGGCCGCTGTTGGAGCGTCCAGGCACAGGACTTCTGCTGCTGCTGACTAAATGGCCTCCTTAATTGGATCATTTGAGTAGCCAGCACACCTGTGCAGGTAGGGCATGACATGATAGGCAGCTGCCTTGATAGCGGGTGGGTGCTGAATGTTCCTAATTGACAAAATAAGATTAATGCTTATGAAGAAATATAAAATCTCATCCCTTCCCCAATATCGCGCCACACCCCTACCCCTTAATTCCCTGGTTGAACTTGATGGACATATGTCTTTTTTCGACCGTACTAACTATGTAACTATGTAACATAACATGGGGGGGGGGGGGGGTCTCCTGGCTGTTCACACAGGTGTGTCATTGCTGTACATTGACCATGCATTGCTTCTGTGGTATTGCAAAGGCAAAGACAAATGCTTCCAGCCATCCATTGCACTAATGGATTGGTCATCAGCTGGCTGTCTATGTCCCGCATCAATATAGACCAAAGTACAGAGGGTTAGGCTATGCTATTGTGCACCTACCTGATGCATCAGAAGGTGCGAGGCCCTTGCTAAATTCTGTGCACAGACTTTGAGATCTATACTTTAGACTGTATCTAAACCTGCTCCAACATGGACTGACATTCTGGCCTACTTTCAGCCGATGCGACTTGTCTGTCGCTGAACAGTCGCTTTTTATGTATTCAGCACCTATGTATAATGTTGTAAAAATGCTCTAGAAGCTAAAGTCGCAGAAATGTCACACATATTTGGCCTGCAACTTTCTGTGCGACAAATTCAGACAGGAAAAATCAGTATAAATCCTTAGAAAATTATCCCCCAGTGTCTCCATCTGCTGGCGGTATTGAATAAGCATTGCTGCACTGATGGGGTATGCATTAGACGAAAAAAAAGAAGAAAAAGAAGAATAATACGCCCAGAAAAGAGGCGAAAAGGAGAAAAACGTAAAAAAACGTGAAAAAAAAGTAAGAGGAAGAGAAGGGAAAAAAAGGTGGAAATGGGTTTAAAAGTGATTTCGGCGGAGAAATATATATATGCATGGAAAATTGTCTGGCAGCCTCCCTGACAGCAAGCAGTGATAGTGCCCATGAAGGGCACCTTGTTGGGCCCGCCCCTTTCACGGTTATCGCTTCTCGGCCTTTTGGCTAAGATCAAGTGTAGTATCTGTTCTTATCAGTTTAATATCTGATACGTCCCCTATCTGGGGACCATATATTAAATGGATTTTTGAGAACGGGGGCCGATTTCGAAGCTTGCTTCCGTCGCCCTATGCATTGACCCGATATGGCAGTATCTTCGGGTACAGTGCACCACCCCCTTACAGGGTTAAAAAGAAAGATTCCTACTTTCATTGCTACCTGCTTGCTGGCTAGCCAGCTAGCCAGCCCTGTGGGCCTTGCTGCTGCTGCAGCCAAAAAACTAAAGGTGGTGCTGCTGCTGCTTCTGCTGCTTCTGCTTCTGCTTGTGTCTGGCCGCTGTTGGAGCGTCCAGGCACAGGACTTCTGCTGCTGCTGACTAAATGGCCTCCTTAATTGGATCATTTGAGTAGCCAGCACACCTGTGCAGGTAGGGCATGACATGATAGGCAGCTGCCTTGATAGCGGGTGGGTGCTGAATGTTCCTAATTGACAAAATAAGATTAATGCTTATGAAGAAATATAAAATCTCATCCCTTCCCCAATATCGCGCCACACCCCTACCCCTTAATTCCCTGGTTGAACTTGATGGACATATGTCTTTTTTCGACCGTACTAACTATGTAACTATGTAACATAACATGGGGGGGGGGGGGGGGGGTCTCCTGGCTGTTCACACAGGTGTGTCATTGCTGTACATTGACCATGCATTGCTTCTGTGGTATTGCAAAGGCAAAGACAAATGCTTCCAGCCATCCATTGCACTAATGGATTGGTCATCAGCTGGCTGTCTATGTCCCGCATCAATATAGACCAAAGTACAGAGGGTTAGGCTATGCTATTGTGCACCTACCTGATGCATCAGAAGGTGCGAGGCCCTTGCTAAATTCTGTGCACAGACTTTGAGATCTATACTTTAGACTGTATCTAAACCTGCTCCAACATGGACTGACATTCTGGCCTACTTTCAGCCGATGCGACTTGTCTGTCGCTGAACAGTCGCTTTTTATGTATTCAGCACCTATGTATAATGTTGTAAAAATGCTCTAGAAGCTAAAGTCGCAGAAATGTCACACATATTTGGCCTGCAACTTTCTGTGCGACAAATTCAGACAGGAAAAATCAGTATAAATCCTTAGAAAATTATCCCCCAGTGTCTCCATCTGCTGGCGGTATTGAATAAGCATTGCTGCACTGATGGGGTATGCATTAGACGAAAAAAAAGAAGAAAAAGAAGAATAATACGCCCAGAAAAGAGGCGAAAAGGAGAAAAACGTAAAAAAACGTGAAAAAAAAGTAAGAGGAAGAGAAGGGAAAAAAAGGTGGAAATGGGTTTAAAAGTGATTTCGGCGGAGAAATATATATATATATATATATATATATATATATATATATATATATATATACGCGCACACACACACATATATATAAACGTATTCTCCGTTGAGATATTGCAGCCGCTGCTGTGTCCAGGCCCAGGAGCCTTAGCACTGTGCTGTGATGTCACTCAATACCACTGACATCACTAGGTGTAAACAACATCTCTCCTTTGCTGTGTATGTGACTATGGAGCTGTTTGGTGATGTCGTCTATTATGGCCTTCATAGAAGCAACAGGAGATTGTTGCATCCATCTAGAACCCTCAGAACTACAGTGCTATGATGTCACTCACTTCCACAGGCCTTGCAGAGTGTAAACAACAACAACCCAGCTTTGTTGTGTATGTAACCATAGGGATTTGTGATGTCACCTAGAACCTTCACAGCAGCGACAGCTTTATGAGGAGCATCAGCACTGCTCTGCCTGAGCAGAACCATCACCGCCATAGGTTGTCAAATAACCCGGATTTAACCCACACAGGTAAGTCCAATGGGGTGCAGGCATGTCCTCTATGCTTACAGCTTCCCGTGGGTGTTGGTTTGATACCGTTTGGGGACAGCCAAGGAGGCATCTGCAGGCAACAAAGGTAGGTGTGTGCTTGTGTGTGTGTTTCCTATGCAGATCCTAAGCCCAGTGTCACATGCAAGTAGGAGGAGTAAGAAGGGTTCCTGGCAAATCCGGGTTATGGATTGCATTTAAAAAGGCCCCGTGGGAGTGCAATGGGCCCCTGTCTTGCTGCTTAGCAATAATGGTATGGGTTTAGGTTCTGCTGTGTGTACTGGTGGTTGACTGCCCCCCAGCCCAGAGTGTGCATGGAAAATTGTCTGGCAGCCTCCCTGACAGCAAGCAGTGATAGTGCCCATGAAGGGCACCTTGTTGGGCCCGCCCCTTTCACGGTTATCGCTTCTCGGCCTTTTGGCTAAGATCAAGTGTAGTATCTGTTCTTATCAGTTTAATATCTGATACGTCCCCTATCTGGGGACCATATATTAAATGGATTTTTGAGAACGGGGGCCGATTTCGAAGCTTGCTTCCGTCGCCCTATGCATTGACCCGATATGGCAGTATCTTCGGGTACAGTGCACCACCCCCTTACAGGGTTAAAAAGAAAGATTCCTACTTTCATTGCTACCTGCTTGCTGGCTAGCCAGCTAGCCAGCCCTGTGGGCCTTGCTGCTGCTGCAGCCAAAAAACAAAAGGTGGTGCTGCTGCTGCTTCTGCTGCTTCTGCTTCTGCTTGTGTCTGGCCGCTGTTGGAGCGTCCAGGCACAGGACTTCTGCTGCTGCTGACTAAATGGCCTCCTTAATTGGATCATTTGAGTAGCCAGCACACCTGTGCAGGTAGGGCATGACATGATAGGCAGCTGCCTTGATAGCGGGTGGGTGCTGAATGTTCCTAATTGACAAAATAAGATTAATGCTTATGAAGAAATATAAAATCTCATCCCTTCCCCAATATCGCGCCACACCCCTACCCCTTAATTCCCTGGTTGAACTTGATGGACATATGTCTTTTTTCGACCGTACTAACTATGTAACTATGTAACATAACATGGGGGGGGGGGGGGTCTCCTGGCTGTTCACACAGGTGTGTCATTGCTGTACATTGACCATGCATTGCTTCTGTGGTATTGCAAAGGCAAAGACAAATGCTTCCAGCCATCCATTGCACTAATGGATTGGTCATCAGCTGGCTGTCTATGTCCCGCATCAATATAGACCAAAGTACAGAGGGTTAGGCTATGCTATTGTGCACCTACCTGATGCATCAGAAGGTGCGAGGCCCTTGCTAAATTCTGTGCACAGACTTTGAGATCTATACTTTAGACTGTATCTAAACCTGCTCCAACATGGACTGACATTCTGGCCTACTTTCAGCCGATGCGACTTGTCTGTCGCTGAACAGTCGCTTTTTATGTATTCAGCACCTATGTATAATGTTGTAAAAATGCTCTAGAAGCTAAAGTCGCAGAAATGTCACACATATTTGGCCTGCAACTTTCTGTGCGACAAATTCAGACAGGAAAAATCAGTATAAATCCTTAGAAAATTATCCCCCAGTGTCTCCATCTGCTGGCGGTATTGAATAAGCATTGCTGCACTGATGGGGTATGCATTAGACGAAAAAAAAGAAGAAAAAGAAGAATAATACGCCCAGAAAAGAGGCGAAAAGGAGAAAAACGTAAAAAAACGTGAAAAAAAAGTAAGAGGAAGAGAAGGGAAAAAAAGGTGGAAATGGGTTTAAAAGTGATTTCGGCGGAGAAATATATATATATATATATATATATATATATATATATATATATATACGCGCACACACACACATATATATAAACGTATTCTCCGTTGAGATATTGCAGCCGCTGCTGTGTCCAGGCCCAGGAGCCTTAGCACTGTGCTGTGATGTCACTCAATACCACTGACATCACTAGGTGTAAACAACATCTCTCCTTTGCTGTGTATGTGACTATGGAGCTGTTTGGTGATGTCGTCTATTATGGCCTTCATAGAAGCAACAGGAGATTGTTGCATCCATCTAGAACCCTCAGAACTACAGTGCTATGATGTCACTCACTTCCACAGGCCTTGCAGAGTGTAAACAACAACAACCCAGCTTTGTTGTGTATGTAACCATAGGGATTTGTGATGTCACCTAGAACCTTCACAGCAGCGACAGCTTTATGAGGAGCATCAGCACTGCTCTGCCTGAGCAGAACCATCACCGCCATAGGTTGTCAAATAACCCGGATTTAACCCACACAGGTAAGTCCAATGGGGTGCAGGCATGTCCTCTATGCTTACAGCTTCCCGTGGGTGTTGGTTTGATACCGTTTGGGGACACCCAAGGAGGCATCTGCAGGCAACAAAGGTAGGTGTGTGCTTGTGTGTGTGTTTCCTATGCAGATCCTAAGCCCAGTGTCACATGCAAGTAGGAGGAGTAAGAAGGGTTCCTGGCAAATCCGGGTTATGGATTGCATTTAAAATGGCCCCGTGGGAGTGCAATGGGCCCCTGTCTTGCTGCTTAGCAATAATGGTATGGGTTTAGGTTCTGCTGTGTGTACTGGTGGTTGACTGCCCCCCAGCCCAGAGTGTGCATGGAAAATTGTCTGGCAGCCTCCCTGACAGCAAGCAGTGATAGTGCCCATGAAGGGCACCTTGTTGGGCCCGCCCCTTTCACGGTTATCGCTTCTCGGCCTTTTGGCTAAGATCAAGTGTAGTATCTGTTCTTATCAGTTTAATATCTGATACGTCCCCTATCTGGGGACCATATATTAAATGGATTTTTGAGAACGGGGGCCGATTTCGAAGCTTGCTTCCGTCGCCCTATGCATTGACCCGATATGGCAGTATCTTCGGGTACAGTGCACCACCCCCTTACAGGGTTAAAAAGAAAGATTCCTACTTTCATTGCTACCTGCTTGCTGGCTAGCCAGCTAGCCAGCCCTGTGGGCCTTGCTGCTGCTGCAGCCAAAAAACAAAAGGTGGTGCTGCTGCTGCTTCTGCTGCTTCTGCTTCTGCTTGTGTCTGGCCGCTGTTGGAGCGTCCAGGCACAGGACTTCTGCTGCTGCTGACTAAATGGCCTCCTTAATTGGATCATTTGAGTAGCCAGCACACCTGTGCAGGTAGGGCATGACATGATAGGCAGCTGCCTTGATAGCGGGTGGGTGCTGAATGTTCCTAATTGACAAAATAAGATTAATGCTTATGAAGAAATATAAAATCTCATCCCTTCCCCAATATCGCGCCACACCCCTACCCCTTAATTCCCTGGTTGAACTTGATGGACATATGTCTTTTTTCGACCGTACTAACTATGTAACTATGTAACATAACATGGGGGGGGGGGGGGGTCTCCTGGCTGTTCACACAGGTGTGTCATTGCTGTACATTGACCATGCATTGCTTCTGTGGTATTGCAAAGGCAAAGACAAATGCTTCCAGCCATCCATTGCACTAATGGATTGGTCATCAGCTGGCTGTCTATGTCCCGCATCAATATAGACCAAAGTACAGAGGGTTAGGCTATGCTATTGTGCACCTACCTGATGCATCAGAAGGTGCGAGGCCCTTGCTAAATTCTGTGCACAGACTTTGAGATCTATACTTTAGACTGTATCTAAACCTGCTCCAACATGGACTGACATTCTGGCCTACTTTCAGCCGATGCGACTTGTCTGTCGCTGAACAGTCGCTTTTTATGTATTCAGCACCTATGTATAATGTTGTAAAAATGCTCTAGAAGCTAAAGTCGCAGAAATGTCACACATATTTGGCCTGCAACTTTCTGTGCGACAAATTCAGACAGGAAAAATCAGTATAAATCCTTAGAAAATTATCCCCCAGTGTCTCCATCTGCTGGCGGTATTGAATAAGCATTGCTGCACTGATGGGGTATGCATTAGACGAAAAAAAAGAAGAAAAAGAAGAATAATACGCCCAGAAAAGAGGCGAAAAGGAGAAAAACGTAAAAAAACGTGAAAAAAAAGTAAGAGGAAGAGAAGGGAAAAAAAGGTGGAAATGGGTTTAAAAGTGATTTCGGCGGAGAAATATATATATATATATATATATATATATATATATATATATATATACGCGCACACACACACATATATATAAACGTATTCTCCGTTGAGATATTGCAGCCGCTGCTGTGTCCAGGCCCAGGAGCCTTAGCACTGTGCTGTGATGTCACTCAATACCACTGACATCACTAGGTGTAAACAACATCTCTCCTTTGCTGTGTATGTGACTATGGAGCTGTTTGGTGATGTCGTCTATTATGGCCTTCATAGAAGCAACAGGAGATTGTTGCATCCATCTAGAACCCTCAGAACTACAGTGCTATGATGTCACTCACTTCCACAGGCCTTGCAGAGTGTAAACAACAACAACCCAGCTTTGTTGTGTATGTAACCATAGGGATTTGTGATGTCACCTAGAACCTTCACAGCAGCGACAGCTTTATGAGGAGCATCAGCACTGCTCTGCCTGAGCAGAACCATCACCGCCATAGGTTGTCAAATAACCCGGATTTAACCCACACAGGTAAGTCCAATGGGGTGCAGGCATGTCCTCTATGCTTACAGCTTCCCGTGGGTGTTGGTTTGATACCGTTTGGGGACAGCCAAGGAGGCATCTGCAGGCAACAAAGGTAGGTGTGTGCTTGTGTGTGTGTTTCCTATGCAGATCCTAAGCCCAGTGTCACATGCAAGTAGGAGGAGTAAGAAGGGTTCCTGGCAAATCCGGGTTATGGATTGCATTTAAAAAGGCCCCGTGGGAGTGCAATGGGCCCCTGTCTTGCTGCTTAGCAATAATGGTATGGGTTTAGGTTCTGCTGTGTGTACTGGTGGTTGACTGCCCCCCAGCCCAGAGTGTGCATGGAAAATTGTCTGGCAGCCTCCCTGACAGCAAGCAGTGATAGTGCCCATGAAGGGCACCTTGTTGGGCCCGCCCCTTTCACGGTTATCGCTTCTCGGCCTTTTGGCTAAGATCAAGTGTAGTATCTGTTCTTATCAGTTTAATATCTGATACGTCCCCTATCTGGGGACCATATATTAAATGGATTTTTGAGAACGGGGGCCGATTTCGAAGCTTGCTTCCGTCGCCCTATGCATTGACCCGATATGGCAGTATCTTCGGGTACAGTGCACCACCCCCTTACAGGGTTAAAAAGAAAGATTCCTACTTTCATTGCTACCTGCTTGCTGGCTAGCCAGCTAGCCAGCCCTGTGGGCCTTGCTGCTGCTGCAGCCAAAAAACAAAAGGTGGTGCTGCTGCTGCTTCTGCTGCTTCTGCTTCTGCTTGTGTCTGGCCGCTGTTGGAGCGTCCAGGCACAGGACTTCTGCTGCTGCTGACTAAATGGCCTCCTTAATTGGATCATTTGAGTAGCCAGCACACCTGTGCAGGTAGGGCATGACATGATAGGCAGCTGCCTTGATAGCGGGTGGGTGCTGAATGTTCCTAATTGACAAAATAAGATTAATGCTTATGAAGAAATATAAAATCTCATCCCTTCCCCAATATCGCGCCACACCCCTACCCCTTAATTCCCTGGTTGAACTTGATGGACATATGTCTTTTTTCGACCGTACTAACTATGTAACTATGTAACATAACATGGGGGGGGGGGGGGGGGGGTCTCCTGGCTGTTCACACAGGTGTGTCATTGCTGTACATTGACCATGCATTGCTTCTGTGGTATTGCAAAGGCAAAGACAAATGCTTCCAGCCATCCATTGCACTAATGGATTGGTCATCAGCTGGCTGTCTATGTCCCGCATCAATATAGACCAAAGTACAGAGGGTTAGGCTATGCTATTGTGCACCTACCTGATGCATCAGAAGGTGCGAGGCCCTTGCTAAATTCTGTGCACAGACTTTGAGATCTATACTTTAGACTGTATCTAAACCTGCTCCAACATGGACTGACATTCTGGCCTACTTTCAGCCGATGCGACTTGTCTGTCGCTGAACAGTCGCTTTTTATGTATTCAGCACCTATGTATAATGTTGTAAAAATGCTCTAGAAGCTAAAGTCGCAGAAATGTCACACATATTTGGCCTGCAACTTTCTGTGCGACAAATTCAGACAGGAAAAATCAGTATAAATCCTTAGAAAATTATCCCCCAGTGTCTCCATCTGCTGGCGGTATTGAATAAGCATTGCTGCACTGATGGGGTATGCATTAGACGAAAAAAAAGAAGAAAAAGAAGAATAATACGCCCAGAAAAGAGGCGAAAAGGAGAAAAACGTAAAAAAACGTGAAAAAAAAGTAGGAGGAAGAGAAGGGAAAAAAAGGTGGAAATGGGTTTAAAAGTGATTTCGGCGGAGAAATATATATATATATATATATATATATATATATATATATATATATACGCGCACACACACACATATATATAAACGTATTCTCCGTTGAGATATTGCAGCCGCTGCTGTGTCCCTGCCCAGGAGCCTTAGCACTGTGCTGTGATGTCACTCAATACCACTGACATCACTAGGTGTAAACAACATCTCTCCTTTGCTGTGTATGTGACTATGGAGCTGTTTGGTGATGTCGTCTATTACGGCCTTCATAGAAGCAACAGGAGATTGTTGCATCCATCTAGAACCCTCAGAACTACAGTGCTATGATGTCACTCACTTCCACAGGCCTTGCAGAGTGTAAACAACAACAACCCAGCTTTGTTGTGTATGTAACCATAGGGATTTGTGATGTCACCTAGAACCTTCACAGCAGCGACAGCTTTATGAGGAGCATCAGCACTGCTCTGCCTGAGCAGAACCATCACCGCCATAGGTTGTCAAATAACCCGGATTTAACCCACACAGGTAAGTCCAATGGGGTGCAGGCATGTCCTCTATGCTTACAGCTTCCCGTGGGTGTTGGTTTGATACCGTTTGGGGACAGCCAAGGAGGCATCTGCAGGCAACAAAGGTAGGTGTGTGCTTGTGTGTGTGTTTCCTATGCAGATCCTAAGCCCAGTGTCACATGCAAGTAGGAGGAGTAAGAAGGGTTCCTGGCAAATCCGGGTTATGGATTGCATTTAAAAAGGCCCCGTGGGAGTGCAATGGGCCCCTGTCTTGCTGCTTAGCAATAATGGTATGGGTTTAGGTTCTGCTGTGTGTACTGGTGGTTGACTGCCCCCCAGCCCAGAGTGTGCATGGAAAATTGTCTGGCAGCCTCCCTGACAGCAAGCAGTGATAGTGCCCATGAAGGGCACCTTGTTGGGCCCGCCCCTTTCACGGTTATCGCTTCTCGGCCTTTTGGCTAAGATCAAGTGTAGTATCTGTTCTTATCAGTTTAATATCTGATACGTCCCCTATCTGGGGACCATATATTAAATGGATTTTTGAGAACGGGGGCCGATTTCGAAGCTTGCTTCCGTCGCCCTATGCATTGACCCGATATGGCAGTATCTTCGGGTACAGTGCACCACCCCCTTACAGGGTTAAAAAGAAAGATTCCTACTTTCATTGCTACCTGCTTGCTGGCTAGCCAGCTAGCCAGCCCTGTGGGCCTTGCTGCTGCTGCAGCCAAAAAACAAAAGGTGGTGCTGCTGCTGCTTCTGCTGCTTCTGCTTCTGCTTGTGTCTGGCCGCTGTTGGAGCGTCCAGGCACAGGACTTCTGCTGCTGCTGACTAAATGGCCTCCTTAATTGGATCATTTGAGTAGCCAGCACACCTGTGCAGGTAGGGCATGACATGATAGGCAGCTGCCTTGATAGCGGGTGGGTGCTGAATGTTCCTAATTGACAAAATAAGATTAATGCTTATGAAGAAATATAAAATCTCATCCCTTCCCCAATATCGCGCCACACCCCTACCCCTTAATTCCCTGGTTGAACTTGATGGACATATGTCTTTTTTCGACCGTACTAACTATGTAACTATGTAACATAACATGGGGGGGGGGGGGGGGGGTCTCCTGGCTGTTCACACAGGTGTGTCATTGCTGTACATTGACCATGCATTGCTTCTGTGGTATTGCAAAGGCAAAGACAAATGCTTCCAGCCATCCATTGCACTAATGGATTGGTCATCAGCTGGCTGTCTATGTCCCGCATCAATATAGACCAAAGTACAGAGGGTTAGGCTATGCTATTGTGCACCTACCTGATGCATCAGAAGGTGCGAGGCCCTTGCTAAATTCTGTGCACAGACTTTGAGATCTATACTTTAGACTGTATCTAAACCTGCTCCAACATGGACTGACATTCTGGCCTACTTTCAGCCGATGCGACTTGTCTGTCGCTGAACAGTCGCTTTTTATGTATTCAGCACCTATGTATAATGTTGTAAAAATGCTCTAGAAGCTAAAGTCGCAGAAATGTCACACATATTTGGCCTGCAACTTTCTGTGCGACAAATTCAGACAGGAAAAATCAGTATAAATCCTTAGAAAATTATCCCCCAGTGTCTCCATCTGCTGGCGGTATTGAATAAGCATTGCTGCACTGATGGGGTATGCATTAGACGAAAAAAAAGAAGAAAAAGAAGAATAATACGCCCAGAAAAGAGGCGAAAAGGAGAAAAACGTAAAAAAACGTGAAAAAAAAGTAAGAGGAAGAGAAGGGAAAAAAAGGTGGAAATGGGTTTAAAAGTGATTTCGGCGGAGAAATATATATATATATATATATATATATATATATATATATATACGCGCACACACACACATATATATAAACGTATTCTCCGTTGAGATATTGCAGCCGCTGCTGTGTCCAGGCCCAGGAGCCTTAGCACTGTGCTGTGATGTCACTCAATACCACTGACATCACTAGGTGTAAACAACATCTCTCCTTTGCTGTGTATGTGACTATGGAGCTGTTTGGTGATGTCGTCTATTATGGCCTTCATAGAAGCAACAGGAGATTGTTGCATCCATCTAGAACCCTCAGAACTACAGTGCTATGATGTCACTCACTTCCACAGGCCTTGCAGAGTGTAAACAACAACAACCCAGCTTTGTTGTGTATGTAACCATAGGGATTTGTGATGTCACCTAGAACCTTCACAGCAGCGACAGCTTTATGAGGAGCATCAGCACTGCTCTGCCTGAGCAGAACCATCACCGCCATAGGTTGTCAAATAACCCGGATTTAACCCACACAGGTAAGTCCAATGGGGTGCAGGCATGTCCTCTATGCTTACAGCTTCCCGTGGGTGTTGGTTTGATACCGTTTGGGGACAGCCAAGGAGGCATCTGCAGGCAACAAAGGTAGGTGTGTGCTTGTGTGTGTGTTTCCTATGCAGATCCTAAGCCCAGTGTCACATGCAAGTAGGAGGAGTAAGAAGGGTTCCTGGCAAATCCGGGTTATGGATTGCATTTAAAAAGGCCCCGTGGGAGTGCAATGGGCCCCTGTCTTGCTGCTTAGCAATAATGGTATGGGTTTAGGTTCTGCTGTGTGTACTGGTGGTTGACTGCCCCCCAGCCCAGAGTGTGCATGGAAAATTGTCTGGCAGCCTCCCTGACAGCAAGCAGTGATAGTGCCCATGAAGGGCACCTTGTTGGGCCCGCCCCTTTCACGGTTATCGCTTCTCGGCCTTTTGGCTAAGATCAAGTGTAGTATCTGTTCTTATCAGTTTAATATCTGATACGTCCCCTATCTGGGGACCATATATTAAATGGATTTTTGAGAACGGGGGCCGATTTCGAAGCTTGCTTCCGTCGCCCTATGCATTGACCCGATATGGCAGTATCTTCGGGTACAGTGCACCACCCCCTTACAGAGTTAAAAAGAAAGATTCCTACTTTCATTGCTACCTGCTTGCTGGCTAGCCAGCTAGCCAGCCCTGTGGGCCTTGCTGCTGCTGCAGCCAAAAAACAAAAGGTGGTGCTGCTGCTGCTTCTGCTGCTTCTGCTTCTGCTTGTGTCTGGCCGCTGTTGGAGCGTCCAGGCACAGGACTTCTGCTGCTGCTGACTAAATGGCCTCCTTAATTGGATCATTTGAGTAGCCAGCACACCTGTGCAGGTAGGGCATGACATGATAGGCAGCTGCCTTGATAGCGGGTGGGTGCTGAATGTTCCTAATTGACAAAATAAGATTAATGCTTATGAAGAAATATAAAATCTCATCCCTTCCCCAATATCGCGCCACACCCCTACCCCTTAATTCCCTGGTTGAACTTGATGGACATATGTCTTTTTTCGACCGTACTAACTATGTAACTATGTAACATAACATGGGGGGGGGGGGGGGGGTCTCCTGGCTGTTCACACAGGTGTGTCATTGCTGTACATTGACCATGCATTGCTTCTGTGGTATTGCAAAGGCAAAGACAAATGCTTCCAGCCATCCATTGCACTAATGGATTGGTCATCAGCTGGCTGTCTATGTCCCGCATCAATATAGACCAAAGTACAGAGGGTTAGGCTATGCTATTGTGCACCTACCTGATGCATCAGAAGGTGCGAGGCCCTTGCTAAATTCTGTGCACAGACTTTGAGATCTATACTTTAGACTGTATCTAAACCTGCTCCAACATGGACTGACATTCTGGCCTACTTTCAGCCGATGCGACTTGTCTGTCGCTGAACAGTCGCTTTTTATGTATTCAGCACCTATGTATAATGTTGTAAAAATGCTCTAGAAGCTAAAGTCGCAGAAATGTCACACATATTTGGCCTGCAACTTTCTGTGCGACAAATTCAGACAGGAAAAATCAGTATAAATCCTTAGAAAATTATCCCCCAGTGTCTCCATCTGCTGGCGGTATTGAATAAGCATTGCTGCACTGATGGGGTATGCATTAGACGAAAAAAAAGAAGAAAAAGAAGAATAATACGCCCAGAAAAGAGGCGAAAAGGAGAAAAACGTAAAAAAACGTGAAAAAAAAGTAAGAGGAAGAGAAGGGAAAAAAAGGTGGAAATGGGTTTAAAAGTGATTTCGGCGGAGAAATATATATATATATATATATATATATATATATATATATATATATATATACACGCGCACACACACACATATATATAAACGTATTCTCCGTTGAGATATTGCAGCCGCTGCTGTGTCCAGGCCCAGGAGCCTTAGCACTGTGCTGTGATGTCACTCAATACCACTGACATCACTAGGTGTAAACAACATCTCTCCTTTGCTGTGTATGTGACTATGGAGCTGTTTGGTGATGTCGTCTATTATGGCCTTCATAGAAGCAACAGGAGATTGTTGCATCCATCTAGAACCCTCAGAACTACAGTGCTATGATGTCACTCACTTCCACAGGCCTTGCAGAGTGTAAACAACAACAACCCAGCTTTGTTGTGTATGTAACCATAGGGATTTGTGATGTCACCTAGAACCTTCACAGCAGCGACAGCTTTATGAGGAGCATCAGCACTGCTCTGCCTGAGCAGAACCATCACCGCCATAGGTTGTCAAATAACCCGGATTTAACCCACACAGGTAAGTCCAATGGGGTGCAGGCATGTCCTCTATGCTTACAGCTTCCCGTGGGTGTTGGTTTGATACCGTTTGGGGACAGCCAAGGAGGCATCTGCAGGCAACAAAGGTAGGTGTGTGCTTGTGTGTGTGTTTCCTATGCAGATCCTAAGCCCAGTGTCACATGCAAGTAGGAGGAGTAAGAAGGGTTCCTGGCAAATCCGGGTTATGGATTGCATTTAAAAAGGCCCCGTGGGAGTGCAATGGGCCCCTGTCTTGCTGCTTAGCAATAATGGTATGGGTTTAGGTTCTGCTGTGTGTACTGGTGGTTGACTGCCCCCCAGCCCAGAGTGTGCATGGAAAATTGTCTGGCAGCCTCCCTGACAGCAAGCAGTGATAGTGCCCATGAAGGGCACCTTGTTGGGCCCGCCCCTTTCACGGTTATCGCTTCTCGGCCTTTTGGCTAAGATCAAGTGTAGTATCTGTTCTTATCAGTTTAATATCTGATACGTCCCCTATCTGGGGACCATATATTAAATGGATTTTTGAGAACGGGGGCCGATTTCGAAGCTTGCTTCCGTCGCCCTATGCATTGACCCGATATGGCAGTATCTTCGGGTACAGTGCACCACCCCCTTACAGGGTTAAAAAGAAAGATTCCTACTTTCATTGCTACCTGCTTGCTGGCTAGCCAGCTAGCCAGCCCTGTGGGCCTTGCTGCTGCTGCAGCCAAAAAACAAAAGGTGGTGCTGCTGCTGCTTCTGCTGCTTCTGCTTCTGCTTGTGTCTGGCCGCTGTTGGAGCGTCCAGGCACAGGACTTCTGCTGCTGCTGACTAAATGGCCTCCTTAATTGGATCATTTGAGTAGCCAGCACACCTGTGCAGGTAGGGCATGACATGATAGGCAGCTGCCTTGATAGCGGGTGGGTGCTGAATGTTCCTAATTGACAAAATAAGATTAATGCTTATGAAGAAATATAAAATCTCATCCCTTCCCCAATATCGCGCCACACCCCTACCCCTTAATTCCCTGGTTGAACTTGATGGACATATGTCTTTTTTCGACCGTACTAACTATGTAACTATGTAACATAACATGGGGGGGGGGGGGGGTCTCCTGGCTGTTCACACAGGTGTGTCATTGCTGTACATTGACCATGCATTGCTTCTGTGGTATTGCAAAGGCAAAGACAAATGCTTCCAGCCATCCATTGCACTAATGGATTGGTCATCAGCTGGCTGTCTATGTCCCGCATCAATATAGACCAAAGTACAGAGGGTTAGGCTATGCTATTGTGCACCTACCTGATGCATCAGAAGGTGCGAGGCCCTTGCTAAATTCTGTGCACAGACTTTGAGATCTATACTTTAGACTGTATCTAAACCTGCTCCAACATGGACTGACATTCTGGCCTACTTTCAGCCGATGCGACTTGTCTGTCGCTGAACAGTCGCTTTTTATGTATTCAGCACCTATGTATAATGTTGTAAAAATGCTCTAGAAGCTAAAGTCGCAGAAATGTCACACATATTTGGCCTGCAACTTTCTGTGCGACAAATTCAGACAGGAAAAATCAGTATAAATCCTTAGAAAATTATCCCCCAGTGTCTCCATCTGCTGGCGGTATTGAATAAGCATTGCTGCACTGATGGGGTATGCATTAGACGAAAAAAAAGAAGAAAAAGAAGAATAATACGCCCAGAAAAGAGGCGAAAAGGAGAAAAACGTAAAAAAACGTGAAAAAAAAGTAAGAGGAAGAGAAGGGAAAAAAAGGTGGAAATGGGTTTAAAAGTGATTTCGGCGGAGAAATATATATATATATATATATATATATATATATATATATATATATACGCGCACACACACACATATATATAAACGTATTCTCCGTTGAGATATTGCAGCCGCTGCTGTGTCCAGGCCCAGGAGCCTTAGCACTGTGCTGTGATGTCACTCAATACCACTGACATCACTAGGTGTAAACAACATCTCTCCTTTGCTGTGTATGTGACTATGGAGCTGTTTGGTGATGTCGTCTATTATGGCCTTCATAGAAGCAACAGGAGATTGTTGCATCCATCTAGAACCCTCAGAACTACAGTGCTATGATGTCACTCACTTCCACAGGCCTTGCAGAGTGTAAACAACAACAACCCAGCTTTGTTGTGTATGTAACCATAGGGATTTGTGATGTCACCTAGAACCTTCACAGCAGCGACAGCTTTATGAGGAGCATCAGCACTGCTCTGCCTGAGCAGAACCATGACCGCCATAGGTTGTCAAATAACCCGGATTTAACCCACACAGGTAAGTCCAATGGGGTGCAGGCATGTCCTCTATGCTTACAGCTTCCCGTGGGTGTTGGTTTGATACCGTTTGGGGACAGCCAAGGAGGCATCTGCAGGCAACAAAGGTAGGTGTGTGCTTGTGTGTGTGTTTCCTATGCAGATCCTAAGCCCAGTGTCACATGCAAGTAGGAGGAGTAAGAAGGGTTCCTGGCAAATCCGGGTTATGGATTGCATTTAAAAAGGCCCCGTGGGAGTGCAATGGGCCCCTGTCTTGCTGCTTAGCAATAATGGTATGGGTTTAGGTTCTGCTGTGTGTACTGGTGGTTGACTGCCCCCCAGCCCAGAGTGTGCATGGAAAATTGTCTGGCAGCCTCCCTGACAGCAAGCAGTGATAGTGCCCATGAAGGGCACCTTGTTGGGCCCGCCCCTTTCACGGTTATCGCTTCTCGGCCTTTTGGCTAAGATCAAGTGTAGTATCTGTTCTTATCAGTTTAATATCTGATACGTCCCCTATCTGGGGACCATATATTAAATGGATTTTTGAGAACGGGGGCCGATTTCGAAGCTTGCTTCCGTCGCCCTATGCATTGACCCGATATGGCAGTATCTTCGGGTACAGTGCACCACCCCCTTACAGGGTTAAAAAGAAAGATTCCTACTTTCATTGCTACCTGCTTGCTGGCTAGCCAGCTAGCCAGCCCTGTGGGCCTTGCTGCTGCTGCAGCCAAAAAACAAAAGGTGGTGCTGCTGCTGCTTCTGCTGCTTCTGCTTCTGCTTGTGTCTGGCCGCTGTTGGAGCGTCCAGGCACAGGACTTCTGCTGCTGCTGACTAAATGGCCTCCTTAATTGGATCATTTGAGTAGCCAGCACACCTGTGCAGGTAGGGCATGACATGATAGGCAGCTGCCTTGATAGCGGGTGGGTGCTGAATGTTCCTAATTGACAAAATAAGATTAATGCTTATGAAGAAATATAAAATCTCATCCCTTCCCCAATATCGCGCCACACCCCTACCCCTTAATTCCCTGGTTGAACTTGATGGACATATGTCTTTTTTCGACCGTACTAACTATGTAACTATGTAACATAACATGGGGGGGGGTCTCCTGGCTGTTCACACAGGTGTGTCATTGCTGTACATTGACCATGCATTGCTTCTGTGGTATTGCAAAGGCAAAGACAAATGCTTCCAGCCATCCATTGCACTAATGGATTGGTCATCAGCTGGCTGTCTATGTCCCGCATCAATATAGACCAAAGTACAGAGGGTTAGGCTATGCTATTGTGCACCTACCTGATGCATCAGAAGGTGCGAGGCCCTTGCTAAATTCTGTGCACAGACTTTGAGATCTATACTTTAGACTGTATCTAAACCTGCTCCAACATGGACTGACATTCTGGCCTACTTTCAGCCGATGCGACTTGTCTGTCGCTGAACAGTCGCTTTTTATGTATTCAGCACCTATGTATAATGTTGTAAAAATGCTCTAGAAGCTAAAGTCGCAGAAATGTCACACATATTTGGCCTGCAACTTTCTGTGCGACAAATTCAGACAGGAAAAATCAGTATAAATCCTTAGAAAATTATCCCCCAGTGTCTCCATCTGTTGGCGGTATTGAATAAGCATTGCTGCACTGATGGGGTATGCATTAGACGAAAAAAAAGAAGAAAAAGAAGAATAATACGCCCAGAAAAGAGGCGAAAAGGAGAAAAACATAAAAAAACGTGAAAAAAAAGTAAGAGGAAGAGAAGGGAAAAAAAGGTGGAAATGGGTTTAAAAGTGATTTCGGCGGAGAATATATATATATATATATATATATATATATATATATATATATATACGCGCACACACACACATATATATAAACGTATTCTCCGTTGAGATATTGCAGCCGCTGCTGTGTCCAGGCCCAGGAGCCTTAGCACTGTGCTGTGATGTCACTCAATACCACTGACATCACTAGGTGTAAACAACATCTCTCCTTTGCTGTGTATGTGACTATGGAGCTGTTTGGTGATGTCGTCTATTATGGCCTTCATAGAAGCAACAGGAGATTGTTGCATCCATCTAGAACCCTCAGAACTACAGTGCTATGATGTCACTCACTTCCACAGGCCTTGCAGAGTGTAAACAACAACAACCCAGCTTTGTTGTGTATGTAACCATAGGGATTTGTGATGTCACCTAGAACCTTCACAGCAGCGACAGCTTTATGAGGAGCATCAGCACTGCTCTGCCTGAGCAGAACCATCACCGCCATAGGTTGTCAAATAACCCGGATTTAACCCACACAGGTAAGTCCAATGGGGTGCAGGCATGTCCTCTATGCTTACAGCTTCCCGTGGGTGTTGGTTTGATACCGTTTGGGGACAGCCAAGGAGGCATCTGCAGGCAACAAAGGTAGGTGTGTGCTTGTGTGTGTGTTTCCTATGCAGATCCTAAGCCCAGTGTCACATGCAAGTAGGAGGAGTAAGAAGGGTTCCTGGCAAATCCGGGTTATGGATTGCATTTAAAAAGGCCCCGTGGGAGTGCAATGGGCCCCTGTCTTGCTGCTTAGCAATAATGGTATGGGTTTAGGTTCTGCTGTGTGTACTGGTGGTTGACTGCCCCCCAGCCCAGAGTGTGCATGGAAAATTGTCTGGCAGCCTCCCTGACAGCAAGCAGTGATAGTGCCCATGAAGGGCACCTTGTTGGGCCCGCCCCTTTCACGGTTATCGCTTCTCGGCCTTTTGGCTAAGATCAAGTGTAGTATCTGTTCTTATCAGTTTAATATCTGATACGTCCCCTATCTGGGGACCATATATTAAATGGATTTTTGAGAACGGGGGCCGATTTCGAAGCTTGCTTCCGTCGCCCTATGCATTGACCCGATATGGCAGTATCTTCGGGTACAGTGCACCACCCCCTTACAGGGTTAAAAAGAAAGATTCCTACTTTCATTGCTACCTGCTTGCTGGCTAGCCAGCTAGCCAGCCCTGTGGGCCTTGCTGCTGCTGCAGCCAAAAAACAAAAGGTGGTGCTGCTGCTGCTTCTGCTGCTTCTGCTTCTGCTTGTGTCTGGCCGCTGTTGGAGCGTCCAGGCACAGGACTTCTGCTGCTGCTGACTAAATGGCCTCCTTAATTGGATCATTTGAGTAGCCAGCACACCTGTGCAGGTAGGGCATGACATGATAGGCAGCTGCCTTGATAGCGGGTGGGTGCTGAATGTTCCTAATTGACAAAATAAGATTAATGCTTATGAAGAAATATAAAATCTCATCCCTTCCCCAATATCGCGCCACACCCCTACCCCTTAATTCCCTGGTTGAACTTGATGGACATATGTCTTTTTTCGACCGTACTAACTATGTAACTATGTAACATAACATGGGGGGGGGGGGGGGGTCTCCTGGCTGTTCACACAGGTGTGTCATTGCTGTACATTGACCATGCATTGCTTCTGTGGTATTGCAAAGGCAAAGACAAATGCTTCCAGCCATCCATTGCACTAATGGATTGGTCATCAGCTGGCTGTCTATGTCCCGCATCAATATAGACCAAAGTACAGAGGGTTAGGCTATGCTATTGTGCACCTACCTGATGCATCAGAAGGTGCGAGGCCCTTGCTAAATTCTGTGCACAGACTTTGAGATCTATACTTTAGACTGTATCTAAACCTGCTCCAACATGGACTGACATTCTGGCCTACTTTCAGCCGATGCGACTTGTCTGTCGCTGAACAGTCGCTTTTTATGTATTCAGCACCTATGTATAATGTTGTAAAAATGCTCTAGAAGCTAAAGTCGCAGAAATGTCACACATATTTGGCCTGCAACTTTCTGTGCGACAAATTCAGACAGGAAAAATCAGTATAAATCCTTAGAAAATTATCCCCCAGTGTCTCCATCTGCTGGCGGTATTGAATAAGCATTGCTGCACTGATGGGGTATGCATTAGACGAAAAAAAAGAAGAAAAAGAAGAATAATACGCCCAGAAAAGAGGCGAAAAGGAGAAAAACGTAAAAAAACGTGAAAAAAAAGTAAGAGGAAGAGAAGGGAAAAAAAGGTGGAAATGGGTTTAAAAGTGATTTCGGCGGAGAAATATATATATGCATGGAAAATTGTCTGGCAGCCTCCCTGACAGCAAGCAGTGATAGTGCCCATGAAGGGCACCTTGTTGGGCCCGCCCCTTTCACGGTTATCGCTTCTCGGCCTTTTGGCTAAGATCAAGTGTAGTATCTGTTCTTATCAGTTTAATATCTGATACGTCCCCTATCTGGGGACCATATATTAAATGGATTTTTGAGAACGGGGGCCGATTTCGAAGCTTGCTTCCGTCGCCCTATGCATTGACCCGATATGGCAGTATCTTCGGGTACAGTGCACCACCCCCTTACAGGGTTAAAAAGAAAGATTCCTACTTTCATTGCTACCTGCTTGCTGGCTAGCCAGCTAGCCAGCCCTGTGGGCCTTGCTGCTGCTGCAGCCAAAAAACTAAAGGTGGTGCTGCTGCTGCTTCTGCTGCTTCTGCTTCTGCTTGTGTCTGGCCGCTGTTGGAGCGTCCAGGCACAGGACTTCTGCTGCTGCTGACTAAATGGCCTCCTTAATTGGATCATTTGAGTAGCCAGCACACCTGTGCAGGTAGGGCATGACATGATAGGCAGCTGCCTTGATAGCGGGTGGGTGCTGAATGTTCCTAATTGACAAAATAAGATTAATGCTTATGAAGAAATATAAAATCTCATCCCTTCCCCAATATCGCGCCACACCCCTACCCCTTAATTCCCTGGTTGAACTTGATGGACATATGTCTTTTTTCGACCGTACTAACTATGTAACTATGTAACATAACATGGGGGGGGGGGGGGGGGGGGTCTCCTGGCTGTTCACACAGGTGTGTCATTGCTGTACATTGACCATGCATTGCTTCTGTGGTATTGCAAAGGCAAAGACAAATGCTTCCAGCCATCCATTGCACTAATGGATTGGTCATCAGCTGGCTGTCTATGTCCCGCATCAATATAGACCAAAGTACAGAGGGTTAGGCTATGCTATTGTGCACCTACCTGATGCATCAGAAGGTGCGAGGCCCTTGCTAAATTCTGTGCACAGACTTTGAGATCTATACTTTAGACTGTATCTAAACCTGCTCCAACATGGACTGACATTCTGGCCTACTTTCAGCCGATGCGACTTGTCTGTCGCTGAACAGTCGCTTTTTATGTATTCAGCACCTATGTATAATGTTGTAAAAATGCTCTAGAAGCTAAAGTCGCAGAAATGTCACACATATTTGGCCTGCAACTTTCTGTGCGACAAATTCAGACAGGAAAAATCAGTATAAATCCTTAGAAAATTATCCCCCAGTGTCTCCATCTGCTGGCGGTATTGAATAAGCATTGCTGCACTGATGGGGTATGCATTAGACGAAAAAAAAGAAGAAAAAGAAGAATAATACGCCCAGAAAAGAGGCGAAAAGGAGAAAAACGTAAAAAAACGTGAAAAAAAAGTAAGAGGAAGAGAAGGGAAAAAAAGGTGGAAATGGGTTTAAAAGTGATTTCGGCGGAGAAATATATATATATATATATATATATATATATATATATATATATATACGCGCACACACACACATATATATAAACGTATTCTCCGTTGAGATATTGCAGCCGCTGCTGTGTCCAGGCCCAGGAGCCTTAGCACTGTGCTGTGATGTCACTCAATACCACTGACATCACTAGGTGTAAACAACATCTCTCCTTTGCTGTGTATGTGACTATGGAGCTGTTTGGTGATGTCGTCTATTATGGCCTTCATAGAAGCAACAGGAGATTGTTGCATCCATCTAGAACCCTCAGAACTACAGTGCTATGATGTCACTCACTTCCACAGGCCTTGCAGAGTGTAAACAACAACAACCCAGCTTTGTTGTGTATGTAACCATAGGGATTTGTGATGTCACCTAGAACCTTCACAGCAGCGACAGCTTTATGAGGAGCATCAGCACTGCTCTGCCTGAGCAGAACCATCACCGCCATAGGTTGTCAAATAACCCGGATTTAACCCACACAGGTAAGTCCAATGGGGTGCAGGCATGTCCTCTATGCTTACAGCTTCCCGTGGGTGTTGGTTTGATACCGTTTGGGGACAGCCAAGGAGGCATCTGCAGGCAACAAAGGTAGGTGTGTGCTTGTGTGTGTGTTTCCTATGCAGATCCTAAGCCCAGTGTCACATGCAAGTAGGAGGAGTAAGAAGGGTTCCTGGCAAATCCGGGTTATGGATTGCATTTAAAAAGGCCCCGTGGGAGTGCAATGGGCCCCTGTCTTGCTGCTTAGCAATAATGGTATGGGTTTAGGTTCTGCTGTGTGTACTGGTGGTTGACTGCCCCCCAGCCCAGAGTGTGCATGGAAAATTGTCTGGCAGCCTCCCTGACAGCAAGCAGTGATAGTGCCCATGAAGGGCACCTTGTTGGGCCCGCCCCTTTCACGGTTATCGCTTCTCGGCCTTTTGGCTAAGATCAAGTGTAGTATCTGTTCTTATCAGTTTAATATCTGATACGTCCCCTATCTGGGGACCATATATTAAATGGATTTTTGAGAACGGGGGCCGATTTCGAAGCTTGCTTCCGTCGCCCTATGCATTGACCCGATATGGCAGTATCTTCGGGTACAGTGCACCACCCCCTTACAGGGTTAAAAAGAAAGATTCCTACTTTCATTGCTACCTGCTTGCTGGCTAGCCAGCTAGCCAGCCCTGTGGGCCTTGCTGCTGCTGCAGCCAAAAAACAAAAGGTGGTGCTGCTGCTGCTTCTGCTGCTTCTGCTTCTGCTTGTGTCTGGCCGCTGTTGGAGCGTCCAGGCACAGGACTTCTGCTGCTGCTGACTAAATGGCCTCCTTAATTGGATCATTTGAGTAGCCAGCACACCTGTGCAGGTAGGGCATGACATGATAGGCAGCTGCCTTGATAGCGGGTGGGTGCTGAATGTTCCTAATTGACAAAATAAGATTAATGCTTATGAAGAAATATAAAATCTCATCCCTTCCCCAATATCGCGCCACACCCCTACCCCTTAATTCCCTGGTTGAACTTGATGGACATATGTCTTTTTTCGACCGTACTAACTATGTAACTATGTAACATAACATGGGGGGGGGGGGGGGTCTCCTGGCTGTTCACACAGGTGTGTCATTGCTGTACATTGACCATGCATTGCTTCTGTGGTATTGCAAAGGCAAAGACAAATGCTTCCAGCCATCCATTGCACTAATGGATTGGTCATCAGCTGGCTGTCTATGTCCCGCATCAATATAGACCAAAGTACAGAGGGTTAGGCTATGCTATTGTGCACCTACCTGATGCATCAGAAGGTGCGAGGCCCTTGCTAAATTCTGTGCACAGACTTTGAGATCTATACTTTAGACTGTATCTAAACCTGCTCCAACATGGACTGACATTCTGGCCTACTTTCAGCCGATGCGACTTGTCTGTCGCTGAACAGTCGCTTTTTATGTATTCAGCACCTATGTATAATGTTGTAAAAATGCTCTAGAAGCTAAAGTCGCAGAAATGTCACACATATTTGGCCTGCAACTTTCTGTGCGACAAATTCAGACAGGAAAAATCAGTATAAATCCTTAGAAAATTATCCCCCAGTGTCTCCATCTGCTGGCGGTATTGAATAAGCATTGCTGCACTGATGGGGTATGCATTAGACGAAAAAAAAGAAGAAAAAGAAGAATAATACGCCCAGAAAAGAGGCGAAAAGGAGAAAAACGTAAAAAAACGTGAAAAAAAAGTAAGAGGAAGAGAAGGGAAAAAAAGGTGGAAATGGGTTTAAAAGTGATTTCGGCGGAGAAATATATATATGCATGGAAAATTGTCTGGCAGCCTCCCTGACAGCAAGCAGTGATAGTGCCCATGAAGGGCACCTTGTTGGGCCCGCCCCTTTCACGGTTATCGCTTCTCGGCCTTTTGGCTAAGATCAAGTGTAGTATCTGTTCTTATCAGTTTAATATCTGATACGTCCCCTATCTGGGGACCATATATTAAATGGATTTTTGAGAACGGGGGCCGATTTCGAAGCTTGCTTCCGTCGCCCTATGCATTGACCCGATATGGCAGTATCTTCGGGTACAGTGCACCACCCCCTTACAGGGTTAAAAAGAAAGATTCCTACTTTCATTGCTACCTGCTTGCTGGCTAGCCAGCTAGCCAGCCCTGTGGGCCTTGCTGCTGCTGCAGCCAAAAAACTAAAGGTGGTGCTGCTGCTGCTTCTGCTGCTTCTGCTTCTGCTTGTGTCTGGCCGCTGTTGGAGCGTCCAGGCACAGGACTTCTGCTGCTGCTGACTAAATGGCCTCCTTAATTGGATCATTTGAGTAGCCAGCACACCTGTGCAGGTAGGGCATGACATGATAGGCAGCTGCCTTGATAGCGGGTGGGTGCTGAATGTTCCTAATTGACAAAATAAGATTAATGCTTATGAAGAAATATAAAATCTCATCCCTTCCCCAATATCGCGCCACACCCCTACCCCTTAATTCCCTGGTTGAACTTGATGGACATATGTCTTTTTTCGACCGTACTAACTATGTAACTATGTAACATAACATGGGGGGGGGGGGGGGGGGTCTCCTGGCTGTTCACACAGGTGTGTCATTGCTGTACATTGACCATGCATTGCTTCTGTGGTATTGCAAAGGCAAAGACAAATGCTTCCAGCCATCCATTGCACTAATGGATTGGTCATCAGCTGGCTGTCTATGTCCCGCATCAATATAGACCAAAGTACAGAGGGTTAGGCTATGCTATTGTGCACCTACCTGATGCATCAGAAGGTGCGAGGCCCTTGCTAAATTCTGTGCACAGACTTTGAGATCTATACTTTAGACTGTATCTAAACCTGCTCCAACATGGACTGACATTCTGGCCTACTTTCAGCCGATGCGACTTGTCTGTCGCTGAACAGTCGCTTTTTATGTATTCAGCACCTATGTATAATGTTGTAAAAATGCTCTAGAAGCTAAAGTCGCAGAAATGTCACACATATTTGGCCTGCAACTTTCTGTGCGACAAATTCAGACAGGAAAAATCAGTATAAATCCTTAGAAAATTATCCCCCAGTGTCTCCATCTGCTGGCGGTATTGAATAAGCATTGCTGCACTGATGGGGTATGCATTAGACGAAAAAAAAGAAGAAAAAGAAGAATAATACGCCCAGAAAAGAGGCGAAAAGGAGAAAAACGTAAAAAAACGTGAAAAAAAAGTAAGAGGAAGAGAAGGGAAAAAAAGGTGGAAATGGGTTTAAAAGTGATTTCGGCGGAGAAATATATATATATATATATATATATATATATATATATATATATATATATACGCGCACACACACACATATATATAAACGTATTCTCCGTTGAGATATTGCAGCCGCTGCTGTGTCCAGGCCCAGGAGCCTTAGCACTGTGCTGTGATGTCACTCAATACCACTGACATCACTAGGTGTAAACAACATCTCTCCTTTGCTGTGTATGTGACTATGGAGCTGTTTGGTGATGTCGTCTATTATGGCCTTCATAGAAGCAACAGGAGATTGTTGCATCCATCTAGAACCCTCAGAACTACAGTGCTATGATGTCACTCACTTCCACAGGCCTTGCAGAGTGTAAACAACAACAACCCAGCTTTGTTGTGTATGTAACCATAGGGATTTGTGATGTCACCTAGAACCTTCACAGCAGCGACAGCTTTATGAGGAGCATCAGCACTGCTCTGCCTGAGCAGAACCATCACCGCCATAGGTTGTCAAATAACCCGGATTTAACCCACACAGGTAAGTCCAATGGGGTGCAGGCATGTCCTCTATGCTTACAGCTTCCCGTGGGTGTTGGTTTGATACCGTTTGGGGACAGCCAAGGAGGCATCTGCAGGCAACAAAGGTAGGTGTGTGCTTGTGTGTGTGTTTCCTATGCAGATCCTAAGCCCAGTGTCACATGCAAGTAGGAGGAGTAAGAAGGGTTCCTGGCAAATCCGGGTTATGGATTGCATTTAAAAAGGCCCCGTGGGAGTGCAATGGGCCCCTGTCTTGCTGCTTAGCAATAATGGTATGGGTTTAGGTTCTGCTGTGTGTACTGGTGGTTGACTGCCCCCCAGCCCAGAGTGTGCATGGAAAATTGTCTGGCAGCCTCCCTGACAGCAAGCAGTGATAGTGCCCATGAAGGGCACCTTGTTGGGCCCGCCCCTTTCACGGTTATCGCTTCTCGGCCTTTTGGCTAAGATCAAGTGTAGTATCTGTTCTTATCAGTTTAATATCTGATACGTCCCCTATCTGGGGACCATATATTAAATGGATTTTTGAGAACGGGGGCCGATTTCGAAGCTTGCTTCCGTCGCCCTATGCATTGACCCGATATGGCAGTATCTTCGGGTACAGTGCACCACCCCCTTACAGGGTTAAAAAGAAAGATTCCTACTTTCATTGCTACCTGCTTGCTGGCTAGCCAGCTAGCCAGCCCTGTGGGCCTTGCTGCTGCTGCAGCCAAAAAACAAAAGGTGGTGCTGCTGCTGCTTCTGCTGCTTCTGCTTCTGCTTGTGTCTGGCCGCTGTTGGAGCGTCCAGGCACAGGACTTCTGCTGCTGCTGACTAAATGGCCTCCTTAATTGGATCATTTGAGTAGCCAGCACACCTGTGCAGGTAGGGCATGACATGATAGGCAGCTGCCTTGATAGCGGGTGGGTGCTGAATGTTCCTAATTGACAAAATAAGATTAATGCTTATGAAGAAATATAAAATCTCATCCCTTCCCCAATATCGCGCCACACCCCTACCCCTTAATTCCCTGGTTGAACTTGATGGACATATGTCTTTTTTCGACCGTACTAACTATGTAACTATGTAACATAACATGGGGGGGGGGGGGGTCTCCTGGCTGTTCACACAGGTGTGTCATTGCTGTACATTGACCATGCATTGCTTCTGTGGTATTGCAAAGGCAAAGACAAATGCTTCCAGCCATCCATTGCACTAATGGATTGGTCATCAGCTGGCTGTCTATGTCCCGCATCAATATAGACCAAAGTACAGAGGGTTAGGCTATGCTATTGTGCACCTACCTGATGCATCAGAAGGTGCGAGGCCCTTGCTAAATTCTGTGCACAGACTTTGAGATCTATACTTTAGACTGTATCTAAACCTGCTCCAACATGGACTGACATTCTGGCCTACTTTCAGCCGATGCGACTTGTCTGTCGCTGAACAGTCGCTTTTTATGTATTCAGCACCTATGTATAATGTTGTAAAAATGCTCTAGAAGCTAAAGTCGCAGAAATGTCACACATATTTGGCCTGCAACTTTCTGTGCGACAAATTCAGACAGGAAAAATCAGTATAAATCCTTAGAAAATTATCCCCCAGTGTCTCCATCTGCTGGCGGTATTGAATAAGCATTGCTGCACTGATGGGGTATGCATTAGACGAAAAAAAAGAAGAAAAAGAAGAATAATACGCCCAGAAAAGAGGCGAAAAGGAGAAAAACGTAAAAAAACGTGAAAAAAAAGTAAGAGGAAGAGAAGGGAAAAAAAGGTGGAAATGGGTTTAAAAGTGATTTCGGCGGAGAATATATATATATATATATATATATATATATATATATATATATATACGCGCACACACACACATATATATAAACGTATTCTCCGTTGAGATATTGCAGCCGCTGCTGTGTCCAGGCCCAGGAGCCTTAGCACTGTGCTGTGATGTCACTCAATACCACTGACATCACTAGGTGTAAACAACATCTCTCCTTTGCTGTGTATGTGACTATGGAGCTGTTTGGTGATGTCGTCTATTATGGCCTTCATAGAAGCAACAGGAGATTGTTGCATCCATCTAGAACCCTCAGAACTACAGTGCTATGATGTCACTCACTTCCACAGGCCTTGCAGAGTGTAAACAACAACAACCCAGCTTTGTTGTGTATGTAACCATAGGGATTTGTGATGTCACCTAGAACCTTCACAGCAGCGACAGCTTTATGAGGAGCATCAGCACTGCTCTGCCTGAGCAGAACCATCACCGCCATAGGTTGTCAAATAACCCGGATTTAACCCACACAGGTAAGTCCAATGGGGTGCAGGCATGTCCTCTATGCTTACAGCTTCCCGTGGGTGTTGGTTTGATACCGTTTGGGGACACCCAAGGAGGCATCTGCAGGCAACAAAGGTAGGTGTGTGCTTGTGTGTGTGTTTCCTATGCAGATCCTAAGCCCAGTGTCACATGCAAGTAGGAGGAGTAAGAAGGGTTCCTGGCAAATCCGGGTTATGGATTGCATTTAAAATGGCCCCGTGGGAGTGCAATGGGCCCCTGTCTTGCTGCTTAGCAATAATGGTATGGGTTTAGGTTCTGCTGTGTGTACTGGTGGTTGACTGCCCCCCAGCCCAGAGTGTGCATGGAAAATTGTCTGGCAGCCTCCCTGACAGCAAGCAGTGATAGTGCCCATGAAGGGCACCTTGTTGGGCCCGCCCCTTTCACGGTTATCGCTTCTCGGCCTTTTGGCTAAGATCAAGTGTAGTATCTGTTCTTATCAGTTTAATATCTGATACGTCCCCTATCTGGGGACCATATATTAAATGGATTTTTGAGAACGGGGGCCGATTTCGAAGCTTGCTTCCGTCGCCCTATGCATTGACCCGATATGGCAGTATCTTCGGGTACAGTGCACCACCCCCTTACAGGGTTAAAAAGAAAGATTCCTACTTTCATTGCTACCTGCTTGCTGGCTAGCCAGCTAGCCAGCCCTGTGGGCCTTGCTGCTGCTGCAGCCAAAAAACAAAAGGTGGTGGTGCTGCTTCTGCTGCTTCTGCTTCTGCTTGTGTCTGGCCGCTGTTGGAGCGTCCAGGCACAGGACTTCTGCTGCTGCTGACTAAATGGCCTCCTTAATTGGATCATTTGAGTAGCCAGCACACCTGTGCAGGTAGGGCATGACATGATAGGCAGCTGCCTTGATAGCGGGTGGGTGCTGAATGTTCCTAATTGACAAAATAAGATTAATGCTTATGAAGAAATATAAAATCTCATCCCTTCCCCAATATCGCGCCACACCCCTACCCCTTAATTCCCTGGTTGAACTTGATGGACATATGTCTTTTTTCGACCGTACTAACTATGTAACTATGTAACATAACATGGGGGGGGGGGGGGGTCTCCTGGCTGTTCACACAGGTGTGTCATTGCTGTACATTGACCATGCATTGCTTCTGTGGTATTGCAAAGGCAAAGACAAATGCTTCCAGCCATCCATTGCACTAATGGATTGGTCATCAGCTGGCTGTCTATGTCCCGCATCAATATAGACCAAAGTACAGAGGGTTAGGCTATGCTATTGTGCACCTACCTGATGCATCAGAAGGTGCGAGGCCCTTGCTAAATTCTGTGCACAGACTTTGAGATCTATACTTTAGACTGTATCTAAACCTGCTCCAACATGGACTGACATTCTGGCCTACTTTCAGCCGATGCGACTTGTCTGTCGCTGAACAGTCGCTTTTTATGTATTCAGCACCTATGTATAATGTTGTAAAAATGCTCTAGAAGCTAAAGTCGCAGAAATGTCACACATATTTGGCCTGCAACTTTCTGTGCGACAAATTCAGACAGGAAAAATCAGTATAAATCCTTAGAAAATTATCCCCCAGTGTCTCCATCTGCTGGCGGTATTGAATAAGCATTGCTGCACTGATGGGGTATGCATTAGACGAAAAAAAAGAAGAAAAAGAAGAATAATACGCCCAGAAAAGAGGCGAAAAGGAGAAAAACGTAAAAAAACGTGAAAAAAAAGTAAGAGGAAGAGAAGGGAAAAAAAGGTGGAAATGGGTTTAAAAGTGATTTCGGCGGAGAAATATATATATATATATATATATATATATATATATATATATATATACGCGCACACACACACATATATATAAACGTATTCTCCGTTGAGATATTGCAGCCGCTGCTGTGTCCAGGCCCAGGAGCCTTAGCACTGTGCTGTGATGTCACTCAATACCACTGACATCACTAGGTGTAAACAACATCTCTCCTTTGCTGTGTATGTGACTATGGAGCTGTTTGGTGATGTCGTCTATTATGGCCTTCATAGAAGCAACAGGAGATTGTTGCATCCATCTAGAACCCTCAGAACTACAGTGCTATGATGTCACTCACTTCCACAGGCCTTGCAGAGTGTAAACAACAACAACCCAGCTTTGTTGTGTATGTAACCATAGGGATTTGTGATGTCACCTAGAACCTTCACAGCAGCGACAGCTTTATGAGGAGCATCAGCACTGCTCTGCCTGAGCAGAACCATCACCGCCATAGGTTGTCAAATAACCCGGATTTAACCCACACAGGTAAGTCCAATGGGGTGCAGGCATGTCCTCTATGCTTACAGCTTCCCGTGGGTGTTGGTTTGATACCGTTTGGGGACAGCCAAGGAGGCATCTGCAGGCAACAAAGGTAGGTGTGTGCTTGTGTGTGTGTTTCCTATGCAGATCCTAAGCCCAGTGTCACATGCAAGTAGGAGGAGTAAGAAGGGTTCCTGGCAAATCCGGGTTATGGATTGCATTTAAAAAGGCCCCGTGGGAGTGCAATGGGCCCCTGTCTTGCTGCTTAGCAATAATGGTATGGGTTTAGGTTCTGCTGTGTGTACTGGTGGTTGACTGCCCCCCAGCCCAGAGTGTGCATGGAAAATTGTCTGGCAGCCTCCCTGACAGCAAGCAGTGATAGTGCCCATGAAGGGCACCTTGTTGGGCCCGCCCCTTTCACGGTTATCGCTTCTCGGCCTTTTGGCTAAGATCAAGTGTAGTATCTGTTCTTATCAGTTTAATATCTGATACGTCCCCTATCTGGGGACCATATATTAAATGGATTTTTGAGAACGGGGGCCGATTTCGAAGCTTGCTTCCGTCGCCCTATGCATTGACCCGATATGGCAGTATCTTCGGGTACAGTGCACCACCCCCTTACAGGGTTAAAAAGAAAGATTCCTACTTTCATTGCTACCTGCTTGCTGGCTAGCCAGCTAGCCAGCCCTGTGGGCCTTGCTGCTGCTGCAGCCAAAAAACAAAAGGTGGTGCTGCTGCTGCTTCTGCTGCTTCTGCTTCTGCTTGTGTCTGGCCGCTGTTGGAGCGTCCAGGCACAGGACTTCTGCTGCTGCTGACTAAATGGCCTCCTTAATTGGATCATTTGAGTAGCCAGCACACCTGTGCAGGTAGGGCATGACATGATAGGCAGCTGCCTTGATAGCGGGTGGGTGCTGAATGTTCCTAATTGACAAAATAAGATTAATGCTTATGAAGAAATATAAAATCTCATCCCTTCCCCAATATCGCGCCACACCCCTACCCCTTAATTCCCTGGTTGAACTTGATGGACATATGTCTTTTTTCGACCGTACTAACTATGTAACTATGTAACATAACATGGGGGGGGGGGGGGGGGGTCTCCTGGCTGTTCACACAGGTGTGTCATTGCTGTACATTGACCATGCATTGCTTCTGTGGTATTGCAAAGGCAAAGACAAATGCTTCCAGCCATCCATTGCACTAATGGATTGGTCATCAGCTGGCTGTCTATGTCCCGCATCAATATAGACCAAAGTACAGAGGGTTAGGCTATGCTATTGTGCACCTACCTGATGCATCAGAAGGTGCGAGGCCCTTGCTAAATTCTGTGCACAGACTTTGAGATCTATACTTTAGACTGTATCTAAACCTGCTCCAACATGGACTGACATTCTGGCCTACTTTCAGCCGATGCGACTTGTCTGTCGCTGAACAGTCGCTTTTTATGTATTCAGCACCTATGTATAATGTTGTAAAAATGCTCTAGAAGCTAAAGTCGCAGAAATGTCACACATATTTGGCCTGCAACTTTCTGTGCGACAAATTCAGACAGGAAAAATCAGTATAAATCCTTAGAAAATTATCCCCCAGTGTCTCCATCTGCTGGCGGTATTGAATAAGCATTGCTGCACTGATGGGGTATGCATTAGACGAAAAAAAAGAAGAAAAAGAAGAATAATACGCCCAGAAAAGAGGCGAAAAGGAGAAAAACGTAAAAAAACGTGAAAAAAAAGTAGGAGGAAGAGAAGGGAAAAAAAGGTGGAAATGGGTTTAAAAGTGATTTCGGCGGAGAAATATATATATATATATATATATATATATATATATATATATATATACGCGCACACACACACATATATATAAACGTATTCTCCGTTGAGATATTGCAGCCGCTGCTGTGTCCCTGCCCAGGAGCCTTAGCACTGTGCTGTGATGTCACTCAATACCACTGACATCACTAGGTGTAAACAACATCTCTCCTTTGCTGTGTATGTGACTATGGAGCTGTTTGGTGATGTCGTCTATTACGGCCTTCATAGAAGCAACAGGAGATTGTTGCATCCATCTAGAACCCTCAGAACTACAGTGCTATGATGTCACTCACTTCCACAGGCCTTGCAGAGTGTAAACAACAACAACCCAGCTTTGTTGTGTATGTAACCATAGGGATTTGTGATGTCACCTAGAACCTTCACAGCAGCGACAGCTTTATGAGGAGCATCAGCACTGCTCTGCCTGAGCAGAACCATCACCGCCATAGGTTGTCAAATAACCCGGATTTAACCCACACAGGTAAGTCCAATGGGGTGCAGGCATGTCCTCTATGCTTACAGCTTCCCGTGGGTGTTGGTTTGATACCGTTTGGGGACAGCCAAGGAGGCATCTGCAGGCAACAAAGGTAGGTGTGTGCTTGTGTGTGTGTTTCCTATGCAGATCCTAAGCCCAGTGTCACATGCAAGTAGGAGGAGTAAGAAGGGTTCCTGGCAAATCCGGGTTATGGATTGCATTTAAAAAGGCCCCGTGGGAGTGCAATGGGCCCCTGTCTTGCTGCTTAGCAATAATGGTATGGGTTTAGGTTCTGCTGTGTGTACTGGTGGTTGACTGCCCCCCAGCCCAGAGTGTGCATGGAAAATTGTCTGGCAGCCTCCCTGACAGCAAGCAGTGATAGTGCCCATGAAGGGCACCTTGTTGGGCCCGCCCCTTTCACGGTTATCGCTTCTCGGCCTTTTGGCTAAGATCAAGTGTAGTATCTGTTCTTATCAGTTTAATATCTGATACGTCCCCTATCTGGGGACCATATATTAAATGGATTTTTGAGAACGGGGGCCGATTTCGAAGCTTGCTTCCGTCGCCCTATGCATTGACCCGATATGGCAGTATCTTCGGGTACAGTGCACCACCCCCTTACAGGGTTAAAAAGAAAGATTCCTACTTTCATTGCTACCTGCTTGCTGGCTAGCCAGCTAGCCAGCCCTGTGGGCCTTGCTGCTGCTGCAGCCAAAAAACAAAAGGTGGTGCTGCTGCTGCTTCTGCTGCTTCTGCTTCTGCTTGTGTCTGGCCGCTGTTGGAGCGTCCAGGCACAGGACTTCTGCTGCTGCTGACTAAATGGCCTCCTTAATTGGATCATTTGAGTAGCCAGCACACCTGTGCAGGTAGGGCATGACATGATAGGCAGCTGCCTTGATAGCGGGTGGGTGCTGAATGTTCCTAATTGACAAAATAAGATTAATGCTTATGAAGAAATATAAAATCTCATCCCTTCCCCAATATCGCGCCACACCCCTACCCCTTAATTCCCTGGTTGAACTTGATGGACATATGTCTTTTTTCGACCGTACTAACTATGTAACTATGTAACATAACATGGGGGGGGGGGGGGGGGGTCTCCTGGCTGTTCACACAGGTGTGTCATTGCTGTACATTGACCATGCATTGCTTCTGTGGTATTGCAAAGGCAAAGACAAATGCTTCCAGCCATCCATTGCACTAATGGATTGGTCATCAGCTGGCTGTCTATGTCCCGCATCAATATAGACCAAAGTACAGAGGGTTAGGCTATGCTATTGTGCACCTACCTGATGCATCAGAAGGTGCGAGGCCCTTGCTAAATTCTGTGCACAGACTTTGAGATCTATACTTTAGACTGTATCTAAACCTGCTCCAACATGGACTGACATTCTGGCCTACTTTCAGCCGATGCGACTTGTCTGTCGCTGAACAGTCGCTTTTTATGTATTCAGCACCTATGTATAATGTTGTAAAAATGCTCTAGAAGCTAAAGTCGCAGAAATGTCACACATATTTGGCCTGCAACTTTCTGTGCGACAAATTCAGACAGGAAAAATCAGTATAAATCCTTAGAAAATTATCCCCCAGTGTCTCCATCTGCTGGCGGTATTGAATAAGCATTGCTGCACTGATGGGGTATGCATTAGACGAAAAAAAAGAAGAAAAAGAAGAATAATACGCCCAGAAAAGAGGCGAAAAGGAGAAAAACGTAAAAAAACGTGAAAAAAAAGTAAGAGGAAGAGAAGGGAAAAAAAGGTGGAAATGGGTTTAAAAGTGATTTCGGCGGAGAAATATATATATATATATATATATATATATATATATATATATACGCGCACACACACACATATATATAAACGTATTCTCCGTTGAGATATTGCAGCCGCTGCTGTGTCCAGGCCCAGGAGCCTTAGCACTGTGCTGTGATGTCACTCAATACCACTGACATCACTAGGTGTAAACAACATCTCTCCTTTGCTGTGTATGTGACTATGGAGCTGTTTGGTGATGTCGTCTATTATGGCCTTCATAGAAGCAACAGGAGATTGTTGCATCCATCTAGAACCCTCAGAACTACAGTGCTATGATGTCACTCACTTCCACAGGCCTTGCAGAGTGTAAACAACAACAACCCAGCTTTGTTGTGTATGTAACCATAGGGATTTGTGATGTCACCTAGAACCTTCACAGCAGCGACAGCTTTATGAGGAGCATCAGCACTGCTCTGCCTGAGCAGAACCATCACCGCCATAGGTTGTCAAATAACCCGGATTTAACCCACACAGGTAAGTCCAATGGGGTGCAGGCATGTCCTCTATGCTTACAGCTTCCCGTGGGTGTTGGTTTGATACCGTTTGGGGACAGCCAAGGAGGCATCTGCAGGCAACAAAGGTAGGTGTGTGCTTGTGTGTGTGTTTCCTATGCAGATCCTAAGCCCAGTGTCACATGCAAGTAGGAGGAGTAAGAAGGGTTCCTGGCAAATCCGGGTTATGGATTGCATTTAAAAAGGCCCCGTGGGAGTGCAATGGGCCCCTGTCTTGCTGCTTAGCAATAATGGTATGGGTTTAGGTTCTGCTGTGTGTACTGGTGGTTGACTGCCCCCCAGCCCAGAGTGTGCATGGAAAATTGTCTGGCAGCCTCCCTGACAGCAAGCAGTGATAGTGCCCATGAAGGGCACCTTGTTGGGCCCGCCCCTTTCACGGTTATCGCTTCTCGGCCTTTTGGCTAAGATCAAGTGTAGTATCTGTTCTTATCAGTTTAATATCTGATACGTCCCCTATCTGGGGACCATATATTAAATGGATTTTTGAGAACGGGGGCCGATTTCGAAGCTTGCTTCCGTCGCCCTATGCATTGACCCGATATGGCAGTATCTTCGGGTACAGTGCACCACCCCCTTACAGAGTTAAAAAGAAAGATTCCTACTTTCATTGCTACCTGCTTGCTGGCTAGCCAGCTAGCCAGCCCTGTGGGCCTTGCTGCTGCTGCAGCCAAAAAACAAAAGGTGGTGCTGCTGCTGCTTCTGCTGCTTCTGCTTCTGCTTGTGTCTGGCCGCTGTTGGAGCGTCCAGGCACAGGACTTCTGCTGCTGCTGACTAAATGGCCTCCTTAATTGGATCATTTGAGTAGCCAGCACACCTGTGCAGGTAGGGCATGACATGATAGGCAGCTGCCTTGATAGCGGGTGGGTGCTGAATGTTCCTAATTGACAAAATAAGATTAATGCTTATGAAGAAATATAAAATCTCATCCCTTCCCCAATATCGCGCCACACCCCTACCCCTTAATTCCCTGGTTGAACTTGATGGACATATGTCTTTTTTCGACCGTACTAACTATGTAACTATGTAACATAACATGGGGGGGGGGGGGGGGGTCTCCTGGCTGTTCACACAGGTGTGTCATTGCTGTACATTGACCATGCATTGCTTCTGTGGTATTGCAAAGGCAAAGACAAATGCTTCCAGCCATCCATTGCACTAATGGATTGGTCATCAGCTGGCTGTCTATGTCCCGCATCAATATAGACCAAAGTACAGAGGGTTAGGCTATGCTATTGTGCACCTACCTGATGCATCAGAAGGTGCGAGGCCCTTGCTAAATTCTGTGCACAGACTTTGAGATCTATACTTTAGACTGTATCTAAACCTGCTCCAACATGGACTGACATTCTGGCCTACTTTCAGCCGATGCGACTTGTCTGTCGCTGAACAGTCGCTTTTTATGTATTCAGCACCTATGTATAATGTTGTAAAAATGCTCTAGAAGCTAAAGTCGCAGAAATGTCACACATATTTGGCCTGCAACTTTCTGTGCGACAAATTCAGACAGGAAAAATCAGTATAAATCCTTAGAAAATTATCCCCCAGTGTCTCCATCTGCTGGCGGTATTGAATAAGCATTGCTGCACTGATGGGGTATGCATTAGACGAAAAAAAAGAAGAAAAAGAAGAATAATACGCCCAGAAAAGAGGCGAAAAGGAGAAAAACGTAAAAAAACGTGAAAAAAAAGTAAGAGGAAGAGAAGGGAAAAAAAGGTGGAAATGGGTTTAAAAGTGATTTCGGCGGAGAAATATATATATATATATATATATATATATATATATATATATATATACACGCGCACACACACACATATATATAAACGTATTCTCCGTTGAGATATTGCAGCCGCTGCTGTGTCCAGGCCCAGGAGCCTTAGCACTGTGCTGTGATGTCACTCAATACCACTGACATCACTAGGTGTAAACAACATCTCTCCTTTGCTGTGTATGTGACTATGGAGCTGTTTGGTGATGTCGTCTATTATGGCCTTCATAGAAGCAACAGGAGATTGTTGCATCCATCTAGAACCCTCAGAACTACAGTGCTATGATGTCACTCACTTCCACAGGCCTTGCAGAGTGTAAACAACAACAACCCAGCTTTGTTGTGTATGTAACCATAGGGATTTGTGATGTCACCTAGAACCTTCACAGCAGCGACAGCTTTATGAGGAGCATCAGCACTGCTCTGCCTGAGCAGAACCATCACCGCCATAGGTTGTCAAATAACCCGGATTTAACCCACACAGGTAAGTCCAATGGGGTGCAGGCATGTCCTCTATGCTTACAGCTTCCCGTGGGTGTTGGTTTGATACCGTTTGGGGACAGCCAAGGAGGCATCTGCAGGCAACAAAGGTAGGTGTGTGCTTGTGTGTGTGTTTCCTATGCAGATCCTAAGCCCAGTGTCACATGCAAGTAGGAGGAGTAAGAAGGGTTCCTGGCAAATCCGGGTTATGGATTGCATTTAAAAAGGCCCCGTGGGAGTGCAATGGGCCCCTGTCTTGCTGCTTAGCAATAATGGTATGGGTTTAGGTTCTGCTGTGTGTACTGGTGGTTGACTGCCCCCCAGCCCAGAGTGTGCATGGAAAATTGTCTGGCAGCCTCCCTGACAGCAAGCAGTGATAGTGCCCATGAAGGGCACCTTGTTGGGCCCGCCCCTTTCACGGTTATCGCTTCTCGGCCTTTTGGCTAAGATCAAGTGTAGTATCTGTTCTTATCAGTTTAATATCTGATACGTCCCCTATCTGGGGACCATATATTAAATGGATTTTTGAGAACGGGGGCCGATTTCGAAGCTTGCTTCCGTCGCCCTATGCATTGACCCGATATGGCAGTATCTTCGGGTACAGTGCACCACCCCCTTACAGGGTTAAAAAGAAAGATTCCTACTTTCATTGCTACCTGCTTGCTGGCTAGCCAGCTAGCCAGCCCTGTGGGCCTTGCTGCTGCTGCAGCCAAAAAACAAAAGGTGGTGCTGCTGCTGCTTCTGCTGCTTCTGCTTCTGCTTGTGTCTGGCCGCTGTTGGAGCGTCCAGGCACAGGACTTCTGCTGCTGCTGACTAAATGGCCTCCTTAATTGGATCATTTGAGTAGCCAGCACACCTGTGCAGGTAGGGCATGACATGATAGGCAGCTGCCTTGATAGCGGGTGGGTGCTGAATGTTCCTAATTGACAAAATAAGATTAATGCTTATGAAGAAATATAAAATCTCATCCCTTCCCCAATATCGCGCCACACCCCTACCCCTTAATTCCCTGGTTGAACTTGATGGACATATGTCTTTTTTCGACCGTACTAACTATGTAACTATGTAACATAACATGGGGGGGGGGGGGGGTCTCCTGGCTGTTCACACAGGTGTGTCATTGCTGTACATTGACCATGCATTGCTTCTGTGGTATTGCAAAGGCAAAGACAAATGCTTCCAGCCATCCATTGCACTAATGGATTGGTCATCAGCTGGCTGTCTATGTCCCGCATCAATATAGACCAAAGTACAGAGGGTTAGGCTATGCTATTGTGCACCTACCTGATGCATCAGAAGGTGCGAGGCCCTTGCTAAATTCTGTGCACAGACTTTGAGATCTATACTTTAGACTGTATCTAAACCTGCTCCAACATGGACTGACATTCTGGCCTACTTTCAGCCGATGCGACTTGTCTGTCGCTGAACAGTCGCTTTTTATGTATTCAGCACCTATGTATAATGTTGTAAAAATGCTCTAGAAGCTAAAGTCGCAGAAATGTCACACATATTTGGCCTGCAACTTTCTGTGCGACAAATTCAGACAGGAAAAATCAGTATAAATCCTTAGAAAATTATCCCCCAGTGTCTCCATCTGCTGGCGGTATTGAATAAGCATTGCTGCACTGATGGGGTATGCATTAGACGAAAAAAAAGAAGAAAAAGAAGAATAATACGCCCAGAAAAGAGGCGAAAAGGAGAAAAACGTAAAAAAACGTGAAAAAAAAGTAAGAGGAAGAGAAGGGAAAAAAAGGTGGAAATGGGTTTAAAAGTGATTTCGGCGGAGAAATATATATATATATATATATATATATATATATATATATATACGCGCACACACACACATATATATAAACGTATTCTCCGTTGAGATATTGCAGCCGCTGCTGTGTCCAGGCCCAGGAGCCTTAGCACTGTGCTGTGATGTCACTCAATACCACTGACATCACTAGGTGTAAACAACATCTCTCCTTTGCTGTGTATGTGACTATGGAGCTGTTTGGTGATGTCGTCTATTATGGCCTTCATAGAAGCAACAGGAGATTGTTGCATCCATCTAGAACCCTCAGAACTACAGTGCTATGATGTCACTCACTTCCACAGGCCTTGCAGAGTGTAAACAACAACAACCCAGCTTTGTTGTGTATGTAACCATAGGGATTTGTGATGTCACCTAGAACCTTCACAGCAGCGACAGCTTTATGAGGAGCATCAGCACTGCTCTGCCTGAGCAGAACCATGACCGCCATAGGTTGTCAAATAACCCGGATTTAACCCACACAGGTAAGTCCAATGGGGTGCAGGCATGTCCTCTATGCTTACAGCTTCCCGTGGGTGTTGGTTTGATACCGTTTGGGGACAGCCAAGGAGGCATCTGCAGGCAACAAAGGTAGGTGTGTGCTTGTGTGTGTGTTTCCTATGCAGATCCTAAGCCCAGTGTCACATGCAAGTAGGAGGAGTAAGAAGGGTTCCTGGCAAATCCGGGTTATGGATTGCATTTAAAAAGGCCCCGTGGGAGTGCAATGGGCCCCTGTCTTGCTGCTTAGCAATAATGGTATGGGTTTAGGTTCTGCTGTGTGTACTGGTGGTTGACTGCCCCCCAGCCCAGAGTGTGCATGGAAAATTGTCTGGCAGCCTCCCTGACAGCAAGCAGTGATAGTGCCCATGAAGGGCACCTTGTTGGGCCCGCCCCTTTCACGGTTATCGCTTCTCGGCCTTTTGGCTAAGATCAAGTGTAGTATCTGTTCTTATCAGTTTAATATCTGATACGTCCCCTATCTGGGGACCATATATTAAATGGATTTTTGAGAACGGGGGCCGATTTCGAAGCTTGCTTCCGTCGCCCTATGCATTGACCCGATATGGCAGTATCTTCGGGTACAGTGCACCACCCCCTTACAGGGTTAAAAAGAAAGATTCCTACTTTCATTGCTACCTGCTTGCTGGCTAGCCAGCTAGCCAGCCCTGTGGGCCTTGCTGCTGCTGCAGCCAAAAAACAAAAGGTGGTGCTGCTGCTGCTTCTGCTGCTTCTGCTTCTGCTTGTGTCTGGCCGCTGTTGGAGCGTCCAGGCACAGGACTTCTGCTGCTGCTGACTAAATGGCCTCCTTAATTGGATCATTTGAGTAGCCAGCACACCTGTGCAGGTAGGGCATGACATGATAGGCAGCTGCCTTGATAGCGGGTGGGTGCTGAATGTTCCTAATTGACAAAATAAGATTAATGCTTATGAAGAAATATAAAATCTCATCCCTTCCCCAATATCGCGCCACACCCCTACCCCTTAATTCCCTGGTTGAACTTGATGGACATATGTCTTTTTTCGACCGTACTAACTATGTAACTATGTAACATAACATGGGGGGGGGGGGGGGGTCTCCTGGCTGTTCACACAGGTGTGTCATTGCTGTACATTGACCATGCATTGCTTCTGTGGTATTGCAAAGGCAAAGACAAATGCTTCCAGCCATCCATTGCACTAATGGATTGGTCATCAGCTGGCTGTCTATGTCCCGCATCAATATAGACCAAAGTACAGAGGGTTAGGCTATGCTATTGTGCACCTACCTGATGCATCAGAAGGTGCGAGGCCCTTGCTAAATTCTGTGCACAGACTTTGAGATCTATACTTTAGACTGTATCTAAACCTGCTCCAACATGGACTGACATTCTGGCCTACTTTCAGCCGATGCGACTTGTCTGTCGCTGAACAGTCGCTTTTTATGTATTCAGCACCTATGTATAATGTTGTAAAAATGCTCTAGAAGCTAAAGTCGCAGAAATGTCACACATATTTGGCCTGCAACTTTCTGTGCGACAAATTCAGACAGGAAAAATCAGTATAAATCCTTAGAAAATTATCCCCCAGTGTCTCCATCTGCTGGCGGTATTGAATAAGCATTGCTGCACTGATGGGGTATGCATTAGACGAAAAAAAAGAAGAAAAAGAAGAATAATACGCCCAGAAAAGAGGCGAAAAGGAGAAAAACGTAAAAAAACGTGAAAAAAAAGTAAGAGGAAGAGAAGGGAAAAAAAGGTGGAAATGGGTTTAAAAGTGATTTCGGCGGAGAAATATATATATATATATATATATATATATATATATATATATATATACGCGCACACACACACATATATATAAACGTATTCTCCGTTGAGATATTGCAGCCGCTGCTGTGTCCAGGCCCAGGAGCCTTAGCACTGTGCTGTGATGTCACTCAATACCACTGACATCACTAGGTGTAAACAACATCTCTCCTTTGCTGTGTATGTGACTATGGAGCTGTTTGGTGATGTCGTCTATTATGGCCTTCATAGAAGCAACAGGAGATTGTTGCATCCATCTAGAACCCTCAGAACTACAGTGCTATGATGTCACTCACTTCCACAGGCCTTGCAGAGTGTAAACAACAACAACCCAGCTTTGTTGTGTATGTAACCATAGGGATTTGTGATGTCACCTAGAACCTTCACAGCAGCGACAGCTTTATGAGGAGCATCAGCACTGCTCTGCCTGAGCAGAACCATCACCGCCATAGGTTGTCAAATAACCCGGATTTAACCCACACAGGTAAGTCCAATGGGGTGCAGGCATGTCCTCTATGCTTACAGCTTCCCGTGGGTGTTGGTTTGATACCGTTTGGGGACAGCCAAGGAGGCATCTGCAGGCAACAAAGGTAGGTGTGTGCTTGTGTGTGTGTTTCCTATGCAGATCCTAAGCCCAGTGTCACATGCAAGTAGGAGGAGTAAGAAGGGTTCCTGGCAAATCCGGGTTATGGATTGCATTTAAAAAGGCCCCGTGGGAGTGCAATGGGCCCCTGTCTTGCTGCTTAGCAATAATGGTATGGGTTTAGGTTCTGCTGTGTGTACTGGTGGTTGACTGCCCCCCAGCCCAGAGTGTGCATGGAAAATTGTCTGGCAGCCTCCCTGACAGCAAGCAGTGATAGTGCCCATGAAGGGCACCTTGTTGGGCCCGCCCCTTTCACGGTTATCGCTTCTCGGCCTTTTGGCTAAGATCAAGTGTAGTATCTGTTCTTATCAGTTTAATATCTGATACGTCCCCTATCTGGGGACCATATATTAAATGGATTTTTGAGAACGGGGGCCGATTTCGAAGCTTGCTTCCGTCGCCCTATGCATTGACCCGATATGGCAGTATCTTCGGGTACAGTGCACCACCCCCTTACAGGGTTAAAAAGAAAGATTCCTACTTTCATTGCTACCTGCTTGCTGGCTAGCCAGCTAGCCAGCCCTGTGGGCCTTGCTGCTGCTGCAGCCAAAAAACAAAAGGTGGTGCTGCTGCTGCTTCTGCTGCTTCTGCTTCTGCTTGTGTCTGGCCGCTGTTGGAGCGTCCAGGCACAGGACTTCTGCTGCTGCTGACTAAATGGCCTCCTTAATTGGATCATTTGAGTAGCCAGCACACCTGTGCAGGTAGGGCATGACATGATAGGCAGCTGCCTTGATAGCGGGTGGGTGCTGAATGTTCCTAATTGACAAAATAAGATTAATGCTTATGAAGAAATATAAAATCTCATCCCTTCCCCAATATCGCGCCACACCCCTACCCCTTAATTCCCTGGTTGAACTTGATGGACATATGTCTTTTTTCGACCGTACTAACTATGTGTAACTATGTAACATAACATGGGGGGGGGGGGGGTCTCCTGGCTGTTCACACAGGTGTGTCATTGCTGTACATTGACCATGCATTGCTTCTGTGGTATTGCAAAGGCAAAGACAAATGCTTCCAGCCATCCATTGCACTAATGGATTGGTCATCAGCTGGCTGTCTATGTCCCGCATCAATATAGACCAAAGTACAGAGGGTTAGGCTATGCTATTGTGCACCTACCTGATGCATCAGAAGGTGCGAGGCCCTTGCTAAATTCTGTGCACAGACTTTGAGATCTATACTTTAGACTGTATCTAAACCTGCTCCAACATGGACTGACATTCTGGCCTACTTTCAGCCGATGCGACTTGTCTGTCGCTGAACAGTCGCTTTTTATGTATTCAGCACCTATGTATAATGTTGTAAAAATGCTCTAGAAGCTAAAGTCGCAGAAATGTCACACATATTTGGCCTGCAACTTTCTGTGCGACAAATTCAGACAGGAAAAATCAGTATAAATCCTTAGAAAATTATCCCCCAGTGTCTCCATCTGCTGGCGGTATTGAATAAGCATTGCTGCACTGATGGGGTATGCATTAGACGAAAAAAAAGAAGAAAAAGAAGAATAATACGCCCAGAAAAGAGGCGAAAAGGAGAAAAACGTAAAAAAACGTGAAAAAAAAGTAAGAGGAAGAGAAGGGAAAAAAAGGTGGAAATGGGTTTAAAAGTGATTTCGGCGGAGAATATATATATATATATATATATATATATATATATATATATATACGCGCACACACACACATATATATAAACGTATTCTCCGTTGAGATATTGCAGCCGCTGCTGTGTCCAGGCCCAGGAGCCTTAGCACTGTGCTGTGATGTCACTCAATACCACTGACATCACTAGGTGTAAACAACATCTCTCCTTTGCTGTGTATGTGACTATGGAGCTGTTTGGTGATGTCGTCTATTATGGCCTTCATAGAAGCAACAGGAGATTGTTGCATCCATCTAGAACCCTCAGAACTACAGTGCTATGATGTCACTCACTTCCACAGGCCTTGCAGAGTGTAAACAACAACAACCCAGCTTTGTTGTGTATGTAACCATAGGGATTTGTGATGTCACCTAGAACCTTCACAGCAGCGACAGCTTTATGAGGAGCATCAGCACTGCTCTGCCTGAGCAGAACCATGACCGCCATAGGTTGTCAAATAACCCGGATTTAACCCACACAGGTAAGTCCAATGGGGTGCAGGCATGTCCTCTATGCTTACAGCTTCCCGTGGGTGTTGGTTTGATACCGTTTGGGGACAGCCAAGGAGGCATCTGCAGGCAACAAAGGTAGGTGTGTGCTTGTGTGTGTGTTTCCTATGCAGATCCTAAGCCCAGTGTCACATGCAAGTAGGAGGAGTAAGAAGGGTTCCTGGCAAATCCGGGTTATGGATTGCATTTAAAAAGGCCCCGTGGGAGTGCAATGGGCCCCTGTCTTGCTGCTTAGCAATAATGGTATGGGTTTAGGTTCTGCTGTGTGTACTGGTGGTTGACTGCCCCCCAGCCCAGAGTGTGCATGGAAAATTGTCTGGCAGCCTCCCTGACAGCAAGCAGTGATAGTGCCCATGAAGGGCACCTTGTTGGGCCCGCCCCTTTCACGGTTATCGCTTCTCGGCCTTTTGGCTAAGATCAAGTGTAGTATCTGTTCTTATCAGTTTAATATCTGATACGTCCCCTATCTGGGGACCATATATTAAATGGATTTTTGAGAACGGGGGCCGATTTCGAAGCTTGCTTCCGTCGCCCTATGCATTGACCCGATATGGCAGTATCTTCGGGTACAGTGCACCACCCCCTTACAGGGTTAAAAAGAAAGATTCCTACTTTCATTGCTACCTGCTTGCTGGCTAGCCAGCTAGCCAGCCCTGTGGGCCTTGCTGCTGCTGCAGCCAAAAAACAAAAGGTGGTGCTGCTGCTGCTTCTGCTGCTTCTGCTTCTGCTTGTGTCTGGCCGCTGTTGGAGCGTCCAGGCACAGGACTTCTGCTGCTGCTGACTAAATGGCCTCCTTAATTGGATCATTTGAGTAGCCAGCACACCTGTGCAGGTAGGGCATGACATGATAGGCAGCTGCCTTGATAGCGGGTGGGTGCTGAATGTTCCTAATTGACAAAATAAGATTAATGCTTATGAAGAAATATAAAATCTCATCCCTTCCCCAATATCGCGCCACACCCCTACCCCTTAATTCCCTGGTTGAACTTGATGGACATATGTCTTTTTTCGACCGTACTAACTATGTAACTATGTAACATAACATGGGGGGGGGGGGGGGTCTCCTGGCTGTTCACACAGGTGTGTCATTGCTGTACATTGACCATGCATTGCTTCTGTGGTATTGCAAAGGCAAAGACAAATGCTTCCAGCCATCCATTGCACTAATGGATTGGTCATCAGCTGGCTGTCTATGTCCCGCATCAATATAGACCAAAGTACAGAGGGTTAGGCTATGCTATTGTGCACCTACCTGATGCATCAGAAGGTGCGAGGCCCTTGCTAAATTCTGTGCACAGACTTTGAGATCTATACTTTAGACTGTATCTAAACCTGCTCCAACATGGACTGACATTCTGGCCTACTTTCAGCCGATGCGACTTGTCTGTCGCTGAACAGTCGCTTTTTATGTATTCAGCACCTATGTATAATGTTGTAAAAATGCTCTAGAAGCTAAAGTCGCAGAAATGTCACACATATTTGGCCTGCAACTTTCTGTGCGACAAATTCAGACAGGAAAAATCAGTATAAATCCTTAGAAAATTATCCCCCAGTGTCTCCATCTGCTGGCGGTATTGAATAAGCATTGCTGCACTGATGGGGTATGCATTAGACGAAAAAAAAGAAGAAAAAGAAGAATAATACGCCCAGAAAAGAGGCGAAAAGGAGAAAAACGTAAAAAAACGTGAAAAAAAAGTAAGAGGAAGAGAAGGGAAAAAAAGGTGGAAATGGGTTTAAAAGTGATTTCGGCGGAGAAATATATATATATATATATATATATATATATATATATATATACGCGCACACACACACATATATATAAACGTATTCTCCGTTGAGATATTGCAGCCGCTGCTGTGTCCAGGCCCAGGAGCCTTAGCACTGTGCTGTGATGTCACTCAATACCACTGACATCACTAGGTGTAAACAACATCTCTCCTTTGCTGTGTATGTGACTATGGAGCTGTTTGGTGATGTCGTCTATTATGGCCTTCATAGAAGCAACAGGAGATTGTTGCATCCATCTAGAACCCTCAGAACTACAGTGCTATGATGTCACTCACTTCCACAGGCCTTGCAGAGTGTAAACAACAACAACCCAGCTTTGTTGTGTATGTAACCATAGGGATTTGTGATGTCACCTAGAACCTTCACAGCAGCGACAGCTTTATGAGGAGCATCAGCACTGCTCTGCCTGAGCAGAACCATGACCGCCATAGGTTGTCAAATAACCCGGATTTAACCCACACAGGTAAGTCCAATGGGGTGCAGGCATGTCCTCTATGCTTACAGCTTCCCGTGGGTGTTGGTTTGATACCGTTTGGGGACAGCCAAGGAGGCATCTGCAGGCAACAAAGGTAGGTGTGTGCTTGTGTGTGTGTTTCCTATGCAGATCCTAAGCCCAGTGTCACATGCAAGTAGGAGGAGTAAGAAGGGTTCCTGGCAAATCCGGGTTATGGATTGCATTTAAAAAGGCCCCGTGGGAGTGCAATGGGCCCCTGTCTTGCTGCTTAGCAATAATGGTATGGGTTTAGGTTCTGCTGTGTGTACTGGTGGTTGACTGCCCCCCAGCCCAGAGTGTGCATGGAAAATTGTCTGGCAGCCTCCCTGACAGCAAGCAGTGATAGTGCCCATGAAGGGCACCTTGTTGGGCCCGCCCCTTTCACGGTTATCGCTTCTCGGCCTTTTGGCTAAGATCAAGTGTAGTATCTGTTCTTATCAGTTTAATATCTGATACGTCCCCTATCTGGGGACCATATATTAAATGGATTTTTGAGAACGGGGGCCGATTTCGAAGCTTGCTTCCGTCGCCCTATGCATTGACCCGATATGGCAGTATCTTCGGGTACAGTGCACCACCCCCTTACAGGGTTAAAAAGAAAGATTCCTACTTTCATTGCTACCTGCTTGCTGGCTAGCCAGCTAGCCAGCCCTGTGGGCCTTGCTGCTGCTGCAGCCAAAAAACAAAAGGTGGTGCTGCTGCTGCTTCTGCTGCTTCTGCTTCTGCTTGTGTCTGGCCGCTGTTGGAGCGTCCAGGCACAGGACTTCTGCTGCTGCTGACTAAATGGCCTCCTTAATTGGATCATTTGAGTAGCCAGCACACCTGTGCAGGTAGGGCATGACATGATAGGCAGCTGCCTTGATAGCGGGTGGGTGCTGAATGTTCCTAATTGACAAAATAAGATTAATGCTTATGAAGAAATATAAAATCTCATCCCTTCCCCAATATCGCGCCACACCCCTACCCCTTAATTCCCTGGTTGAACTTGATGGACATATGTCTTTTTTCGACCGTACTAACTATGTAACTATGTAACATAACATGGGGGGGGGGGGGGGGTCTCCTGGCTGTTCACACAGGTGTGTCATTGCTGTACATTGACCATGCATTGCTTCTGTGGTATTGCAAAGGCAAAGACAAATGCTTCCAGCCATCCATTGCACTAATGGATTGGTCATCAGCTGGCTGTCTATGTCCCGCATCAATATAGACCAAAGTACAGAGGGTTAGGCTATGCTATTGTGCACCTACCTGATGCATCAGAAGGTGCGAGGCCCTTGCTAAATTCTGTGCACAGACTTTGAGATCTATACTTTAGACTGTATCTAAACCTGCTCCAACATGGACTGACATTCTGGCCTACTTTCAGCCGATGCGACTTGTCTGTCGCTGAACAGTCGCTTTTTATGTATTCAGCACCTATGTATAATGTTGTAAAAATGCTCTAGAAGCTAAAGTCGCAGAAATGTCACACATATTTGGCCTGCAACTTTCTGTGCGACAAATTCAGACAGGAAAAATCAGTATAAATCCTTAGAAAATTATCCCCCAGTGTCTCCATCTGCTGGCGGTATTGAATAAGCATTGCTGCACTGATGGGGTATGCATTAGACGAAAAAAAAGAAGAAAAAGAAGAATAATACGCCCAGAAAAGAGGCGAAAAGGAGAAAAACGTAAAAAAACGTGAAAAAAAAGTAAGAGGAAGAGAAGGGAAAAAAAGGTGGAAATGGGTTTAAAAGTGATTTCGGCGGAGAAATATATATATATATATATATATATATATATATATATATATATATACGCGCACACACACACATATATATAAACGTATTCTCCGTTGAGATATTGCAGCCGCTGCTGTGTCCAGGCCCAGGAGCCTTAGCACTGTGCTGTGATGTCACTCAATACCACTGACATCACTAGGTGTAAACAACATCTCTCCTTTGCTGTGTATGTGACTATGGAGCTGTTTGGTGATGTCGTCTATTATGGCCTTCATAGAAGCAACAGGAGATTGTTGCATCCATCTAGAACCCTCAGAACTACAGTGCTATGATGTCACTCACTTCCACAGGCCTTGCAGAGTGTAAACAACAACAACCCAGCTTTGTTGTGTATGTAACCATAGGGATTTGTGATGTCACCTAGAACCTTCACAGCAGCGACAGCTTTATGAGGAGCATCAGCACTGCTCTGCCTGAGCAGAACCATCACCGCCATAGGTTGTCAAATAACCCGGATTTAACCCACACAGGTAAGTCCAATGGGGTGCAGGCATGTCCTCTATGCTTACAGCTTCCCGTGGGTGTTGGTTTGATACCGTTTGGGGACAGCCAAGGAGGCATCTGCAGGCAACAAAGGTAGGTGTGTGCTTGTGTGTGTGTTTCCTATGCAGATCCTAAGCCCAGTGTCACATGCAAGTAGGAGGAGTAAGAAGGGTTCCTGGCAAATCCGGGTTATGGATTGCATTTAAAAAGGCCCCGTGGGAGTGCAATGGGCCCCTGTCTTGCTGCTTAGCAATAATGGTATGGGTTTAGGTTCTGCTGTGTGTACTGGTGGTTGACTGCCCCCCAGCCCAGAGTGTGCATGGAAAATTGTCTGGCAGCCTCCCTGACAGCAAGCAGTGATAGTGCCCATGAAGGGCACCTTGTTGGGCCCGCCCCTTTCACGGTTATCGCTTCTCGGCCTTTTGGCTAAGATCAAGTGTAGTATCTGTTCTTATCAGTTTAATATCTGATACGTCCCCTATCTGGGGACCATATATTAAATGGATTTTTGAGAACGGGGGCCGATTTCGAAGCTTGCTTCCGTCGCCCTATGCATTGACCCGATATGGCAGTATCTTCGGGTACAGTGCACCACCCCCTTACAGGGTTAAAAAGAAAGATTCCTACTTTCATTGCTACCTGCTTGCTGGCTAGCCAGCTAGCCAGCCCTGTGGGCCTTGCTGCTGCTGCAGCCAAAAAACAAAAGGTGGTGCTGCTGCTGCTTCTGCTGCTTCTGCTTCTGCTTGTGTCTGGCCGCTGTTGGAGCGTCCAGGCACAGGACTTCTGCTGCTGCTGACTAAATGGCCTCCTTAATTGGATCATTTGAGTAGCCAGCACACCTGTGCAGGTAGGGCATGACATGATAGGCAGCTGCCTTGATAGCGGGTGGGTGCTGAATGTTCCTAATTGACAAAATAAGATTAATGCTTATGAAGAAATATAAAATCTCATCCCTTCCCCAATATCGCGCCACACCCCTACCCCTTAATTCCCTGGTTGAACTTGATGGACATATGTCTTTTTTCGACCGTACTAACTATGTAACTATGTAACATAACATGGGGGGGGGTCTCCTGGCTGTTCACACAGGTGTGTCATTGCTGTACATTGACCATGCATTGCTTCTGTGGTATTGCAAAGGCAAAGACAAATGCTTCCAGCCATCCATTGCACTAATGGATTGGTCATCAGCTGGCTGTCTATGTCCCGCATCAATATAGACCAAAGTACAGAGGGTTAGGCTATGCTATTGTGCACCTACCTGATGCATCAGAAGGTGCGAGGCCCTTGCTAAATTCTGTGCACAGACTTTGAGATCTATACTTTAGACTGTATCTAAACCTGCTCCAACATGGACTGACATTCTGGCCTACTTTCAGCCGATGCGACTTGTCTGTCGCTGAACAGTCGCTTTTTATGTATTCAGCACCTATGTATAATGTTGTAAAAATGCTCTAGAAGCTAAAGTCGCAGAAATGTCACACATATTTGGCCTGCAACTTTCTGTGCGACAAATTCAGACAGGAAAAATCAGTATAAATCCTTAGAAAATTATCCCCCAGTGTCTCCATCTGCTGGCGGTATTGAATAAGCATTGCTGCACTGATGGGGTATGCATTAGACGAAAAAAAAGAAGAAAAAGAAGAATAATACGCCCAGAAAAGAGGCGAAAAGGAGAAAAACGTAAAAAAACGTGAAAAAAAAGTAAGAGGAAGAGAAGGGAAAAAAAGGTGGAAATGGGTTTAAAAGTGATTTCGGCGGAGAAATATATATATATATATATATATATATATATATATATATATATATACGCGCACACACACACATATATATAAACGTATTCTCCGTTGAGATATTGCAGCCGCTGCTGTGTCCAGGCCCAGGAGCCTTAGCACTGTGCTGTGATGTCACTCAATACCACTGACATCACTAGGTGTAAACAACATCTCTCCTTTGCTGTGTATGTGACTATGGAGCTGTTTGGTGATGTCGTCTATTATGGCCTTCATAGAAGCAACAGGAGATTGTTGCATCCATCTAGAACCCTCAGAACTACAGTGCTATGATGTCACTCACTTCCACAGGCCTTGCAGAGTGTAAACAACAACAACCCAGCTTTGTTGTGTATGTAACCATAGGGATTTGTGATGTCACCTAGAACCTTCACAGCAGCGACAGCTTTATGAGGAGCATCAGCACTGCTCTGCCTGAGCAGAACCATCACCGCCATAGGTTGTCAAATAACCCGGATTTAACCCACACAGGTAAGTCCAATGGGGTGCAGGCATGTCCTCTATGCTTACAGCTTCCCGTGGGTGTTGGTTTGATACCGTTTGGGGACAGCCAAGGAGGCATCTGCAGGCAACAAAGGTAGGTGTGTGCTTGTGTGTGTGTTTCCTATGCAGATCCTAAGCCCAGTGTCACATGCAAGTAGGAGGAGTAAGAAGGGTTCCTGGCAAATCCGGGTTATGGATTGCATTTAAAAAGGCCCCGTGGGAGTGCAATGGGCCCCTGTCTTGCTGCTTAGCAATAATGGTATGGGTTTAGGTTCTGCTGTGTGTACTGGTGGTTGACTGCCCCCCAGCCCAGAGTGTGCATGGAAAATTGTCTGGCAGCCTCCCTGACAGCAAGCAGTGATAGTGCCCATGAAGGGCACCTTGTTGGGCCCGCCCCTTTCACGGTTATCGCTTCTCGGCCTTTTGGCTAAGATCAAGTGTAGTATCTGTTCTTATCAGTTTAATATCTGATACGTCCCCTATCTGGGGACCATATATTAAATGGATTTTTGAGAACGGGGGCCGATTTCGAAGCTTGCTTCCGTCGCCCTATGCATTGACCCGATATGGCAGTATCTTCGGGTACAGTGCACCACCCCCTTACAGGGTTAAAAAGAAAGATTCCTACTTTCATTGCTACCTGCTTGCTGGCTAGCCAGCTAGCCAGCCCTGTGGGCCTTGCTGCTGCTGCAGCCAAAAAACAAAAGGTGGTGCTGCTGCTGCTTCTGCTGCTTCTGCTTCTGCTTGTGTCTGGCCGCTGTTGGAGCGTCCAGGCACAGGACTTCTGCTGCTGCTGACTAAATGGCCTCCTTAATTGGATCATTTGAGTAGCCAGCACACCTGTGCAGGTAGGGCATGACATGATAGGCAGCTGCCTTGATAGCGGGTGGGTGCTGAATGTTCCTAATTGACAAAATAAGATTAATGCTTATGAAGAAATATAAAATCTCATCCCTTCCCCAATATCGCGCCACACCCCTACCCCTTAATTCCCTGGTTGAACTTGATGGACATATGTCTTTTTTCGACCGTACTAACTATGTAACTATGTAACATAACATGGGGGGGGGGGGGTCTCCTGGCTGTTCACACAGGTGTGTCATTGCTGTACATTGACCATGCATTGCTTCTGTGGTATTGCAAAGGCAAAGACAAATGCTTCCAGCCATCCATTGCACTAATGGATTGGTCATCAGCTGGCTGTCTATGTCCCGCATCAATATAGACCAAAGTACAGAGGGTTAGGCTATGCTATTGTGCACCTACCTGATGCATCAGAAGGTGCGAGGCCCTTGCTAAATTCTGTGCACAGACTTTGAGATCTATACTTTAGACTGTATCTAAACCTGCTCCAACATGGACTGACATTCTGGCCTACTTTCAGCCGATGCGACTTGTCTGTCGCTGAACAGTCGCTTTTTATGTATTCAGCACCTATGTATAATGTTGTAAAAATGCTCTAGAAGCTAAAGTCGCAGAAATGTCACACATATTTGGCCTGCAACTTTCTGTGCGACAAATTCAGACAGGAAAAATCAGTATAAATCCTTAGAAAATTATCCCCCAGTGTCTCCATCTGCTGGCGGTATTGAATAAGCATTGCTGCACTGATGGGGTATGCATTAGACGAAAAAAAAGAAGAAAAAGAAGAATAATACGCCCAGAAAAGAGGCGAAAAGGAGAAAAACGTAAAAAAACGTGAAAAAAAAGTAAGAGGAAGAGAAGGGAAAAAAAGGTGGAAATGGGTTTAAAAGTGATTTCGGCGGAGAAATATATATATATATATATATATATATATATATATATATATATATAGGCGCACACACACACATATATATAAACGTATTCTCCGTTGAGATATTGCAGCCGCTGCTGTGTCCAGGCCCAGGAGCCTTAGCACTGTGCTGTGATGTCACTCAATACCACTGACATCACTAGGTGTAAACAACATCTCTCCTTTGCTGTGTATGTGACTATGGAGCTGTTTGGTGATGTCGTCTATTATGGCCTTCATAGAAGCAACAGGAGATTGTTGCATCCATCTAGAACCCTCAGAACTACAGTGCTATGATGTCACTCACTTCCACAGGCCTTGCAGAGTGTAAACAACAACAACCCAGCTTTGTTGTGTATGTAACCATAGGGATTTGTGATGTCACCTAGAACCTTCACAGCAGCGACAGCTTTATGAGGAGCATCAGCACTGCTCTGCCTGAGCAGAACCATCACCGCCATAGGTTGTCAAATAACCCGGATTTAACCCACACAGGTAAGTCCAATGGGGTGCAGGCATGTCCTCTATGCTTACAGCTTCCCGTGGGTGTTGGTTTGATACCGTTTGGGGACAGCCAAGGAGGCATCTGCAGGCAACAAAGGTAGGTGTGTGCTTGTGTGTGTGTTTCCTATGCAGATCCTAAGCCCAGTGTCACATGCAAGTAGGAGGAGTAAGAAGGGTTCCTGGCAAATCCGGGTTATGGATTGCATTTAAAAAGGCCCCGTGGGAGTGCAATGGGCCCCTGTCTTGCTGCTTAGCAATAATGGTATGGGTTTAGGTTCTGCTGTGTGTACTGGTGGTTGACTGCCCCCCAGCCCAGAGTGTGCATGGAAAATTGTCTGGCAGCCTCCCTGACAGCAAGCAGTGATAGTGCCCATGAAGGGCACCTTGTTGGGCCCGCCCCTTTCACGGTTATCGCTTCTCGGCCTTTTGGCTAAGATCAAGTGTAGTATCTGTTCTTATCAGTTTTCATGCTGGTGGGGATGGGTGCTGCATGGAGGATGCAGGTGTACCAGGGCTTTCCGGGGCTGGTTCTGAGGAATCAGCTCGACGGCTGCCCCGATGTGACCTGTTCCCTCCGGGTCTCGCCATGAGGCTGAGAGGGTCTAGAGCCGAGGTACTTTTGTGCCTCGGGGAGTGGTGACCCCGAGGTGCCGAAACTCACTGGGAGAATAGACTCACTGAGTTGAAGCACGGGCACCATAATCTCTTCACCTTGTGGCACTCACCTCTTGATTCCCGGCCTTCTGGCTAGGATCAGAGAAATTTTTATAGATCCGGCCGGATGTCCGGGCAGTATATCTGCACACATTCACTTATTTATTTCTTTTTTGTCTCACTGTGTCACTTTTTGCGTGTTGTGTGTTCACAGGATTGGTCAGGATGCGGTAGCCCTTCTGGGTGTCCCTCCTGGCGGTCTAGGGGAGGTGTGTGTGGCCATTAGGTTCCGCACCTCCCTGCAAACACCCCGGGTACTCCTGCTTTGGCAGGGTACCTACCGTAATCGGCTCTGCGGGCAGATACCTTGGCTAACGCCAAGGGGGATGCCGGGAGCATTTGTGGTCCCCTAGTAGCTTCGGCGAAAAGGGACATCGAACCTGGAACCTCGCAGGTACCTTTTGGTCCGGAGGCGAAGGGTAAGGTTTGTTGGGGGGCCTCTCTCCTATCGGAGAAGGGCTTGCGATAGACCGCATCCTTTGTGCACGTTTTTTTAGTGTAACACGTTTGCACTTTTTCTTGCACTTTGGGTGAATCGAAAGCACGTTCCTCGGCTTTAGAAAAAAAAAAAAAAAAATCTGTTCTTATCAGTTTAATATCTGATACGTCCCCTATCTGGGGACCATATATTAAATGGATTTTTGAGAACGGGGGCCGATTTCGAAGCTTGCTTCCGTCGCCCTATGCATTGACCCGATATGGCAGTATCTTCGGGTACAGTGCACCACCCCCTTACAGGGTTAAAAAGAAAGATTCCTACTTTCATTGCTACCTGCTTGCTGGCTAGCCAGCTAGCCAGCCCTGTGGGCCTTGCTGCTGCTGCAGCCAAAAAACAAAAGGTGGTGCTGCTGCTGCTTCTGCTGCTTCTGCTTCTGCTTGTGTCTGGCCGCTGTTGGAGCGTCCAGGCACAGGACTTCTGCTGCTGCTGACTAAATGGCCTCCTTAATTGGATCATTTGAGTAGCCAGCACACCTGTGCAGGTAGGGCATGACATGATAGGCAGCTGCCTTGATAGCGGGTGGGTGCTGAATGTTCCCAATTGACAAAATAAGATTAATGCTTATGAAGAAATATAAAATCTCATCCCTTCCCCAATATCGCGCCACACCCCTACCCCTTAATTCCCTGGTTGAACTTGATGGACATATGTCTTTTTTCGACCGTACTAACTATGTAACTATGTAACATAACATGGGGGGGGGGGGGGTCTCCTGGCTGTTCACACAGGTGTGTCATTGCTGTACATTGACCATGCATTGCTTCTGTGGTATTGCAAAGGCAAAGACAAATGCTTCCAGCCATCCATTGCACTAATGGATTGGTCATCAGCTGGCTGTCTATGTCCCGCATCAATATAGACCAAAGTACAGAGGGTTAGGCTATGCTATTGTGCACCTACCTGATGCATCAGAAGGTGCGAGGCCCTTGCTAAATTCTGTGCACAGACTTTGAGATCTATACTTTAGACTGTATCTAAACCTGCTCCAACATGGACTGACATTCTGGCCTACTTTCAGCCGATGCGACTTGTCTGTCGCTGAACAGTCGCTTTTTATGTATTCAGCACCTATGTATAATGTTGTAAAAATGCTCTAGAAGCTAAAGTCGCAGAAATGTCACACATATTTGGCCTGCAACTTTCTGTGCGACAAATTCAGACAGGAAAAATCAGTATAAATCCTTAGAAAATTATCCCCCAGTGTCTCCATCTGCTGGCGGTATTGAATAAGCATTGCTGCACTGATGGGGTATGCATTAGACGAAAAAAAAGAAGAAAAAGAAGAATAATACGCCCAGAAAAGAGGCGAAAAGGAGAAAAACGTAAAAAAACGTGAAAAAAAAGTAAGAGGAAGAGAAGGGAAAAAAAGGTGGAAATGGGTTTAAAAGTGATTTCGGCGGAGAAATATATATATATATATATATATATATATATATATATATATATATATATATGCGCACACACACACATAGATATAAACGTATTCTCCGTTGAGATATTGCAGCCGCTGCTGTGTCCAGGCCCAGGAGCCTTAGCACTGTGCTGTGATGTCACTCAATACCACTGACATCACTAGGTGTAAACAACATCTCTCCTTTGCTGTGTATGTGACTATGGAGCTGTTTGGTGATGTCGTCTATTATGGCCTTCATAGAAGCAACAGGAGATTGTTGCATCCATCTAGAACCCTCAGAACTACAGTGCTATGATGTCACTCACTTCCACAGGCCTTGCAGAGTGTAAACAACAACAACCCAGCTTTGTTGTGTATGTAACCATAGGGATTTGTGATGTCACCTAGAACCTTCACAGCAGTGACAGCTTTATGAGGAGCATCAGCACTGCTCTGCCTGAGCAGAACCATCACCGCCATAGGTTGTCAAATAACCCGGATTTAACCCACACAGGTAAGTCCAATGGGGTGCAGGCATGTCCTCTATGCTTACAGCTTCCCGTGGGTGTTGGTTTGATACCGTTTGGGGACAGCCAAGGAGGCATCTGCAGGCAACAAAGGTAGGTGTGTGCTTGTGTGTGTGTTTCCTATGCAGATCCTAAGCCCAGTGTCACATGCAAGTAGGAGGAGTAAGAAGGGTTCCTGGCAAATCCGGGTTATGGATTGCATTTAAAAAGGCCCCGTGGGAGTGCAATGGGCCCCTGTCTTGCTGCTTAGCAATAATGGTATGGGTTTAGGTTCTGCTGTGTGTACTGGTGGTTGACTGCCCCCCAGCCCAGAGTGTGCATGGAAAATTGTCTGGCAGCCTCCCTGACAGCAAGCAGTGATAGTGCCCATGAAGGGCACCTTGTTGGGCCTGCCCCTTTCACGGTTATCGCTTCTCGGCCTTTTGGCTAAGATCAAGTGTAGTATCTGTTCTTATCAGTTTAATATCTGATACGTCCCCTATCTGGGGACCATATATTAAATGGATTTTTGAGAACGGGGGCCGATTTCGAAGCTTGCTTCCGTCGCCCTATGCATTGACCCGATATGGCAGTATCTTCGGGTACAGTGCACCACCCCCTTACAGGGTTAAAAAGAAAGATTCCTACTTTCATTGCTACCTGCTTGCTGGCTAGCCAGCTAGCCAGCCCTGTGGGCCTTGCTGCTGCTGCAGCCAAAAAACAAAAGGTGGTGCTGCTGCTGCTTCTGCTGCTTCTGCTTCTGCTTGTGTCTGGCCGCTGTTGGAGCGTCCAGGCACAGGACTTCTGCTGCTGCTGACTAAATGGCCTCCTTAATTGGATCATTTGAGTAGCCAGCACACCTGTGCAGGTAGGGCATGACATGATAGGCAGCTGCCTTGATAGCGGGTGGGTGCTGAATGTTCCTAATTGACAAAATAAGATTAATGCTTATGAAGAAATATAAAATCTCATCCCTTCCCCAATATCGCGCCACACCCCTACCCCTTAATTCCCTGGTTGAACTTGATGGACATATGTCTTTTTTCGACCGTACTAACTATGTAACTATGTAACATAACATGGGGGGGGGGGGGGGGTCTCCTGGCTGTTCACACAGGTGTGTCATTGCTGTACATTGACCATGCATTGCTTCTGTGGTATTGCAAAGGCAAAGACAAATGCTTCCAGCCATCCATTGCACTAATGGATTGGTCATCAGCTGGCTGTCTATGTCCCGCATCAATATAGACCAAAGTACAGAGGGTTAGGCTATGCTATTGTGCACCTACCTGATGCATCAGAAGGTGCGAGGCCCTTGCTAAATTCTGTGCACAGACTTTGAGATCTATACTTTAGACTGTATCTAAACCTGCTCCAACATGGACTGACATTCTGGCCTACTTTCAGCCGATGCGACTTGTCTGTCGCTGAACAGTCGCTTTTTATGTATTCAGCACCTATGTATAATGTTGTAAAAATGCTCTAGAAGCTAAAGTCGCAGAAATGTCACACATATTTGGCCTGCAACTTTCTGTGCGACAAATTCAGACAGGAAAAATCAGTATAAATCCTTAGAAAATTATCCCCCAGTGTCTCCATCTGCTGGCGGTATTGAATAAGCATTGCTGCACTGATGGGGTATGCATTAGACGAAAAAAAAGAAGAAAAAGAAGAATAATACGCCCAGAAAAGAGGCGAAAAGGAGAAAAACGTAAAAAAAACGTGAAAAAAAAGTAAGAGGAAGAGAAGGGAAAAAAAGGTGGAAATGGGTTTAAAAGTGATTTCGGCGGAGAAATATATATATATATATATATATATATATATATATATATATATACGCGCACACACACACATATATATAAACGTATTCTCCGTTGAGATATTGCAGCCGCTGCTGTGTCCAGGCCCAGGAGCCTTAGCACTGTGCTGTGATGTCACTCAATACCACTGACATCACTAGGTGTAAACAACATCTCTCCTTTGCTGTGTATGTGACTATGGAGCTGTTTGGTGGTGTCGTCTATTATGGCCTTCATAGAAGCAACAGGAGATTGTTGCATCCATCTAGAACCCTCAGAACTACAGTGCTATGATGTCACTCACTTCCACAGGCCTTGCAGAGTGTAAACAACAACAACCCAGCTTTGTTGTGTATGTAACCATAGGGATTTGTGATGTCACCTAGAACCTTCACAGCAGCGACAGCTTTATGAGGAGCATCAGCACTGCTCTGCCTGAGCAGAACCATCACCGCCATAGGTTGTCAAATAACCCGGATTTAACCCACACAGGTAAGTCCAATGGGGTGCAGGCATGTCCTCTATGCTTACAGCTTCCCGTGGGTGTTGGTTTGATACCGTTTGGGGACAGCCAAGGAGGCATCTGCAGGCAACAAAGGTAGGTGTGTGCTTGTGTGTGTGTTTCCTATGCAGATCCTAAGCCCAGTGTCACATGCAAGTAGGAGGAGTAAGAAGGGTTCCTGGCAAATCCGGGTTATGGATTGCATTTAAAAAGGCCCCGTGGGAGTGCAATGGGCCCCTGTCTTGCTGCTTAGCAATAATGGTATGGGTTTAGGTTCTGCTGTGTGTACTGGTGGTTGACTGCCCCCCAGCCCAGAGTGTGCATGGAAAATTGTCTGGCAGCCTCCCTGACAGCAAGCAGTGATAGTGCCCATGAAGGGCACCTTGTTGGGCCCGCCCCTTTCACGGTTATCGCTTCTCGGCCTTTTGGCTAAGATCAAGTGTAGTATCTGTTCTTATCAGTTTAATATCTGATACGTCCCCTATCTGGGGACCATATATTAAATGGATTTTTGAGAACGGGGGCCGATTTCGAAGCTTGCTTCCGTCGCCCTATGCATTGACCCGATATGGCAGTATCTTCGGGTACAGTGCACCACCCCCTTACAGGGTTAAAAAGAAAGATTCCTACTTTCATTGCTACCTGCTTGCTGGCTAGCCAGCTAGCCAGCCCTGTGGGCCTTGCTGCTGCTGCAGCCAAAAAACAAAAGGTGGTGCTGCTGCTGCTTCTGCTGCTTCTGCTTCTGCTTGTGTCTGGCCGCTGTTGGAGCGTCCAGGCACAGGACTTCTGCTGCTGCTGACTAAATGGCCTCCTTAATTGGATCATTTGAGTAGCCAGCACACCTGTGCAGGTAGGGCATGACATGATAGGCAGCTGCCTTGATAGCGGGTGGGTGCTGAATGTTCCTAATTGACAAAATAAGATTAATGCTTATGAAGAAATATAAAATCTCATCCCTTCCCCAATATCGCGCCACACCCCTACCCCTTAATTCCCTGGTTGAACTTGATGGACATATGTCTTTTTTCGACCGTACTAACTATGTAACTATGTAACATAACATGGGGGGGGGGGGGGGTCTCCTGGCTGTTCACACAGGTGTGTCATTGCTGTACATTGACCATGCATTGCTTCTGTGGTATTGCAAAGGCAAAGACAAATGCTTCCAGCCATCCATTGCACTAATGGATTGGTCATCAGCTGGCTGTCTATGTCCCGCATCAATATAGACCAAAGTACAGAGGGTTAGGCTATGCTATTGTGCACCTACCTGATGCATCAGAAGGTGCGAGGCCCTTGCTAAATTCTGTGCACAGACTTTGAGATCTATACTTTAGACTGTATCTAAACCTGCTCCAACATGGACTGACATTCTGGCCTACTTTCAGCCGATGCGACTTGTCTGTCGCTGAACAGTCGCTTTTTATGTATTCAGCACCTATGTATAATGTTGTAAAAATGCTCTAGAAGCTAAAGTCGCAGAAATGTCACACATATTTGGCCTGCAACTTTCTGTGCGACAAATTCAGACAGGAAAAATCAGTATAAATCCTTAGAAAATTATCCCCCAGTGTCTCCATCTGCTGGCGGTATTGAATAAGCATTGCTGCACTGATGGGGTATGCATTAGACGAAAAAAAAGAAGAAAAAGAAGAATAATACGCCCAGAAAAGAGGCGAAAATGAGAAAAACGTAAAAAAACGTGAAAAAAAAGTAAGAGGAAGAGAAGGGAAAAAAAGGTGGAAATGGGTTTAAAAGTGATTTCGGCGGAGAAATATATATATATATATATATATATATATATATATATATATATATACGCGCACACACACACATATATATAAACGTATTCTCCGTTGAGATATTGCAGCCGCTGCTGTGTCCAGGCCCAGGAGCCTTAGCACTGTGCTGTGATGTCACTCAATACCACTGACATCACTAGGTGTAAACAACATCTCTCCTTTGCTGTGTATGTGACTATGGAGCTGTTTGGTGATGTCGTCTATTATGGCCTTCATAGAAGCAACAGGAGATTGTTGCATCCACCTAGAACCCTCAGAACTACAGTGCTATGATGTCACTCACTTCCACAGGCCTTGCAGAGTGTAAACAACAACAACCCAGCTTTGTTGTGTATGTAACCATAGGGATTTGTGATGTCACCTAGAACCTTCACAGCAGCGACAGCTTTATGAGGAGCATCAGCACTGCTCTGCCTGAGCAGAACCATCACCGCCATAGGTTGTCAAATAACCCGGATTTAACCCACACAGGTAAGTCCAATGGGGTGCAGGCATGTCCTCTATGCTTACAGCTTCCCGTGGGTGTTGGTTTGATACCGTTTGGGGACAGCCAAGGAGGCATCTGCAGGCAACAAAGGTAGGTGTGTGCTTGTGTGTGTGTTTCCTATGCAGATCCTAAGCCCAGTGTCACATGCAAGTAGGAGGAGTAAGAAGGGTTCCTGGCAAATCCGGGTTATGGATTGCATTTAAAAAGGCCCCGTGGGAGTGCAATGGGCCCCTGTCTTGCTGCTTAGCAATAATGGTATGGGTTTAGGTTCTGCTGTGTGTACTGGTGGTTGACTGCCCCCCAGCCCAGAGTGTGCATGGAAAATTGTCTGGCAGCCTCCCTGACAGCAAGCAGTGATAGTGCCCATGAAGGGCACCTTGTTGGGCCCGCCCCTTTCACGGTTATCGCTTCTCGGCCTTTTGGCTAAGATCAAGTGTAGTATCTGTTCTTATCAGTTTAATATCTGATACGTCCCCTATCTGGGGACCATATATTAAATGGATTTTTGAGAACGGGGGCGGATTCCGAAGCTTGCTTCCGTCGCCCTATGCATTGACCCGATATGGCAGTATCTTCGGGTACAGTGCACCACCCCCTTACAGGGTTAAAAAGAAAGATTCCTACTTTCATTGCTACCTGCTTGCTGGCTAGCCAGCTAGCCAGCCCTGTGGGCCTTGCTGCTGCTGCAGCCAAAAAACAAAAGGTGGTGCTGCTGCTGCTTCTGCTGCTTCTGCTTCTGCTTGTGTCTGGCCGCTGTTGGAGCGTCCAGGCACAGGACTTCTGCTGCTGCTGACTAAATGGCCTCCTTAATTGGATCATTTGAGTAGCCAGCACACCTGTGCAGGTAGGGCATGACATGATAGGCAGCTGCCTTGATAGCGGGTGGGTGCTGAATGTTCCTAATTGACAAAATAAGATTAATGCTTATGAAGAAATATAAAATCTCATCCCTTCCCCAATATCGCGCCACACCCCTACCCCTTAATTCCCTGGTTGAACTTGATGGACATATGTCTTTTTTCGACCGTACTAACTATGTAACTATGTAACATAACATGGGGGGGGGGGGGGTCTCCTGGCTGTTCACACAGGTGTGTCATTGCTGTACATTGACCATGCATTGCTTCTGTGGTATTGCAAAGGCAAAGACAAATGCTTCCAGCCATCCATTGCACTAATGGATTGGTCATCAGCTGGCTGTCTATGTCCCGCATCAATATAGACCAAAGTACAGAGGGTTAGGCTATGCTATTGTGCACCTACCTGATGCATCAGAAGGTGCGAGGCCCTTGCTAAATTCTGTGCACAGACTTTGAGATCTATACTTTAGACTGTATCTAAACCTGCTCCAACATGGACTGACATTCTGGCCTACTTTCAGCCGATGCGACTTGTCTGTCGCTGAACAGTCGCTTTTTATGTATTCAGCACCTATGTATAATGTTGTAAAAATGCTCTAGAAGCTAAAGTCGCAGAAATGTCACACATATTTGGCCTGCAACTTTCTGTGCGACAAATTCAGACAGGAAAAATCAGTATAAATCCTTAGAAAATTATCCCCAAGTGTCTCCATCTGCTGGCGGTATTGAATAAGCATTGCTGCACTGATGGGGTATGCATTAGACGAAAAAAAAGAAGAAAAAGAAGAATAATACGCCCAGAAAAGAGGCGAAAAGGAGAAAAACGTAAAAAAACGTGAAAAAAAAGTAAGAGGAAGAGAAGGGAAAAAAAGGTGGAAATGGGTTTAAAAGTGATTTCGGCGGAGAAATATATATATATATATATATATATATATATATATATATATATATATACGCGCACACACACACATATATATAAACGTATTCTCCGTTGAGATATTGCAGCCGCTGCTGTGTCCAGGCCCAGGAGCCTTAGCACTGTGCTGTGATGTCACTCAATACCACTGACATCACTAGGTGTAAACAACATCTCTCCTTTGCTGTGTATGTGACTATGGAGCTGGGAGCTGTTTGGTGATGTCGTCTATTATGGCCTTCATAGAAGCAACAGGAGATTGTTGCATCCATCTAGAACCCTCAGAACTACAGTGCTATGATGTCACTCACTTCCACAGGCCTTGCAGAGTGTAAACAACAACAACCCAGCTTTGTTGTGTATGTAACCATAGGGATTTGTGATGTCACCTAGAACCTTCACAGCAGCGACAGCTTTATGAGGAGCATCAGCACTGCTCTGCCTGAGCAGAACCATCACCGCCATAGGTTGTCAAATAACCCGGATTTAACCCACACAGGTAAGTCCAATGGGGTGCAGGCATGTCCTCTATGCTTACAGCTTCCCGTGGGTGTTGGTTTGATACCGTTTGGGGACAGCCAAGGAGGCATCTGCAGGCAACAAAGGTAGGTGTGTGCTTGTGTGTGTGTTTCCTATGCAGATCCTAAGCCCAGTGTCACATGCAAGTAGGAGGAGTAAGAAGGGTTCCTGGCAAATCCGGGTTATGGATTGCATTTAAAAAGGCCCCGTGGGAGTGCAATGGGCCCCTGTCTTGCTGCTTAGCAATAATGGTATGGGTTTAGGTTCTGCTGTGTGTACTGGTGGTTGACTGCCCCCCAGCCCAGAGTGTGCATGGAAAATTGTCTGGCAGCCTCCCTGACAGCAAGCAGTGATAGTGCCCATGAAGGGCACCTTGTTGGGCCCGCCCCTTTCACGGTTATCGCTTCTCGGCCTTTTGGCTAAGATCAAGTGTAGTATCTGTTCTTATCAGTTTAATATCTGATACGTCCCCTATCTGGGGACCATATATTAAATGGATTTTTGAGAACGGGGGCCGATTTCGAAGCTTGCTTCCGTCGCCCTATGCATTGACCCGATATGGCAGTATCTTCGGGTACAGTGCACCACCCCCTTACAGGGTTAAAAAGAAAGATTCCTACTTTCATTGCTACCTGCTTGCTGGCTAGCCAGCTAGCCAGCCCTGTGGGCCTTGCTGCTGCTGCAGCCAAAAAACAAAAGGTGGTGCTGCTTCTGCTTCTGCTTGTGTCTGGCCGCTGTTGGAGCGTCCAGGCACAGGACTTCTGCTGCTGCTGACTAAATGGCCTCCTTAATTGGATCATTTGAGTAGCCAGCACACCTGTGCAGGTAGGGCATGACATGATAGGCAGCTGCCTTGATAGCGGGTGGGTGCTGAATGTTCCTAATTGACAAAATAAGATTAATGCTTATGAAGAAATATAAAATCTCATCCCTTCCCCAATATCGCGCCACACCCCTACCCCTTAATTCCCTGGTTGAACTTGATGGACATATGTCTTTTTTCGACCGTACTAACTATGTAACTATGTAACATAACATGGGGGGGGGGGGGGGGGGTCTCCTGGCTGTTCACACAGGTGTGTCATTGCTGTACATTGACCATGCATTGCTTCTGTGGTATTGCAAAGGCAAAGACAAATGCTTCCAGCCATCCATTGCACTAATGGATTGGTCATCAGCTGGCTGTCTATGTCCTGCATCAATATAGACCAAAGTACAGAGGGTTAGGCTATGCTATTGTGCACCTACCTGATGCATCAGAAGGTGCGAGGCCCTTGCTAAATTCTGTGCACAGACTTTGAGATCTATACTTTAGACTGTATCTAAACCTGCTCCAACATGGACTGACATTCTGGCCTACTTTCAGCCGATGCGACTTGTCTGTCGCTGAACAGTCGCTTTTTATGTATTCAGCACCTATGTATAATGTTGTAAAAATGCTCTAGAAGCTAAAGTCGCAGAAATGTCACCCATATTTGGCCTGCAACTTTCTGTGCGACAAATTCAGACAGGAAAAATCAGTATAAATCCTTAGAAAATTATCCCCCAGTGTCTCCATCTGCTGGCGGTATTGAATAAGCATTGCTGCACTGATGGGGTATGCATTAGACGAAAAAAAAGAAGAAAAAGAAGAATAATACGCCCAGAAAAGAGGCGAAAAGGAGAAAAACGTAAAAAAACGTGAAAAAAAAGTAAGAGGAAGAGAAGGGAAAAAAAGGTGGAAATGGGTTTAAAAGTGATTTCGGCGGAGAAATATATATATATATATATATATATATATATATATATATATACGCGCACACACACACATATATATAAACGTATTCTCCGTTGAGATATTGCAGCCGCTGCTGTGTCCAGGCCCAGGAGCCTTAGCACTGTGCTGTGATGTCACTCAATACCACTGACATCACTAGGTGTAAACAACATCTCTCCTTTGCTGTGTATGTGACTATGGAGCTGTTTGGTGATGTTGTCTATTATGGCCTTCATAGAAGCAACAGGAGATTGTTGCATCCATCTAGAACCCTCAGAACTACAGTGCTATGATGTCACTCACTTCCACAGGCCTTGCAGAGTGTAAACAACAACAACCCAGCTTTGTTGTGTATGTAACCATAGGGATTTGTGATGTCACCTAGAACCTTCACAGCAGCGACAGCTTTATGAGGAGCATCAGCACTGCTCTGCCTGAGCAGAACCATCACCGCCATAGGTTGTCAAATAACCCGGATTTAACCCACACAGGTAAGTCCAATGGGGTGCAGGCATGTCCTCTATGCTTACAGCTTCCCGTGGGTGTTGGTTTGATACCGTTTGGGGACAGCCAAGGAGGCATCTGCAGGCAACAAAGGTAGGTGTGTGCTTGTGTGTGTGTTTCCTATGCAGATCCTAAGCCCAGTGTCACATGCAAGTAGGAGGAGTAAGAAGGGTTCCTGGCAAATCCGGGTTATGGATTGCATTTAAAAAGGCCCCGTGGGAGTGCAATGGGCCCCTGTCTTGCTGCTTAGCAATAATGGTATGGGTTTAGGTTCTGCTGTGTGTACTGGTGGTTGACTGCCCCCCAGCCCAGAGTGTGCATGGAAAATTGTCTGGCAGCCTCCCTGACAGCAAGCAGTGATAGTGCCCATGAAGGGCACCTTGTTGGGCCCGCCCCTTTCACGGTTATCGCTTCTCGGCCTTTTGGCTAAGATCAAGTGTAGTATCTGTTCTTATCAGTTTAATATCTGATACGTCCCCTATCTGGGGACCATATATTAAATGGATTTTTGAGAACGGGGGCCGATTTCGAAGCTTGCTTCCGTCGCCCTATGCATTGACCCGATATGGCAGTATCTTCGGGTACAGTGCACCACCCCCTTACAGGGTTAAAAAGAAAGATTCCTACTTTCATTGCTACCTGCTTGCTGGCTAGCCAGCTAGCCAGCCCTGTGGGCCTTGCTGCTGCTGCAGCCAAAAAACAAAAGGTGGTGCTGCTGCTGCTTCTGCTGCTTCTGCTTGTGTCTGGCCGCTGTTGGAGCGTCCAGGCACAGGACTTCTGCTGCTGCTGACTAAATGGCCTCCTTAATTGGATCATTTGAGTAGCCAGCACACCTGTGCAGGTAGGGCATGACATGATAGGCAGCTGCCTTGATAGCGGGTGGGTGCTGAATGTTCCTAATTGACAAAATAAGATTAATGCTTATGAAGAAATATAAAATCTCATCCCTTCCCCAATATCGCGCCACACCCCTACCCCTTAATTCCCTGGTTGAACTTGATGGACATATGTCTTTTTTCGACCGTACTAACTATGTAACTATGTAACATAACATGGGGGGGGGGGGGGTCTCCTGGCTGTTCACACAGGTGTGTCATTGCTGTACATTGACCATGCATTGCTTCTGTGGTATTGCAAAGGCAAAGACAAATGCTTCCAGCCATCCATTGCACTAATGGATTGGTCATCAGCTGGCTGTCTATGTCCCGCATCAATATAGACCAAAGTACAGAGGGTTAGGCTATGCTATTGTGCACCTACCTGATGCATCAGAAGGTGCGAGGCCCTTGCTAAATTCTGTGCACAGACTTTGAGATCTATACTTTAGACTGTATCTAAACCTGCTCCAACATGGACTGACATTCTGGCCTACTTTCAGCCGATGCGACTTGTCTGTCGCTGAACAGTCGCTTTTTATGTATTCAGCACCTATGTATAGTGTTGTAAAAATGCTCTAGAAGCTAAAGTCGCAGAAATGTCACACATATTTGGCCTGCAACTTTCTGTGCGGCAAATTCAGACAGGAAAAATCAGTATAAATCCTTAGAAAATTATCCCCCAGTGTCTCCATCTGCTGGCGGTATTGAATAAGCATTGCTGCACTGATGGGGTATGCATTAGACGAAAAAAAAGAAGAAAAAGAAGAATAATACGCCCAGAAAAGAGGCGAAAAGGAGAAAAACGTAAAAAAACGTGAAAAAAAAGTAAGAGGAAGAGAAGGGAAAAAAAGGTGGAAATGGGTTTAAAAGTGATTTCGGCGGAGAAATATATATATATATATATATATATATATATATATATATATATATACGCGCACACACACACATATATATAAACGTATTCTCCGTTGAGATATTGCAGCCGCTGCTGTGTCCAGGCCCAGGAGCCTTAGCACTGTGCTGTGATGTCACTCAATACCACTGACATCACTAGGTGTAAACAACATCTCTCCTTTGCTGTGTATGTGACTATGGAGCTGTTTGGTGATGTCGTCTATTATGGCCTTCATAGAAGCAACAGGAGATTGTTGCATCCATCTAGAACCCTCAGAACTACAGTGCTATGATGTCACTCACTTCCACAGGCCTTGCAGAGTGTAAACAACAACAACCCAGCTTTGTTGTGTATGTAACCATAGGGATTTGTGATGTCACCTAGAACCTTCACAGCAGCGACAGCTTTATGAGGAGCATCAGCACTGCTCTGCCTGAGCAGAACCATCACCGCCATAGGTTGTCAAATAACCCGGATTTAACCCACACAGGTAAGTCCAATGGGGTGCAGGCATGTCCTCTATGCTTACAGCTTCCCGTGGGTGTTGGTTTGATACCGTTTGGGGACAGCCAAGGAGGCATCTGCAGGCAACAAAGGTAGGTGTGTGCTTGTGTGTGTGTTTCCTATGCAGATCCTAAGCCCAGTGTCACATGCAAGTAGGAGGAGTAAGAAGGGTTCCTGGCAAATCCGGGTTATGGATTGCATTTAAAAAGGCCCCGTGGGAGTGCAATGGGCCCCTGTCTTGCTGCTTAGCAATAATGGTATGGGTTTAGGTTCTGCTGTGTGTACTGGTGGTTGACTGCCCCCCAGCCCAGAGTGTGCATGGAAAATTGTCTGGCAGCCTCCCTGACAGCAAGCAGTGATAGTGCCCATGAAGGGCACCTTGTTGGGCCCGCCCCTTTCACGGTTATCGCTTCTCGGCCTTTTGGCTAAGATCAAGTGTAGTATCTGTTCTTATCAGTTTAATATCTGATACGTCCCCTATCTGGGGACCATATATTAAATGGATTTTTGAGAACGGGGGCCGATTTCGAAGCTTGCTTCCGTCGCCCTATGCATTGACCCGATATGGCAGTATCTTCGGGTACAGTGCACCACCCCCTTACAGGGTTAAAAAGAAAGATTCCTACTTTCATTGCTACCTGCTTGCTGGCTAGCCAGCTAGCCAGCCCTGTGGGCCTTGCTGCTGCTGCAGCCAAAAAACAAAAGGTGGTGCTGCTGCTGCTTCTGCTGCTTCTGCTTCTGCTTGTGTCTGGCCGCTGTTGGAGCGTCCAGGCACAGGACTTCTGCTGCTGCTGACTAAATGGCCTCCTTAATTGGATCATTTGAGTAGCCAGCACACCTGTGCAGGTAGGGCATGACATGATAGGCAGCTGCCTTGATAGCGGGTGGGTGCTGAATGTTCCTAATTGACAAAATAAGATTAATGCTTATGAAGAAATATAAAATCTCATCCCTTCCCCAATATCGCGCCACACCCCTACCCCTTAATTCCCTGGTTGAACTTGATGGACATATGTCTTTTTTCGACCGTACTAACTATGTAACTATGTAACATAACATGGGGGGGGGGGGGGGGGGGTCTCCTGGCTGTTCACACAGGTGTGTCATTGCTGTACATTGACCATGCATTGCTTCTGTGGTATTGCAAAGGCAAAGACAAATGCTTCCAGCCATCCATTGCACTAATGGATTGGTCATCAGCTGGCTGTCTATGTCCCGCATCAATATAGACCAAAGTACAGAGGGTTAGGCTATGCTATTGTGCACCTACCTGATGCATCAGAAGGTGCGAGGCCCTTGCTAAATTCTGTGCACAGACTTTGAGATCTATACTTTAGACTGTATCTAAACCTGCTCCAACATGGACTGACATTCTGGCCTACTTTCAGCCGATGCGACTTGTCTGTCGCTGAACAGTCGCTTTTTATGTATTCAGCACCTATGTATAATGTTGTAAAAATGCTCTAGAAGCTAAAGTCGCAGAAATGTCACACATATTTGGCCTGCAACTTTCTGTGCGACAAATTCAGACAGGAAAAATCAGTATAAATCCTTAGAAAATTATCCCCCAGTGTCTCCATCTGCTGGCGGTATTGAATAAGCATTGCTGCACTGATGGGGTATGCATTAGACGAAAAAAAAGAAGAAAAAGAAGAATAATACGCCCAGAAAAGAGGCGAAAAGGAGAAAAACGTAAAAAAACGTGAAAAAAAAGTAAGAGGAAGAGAAGGGAAAAAAAGGTGGAAATGGGTTTAAAAGTGATTTCGGCGGAGAAATATATATATATATATATATATATACGCGCACACACACACATATATATAAACGTATTCTCCGTTGAGATATTGCAGCCGCTGCTGTGTCCAGGCCCAGGAGCCTTAGCACTGTGCTGTGATGTCACTCAATACCACTGACATCACTAGGTGTAAACAACATCTCTCCTTTGCTGTGTATGTGACTATGGAGCTGTTTGGTGATGTTGTCTATTATGGCCTTCATAGAAGCAACAGGAGATTGTTGCATCCATCTAGAACCCTCAGAACTACAGTGCTATGATGTCACTCACTTCCACAGGCCTTGCAGAGTGTAAACAACAACAACCCAGCTTTGTTGTGTATGTAACCATAGGGATTTGTGATGTCACCTAGAACCTTCACAGCAGCGACAGCTTTATGAGGAGCATCAGCACTGCTCTGCCTGAGCAGAACCATCACCGCCATAGGTTGTCAAATAACCCGGATTTAACCCACACAGGTAAGTCCAATGGGGTGCAGGCATGTCCTCTATGCTTACAGCTTCCCGTGGGTGTTGGTTTGATACCGTTTGGGGACAGCCAAGGAGGCATCTGCAGGCAACAAAGGTAGGTGTGTGCTTGTGTGTGTGTTTCCTATGCAGATCCTAAGCCCAGTGTCACATGCAAGTAGGAGGAGTAAGAAGGGTTCCTGGCAAATCCGGGTTATGGATTGCATTTAAAAAGGCCCCGTGGGAGTGCAATGGGCCCCTGTCTTGCTGCTTAGCAATAATGGTATGGGTTTAGGTTCTGCTGTGTGTACTGGTGGTTGACTGCCCCCCAGCCCAGAGTGTGCATGGAAAATTGTCTGGCAGCCTCCCTGACAGCAAGCAGTGATAGTGCCCATGAAGGGCACCTTGTTGGGCCCGCCCCTTTCACGGTTATCGCTTCTCGGCCTTTTGGCTAAGATCAAGTGTAGTATCTGTTCTTATCAGTTTAATATCTGATACGTCCCCTATCTGGGGACCATATATTAAATGGATTTTTGAGAACGGGGGCCGATTTCGAAGCTTGCTTCCGTCGCCCTATGCATTGACCCGATATGGCAGTATCTTCGGGTACAGTGCACCACCCCCTTACAGGGTTAAAAAGAAAGATTCCTACTTTCATTGCTACCTGCTTGCTGGCTAGCCAGCTAGCCAGCCCTGTGGGCCTTGCTGCTGCTGCAGCCAAAAAACAAAAGGTGGTGCTGCTGCTGCTTCTGCTGCTTCTGCTTGTGTCTGGCCGCTGTTGGAGCGTCCAGGCACAGGACTTCTGCTGCTGCTGACTAAATGGCCTCCTTAATTGGATCATTTGAGTAGCCAGCACACCTGTGCAGGTAGGGCATGACATGATAGGCAGCTGCCTTGATAGCGGGTGGGTGCTGAATGTTCCTAATTGACAAAATAAGATTAATGCTTATGAAGAAATATAAAATCTCATCCCTTCCCCAATATCGCGCCACACCCCTACCCCTTAATTCCCTGGTTGAACTTGATGGACATATGTCTTTTTTCGACCGTACTAACTATGTAACTATGTAACATAACATGGGGGGGGGGGGGGGGGTCTCCTGGCTGTTCACACAGGTGTGTCATTGCTGTACATTGACCATGCATTGCTTCTGTGGTATTGCAAAGGCAAAGACAAATGCTTCCAGCCATCCATTGCACTAATGGATTGGTCATCAGCTGGCTGTCTATGTCCCGCATCAATATAGACCAAAGTACAGAGGGTTAGGCTATGCTATTGTGCACCTACCTGATGCATCAGAAGGTGCGAGGCCCTTGCTAAATTCTGTGCACAGACTTTGAGATCTATACTTTAGACTGTATCTAAACCTGCTCCAACATGGACTGACATTCTGGCCTACTTTCAGCCGATGCGACTTGTCTGTCGCTGAACAGTCGCTTTTTATGTATTCAGCACCTATGTATAGTGTTGTAAAAATGCTCTAGAAGCTAAAGTCGCAGAAATGTCACACATATTTGGCCTGCAACTTTCTGTGCGGCAAATTCAGACAGGAAAAATCAGTATAAATCCTTAGAAAATTATCCCCCAGTGTCTCCATCTGCTGGCGGTATTGAATAAGCATTGCTGCACTGATGGGGTATGCATTAGACGAAAAAAAAGAAGAAAAAGAAGAATAATACGCCCAGAAAAGAGGCGAAAAGGAGAAAAACGTAAAAAAACGTGAAAAAAAAGTAAGAGGAAGAGAAGGGAAAAAAAGGTGGAAATGGGTTTAAAAGTGATTTCGGCGGAGAAATATATATATATATATATATATATATATATATATATATATATATACGCGCACACACACACATATATATAAACGTATTCTCCGTTGAGATATTGCAGCCGCTGCTGTGTCCAGGCCCAGGAGCCTTAGCACTGTGCTGTGATGTCACTCAATACCACTGACATCACTAGGTGTAAACAACATCTCTCCTTTGCTGTGTATGTGACTATGGAGCTGTTTGGTGATGTCGTCTATTATGGCCTTCATAGAAGCAACAGGAGATTGTTGCATCCATCTAGAACCCTCAGAACTACAGTGCTATGATGTCACTCACTTCCACAGGCCTTGCAGAGTGTAAACAACAACAACCCAGCTTTGTTGTGTATGTAACCATAGGGATTTGTGATGTCACCTAGAACCTTCACAGCAGCGACAGCTTTATGAGGAGCATCAGCACTGCTCTGCCTGAGCAGAACCATCACCGCCATAGGTTGTCAAATAACCCGGATTTAACCCACACAGGTAAGTCCAATGGGGTGCAGGCATGTCCTCTATGCTTACAGCTTCCCGTGGGTGTTGGTTTGATACCGTTTGGGGACAGCCAAGGAGGCATCTGCAGGCAACAAAGGTAGGTGTGTGCTTGTGTGTGTGTTTCCTATGCAGATCCTAAGCCCAGTGTCACATGCAAGTAGGAGGAGTAAGAAGGGTTCCTGGCAAATCCGGGTTATGGATTGCATTTAAAAAGGCCCCGTGGGAGTGCAATGGGCCCCTGTCTTGCTGCTTAGCAATAATGGTATGGGTTTAGGTTCTGCTGTGTGTACTGGTGGTTGACTGCCCCCCAGCCCAGAGTGTGCATGGAAAATTGTCTGGCAGCCTCCCTGACAGCAAGCAGTGATAGTGCCCATGAAGGGCACCTTGTTGGGCCCGCCCCTTTCACGGTTATCGCTTCTCGGCCTTTTGGCTAAGATCAAGTGTAGTATCTGTTCTTATCAGTTTAATATCTGATACGTCCCCTATCTGGGGACCATATATTAAATGGATTTTTGAGAACGGGGGCCGATTTCGAAGCTTGCTTCCGTCGCCCTATGCATTGACCCGATATGGCAGTATCTTCGGGTACAGTGCACCACCCCCTTACAGGGTTAAAAAGAAAGATTCCTACTTTCATTGCTACCTGCTTGCTGGCTAGCCAGCTAGCCAGCCCTGTGGGCCTTGCTGCTGCTGCAGCCAAAAAACAAAAGGTGGTGCTGCTGCTGCTTCTGCTGCTTCTGCTTCTGCTTGTGTCTGGCCGCTGTTGGAGCGTCCAGGCACAGGACTTCTGCTGCTGCTGACTAAATGGCCTCCTTAATTGGATCATTTGAGTAGCCAGCACACCTGTGCAGGTAGGGCATGACATGATAGGCAGCTGCCTTGATAGCGGGTGGGTGCTGAATGTTCCTAATTGACAAAATAAGATTAATGCTTATGAAGAAATATAAAATCTCATCCCTTCCCCAATATCGCGCCACACCCCTACCCCTTAATTCCCTGGTTGAACTTGATGGACATATGTCTTTTTTCGACCGTACTAACTATGTAACTATGTAACATAACATGGGGGGGGGGGGGGGGGTCTCCTGGCTGTTCACACAGGTGTGTCATTGCTGTACATTGACCATGCATTGCTTCTGTGGTATTGCAAAGGCAAAGACAAATGCTTCCAGCCATCCATTGCACTAATGGATTGGTCATCAGCTGGCTGTCTATGTCCCGCATCAATATAGACCAAAGTACAGAGGGTTAGGCTATGCTATTGTGCACCTACCTGATGCATCAGAAGGTGCGAGGCCCTTGCTAAATTCTGTGCACAGACTTTGAGATCTATACTTTAGACTGTATCTAAACCTGCTCCAACATGGACTGACATTCTGGCCTACTTTCAGCCGATGCGACTTGTCTGTCGCTGAACAGTCGCTTTTTATGTATTCAGCACCTATGTATAATGTTGTAAAAATGCTCTAGAAGCTAAAGTCGCAGAAATGTCACACATATTTGGCCTGCAACTTTCTGTGCGACAAATTCAGACAGGAAAAATCAGTATAAATCCTTAGAAAATTATCCCCCAGTGTCTCCATCTGCTGGCGGTATTGAATAAGCATTGCTGCACTGATGGGGTATGCATTAGACGAAAAAAAAGAAGAAAAAGAAGAATAATACGCCCAGAAAAGAGGCGAAAAGGAGAAAAACGTAAAAAAACGTGAAAAAAAAGTAAGAGGAAGAGAAGGGAAAAAAAGGTGGAAATGGGTTTAAAAGTGATTTCGGCGGAGAAATATATATATATATATATATATATACGCGCACACACACACATATATATAAACGTATTCTCCGTTGAGATATTGCAGCCGCTGCTGTGTCCAGGCCCAGGAGCCTTAGCACTGTGCTGTGATGTCACTCAATACCACTGACATCACTAGGTGTAAACAACATCTCTCCTTTGCTGTGTATGTGACTATGGAGCTGTTTGGTGATGTCGTCTATTATGGCCTTCATAGAAGCAACAGGAGATTGTTGCATCCATCTAGAACCCTCAGAACTACAGTGCTATGATGTCACTCACTTCCACAGGCCTTGCAGAGTGTAAACAACAACAACCCAGCTTTGTTGTGTATGTAACCATAGGGATTTGTGATGTCACCTAGAACCTTCACAGCAGCGACAGCTTTATGAGGAGCATCAGCACTGCTCTGCCTGAGCAGAACCATCACCGCCATAGGTTGTCAAATAACCCGGATTTAACCCACACAGGTAAGTCCAATGGGGTGCAGGCATGTCCTCTATGCTTACAGCTTCCCGTGGGTGTTGGTTTGATACCGTTTGGGGACAGCCAAGGAGGCATCTGCAGGCAACAAAGGTAGGTGTGTGCTTGTGTGTGTGTTTCCTATGCAGATCCTAAGCCCAGTGTCACATGCAAGTAGGAGGAGTAAGAAGGGTTCCTGGCAAATCCGGGTTATGGATTGCATTTAAAAAGGCCCCGTGGGAGTGCAATGGGCCCCTGTCTTGCTGCTTAGCAATAATGGTATGGGTTTAGGTTCTGCTGTGTGTACTGGTGGTTGACTGCCCCCCAGACCAGAGTGTGCATGGAAAATTGTCTGGCAGCCTCCCTGACAGCAAGCAGTGATAGTGCCCATGAAGGGCACCTTGTTGGGCCCGCCCCTTTCACGGTTATCGCTTCTCGGCCTTTTGGCTAAGATCAAGTGTAGTATCTGTTCTTATCAGTTTAATATCTGATACGTCCCCTATCTGGGGACCATATATTAAATGGATTTTTGAGAACGGGGGCCGATTTCGAAGCTTGCTTCCGTCGCCCTATGCATTGACCCGATATGGCAGTATCTTCGGGTACAGTGCACCACCCCCTTACAGGGTTAAAAAGAAAGATTCCTACTTTCATTGCTACCTGCTTGCTGGCTAGCCAGCTAGCCAGCCCTGTGGGCCTTGCTGCTGCTGCAGCCAAAAAACAAAAGGTGGTGCTGCTGCTGCTTCTGCTGCTTCTGCTTCTGCTTGTGTCTGGCCGCTGTTGGAGCGTCCAGGCACAGGACTTCTGCTGCTGCTGACTAAATGGCCTCCTTAATTGGATCATTTGAGTAGCCAGCACACCTGTGCAGGTAGGGCATGACATGATAGGCAGCTGCCTTGATAGCGGGTGGGTGCTGAATGTTCCTAATTGACAAAATAAGATTAATGCTTATGAAGAAATATAAAATCTCATCCCTTCCCCAATATCGCGCCACACCCCTACCCCTTAATTCCCTGGTTGAACTTGATGGACATATGTCTTTTTTCGACCGTACTAACTATGTAACTATGTAACATAACATGGGGGGGGGGGGGGGTCTCCTGGCTGTTCACACAGGTGTGTCATTGCTGTACATTGACCATGCATTGCTTCTGTGGTATTGCAAAGGCAAAGACAAATGCTTCCAGCCATCCATTGCACTAATGGATTGGTCATCAGCTGGCTGTCTATGTCCCGCATCAATATAGACCAAAGTACAGAGGGTTAGGCTATGCTATTGTGCACCTACCTGATGCATCAGAAGGTGCGAGGCCCTTGCTAAATTCTGTGCACAGACTTTGAGATCTATACTTTAGACTGTATCTAAACCTGCTCCAACATGGACTGACATTCTGGCCTACTTTCAGCCGATGCGACTTGTCTGTCGCTGAACAGTCGCTTTTTATGTATTCAGCACCTATGTATAATGTTGTAAAAATGCTCTAGAAGCTAAAGTCGCAGAAATGTCACACATATTTGGCCTGCAACTTTCTGTGCGACAAATTCAGACAGGAAAAATCAGTATAAATCCTTAGAAAATTATCCCCCAGTGTCTCCATCTGCTGGCGGTATTGAATAAGCATTGCTGCACTGATGGGGTATGCATTAGACGAAAAAAAAGAAGAAAAAGAAGAATAATACGCCCAGAAAAGAGGCGAAAATGAGAAAAACGTAAAAAAACGTGAAAAAAAAGTAAGAGGAAGAGAAGGGAAAAAAAGGTGGAAATGGGTTTAAAAGTGATTTCGGCGGAGAAATATATATATATATATATATATATATATATATATATATATATATACGCGCACACACACACATATATATAAACGTATTCTCCGTTGAGATATTGCAGCCGCTGCTGTGTCCAGGCCCAGGAGCCTTAGCACTGTGCTGTGATGTCACTCAATACCACTGACATCACTAGGTGTAAACAACATCTCTCCTTTGCTGTGTATGTGACTATGGAGCTGTTTGGTGATGTCGTCTATTATGGCCTTCATAGAAGCAACAGGAGATTGTTGCATCCATCTAGAACCCTCAGAACTACAGTGCTATGATGTCACTCACTTCCACAGGCCTTGCAGAGTGTAAACAACAACAACCCAGCTTTGTTGTGTATGTAACCATAGGGATTTGTGATGTCACCTAGAACCTTCACAGCAGCGACAGCTTTATGAGGAGCATCAGCACTGCTCTGCCTGAGCAGAACCATCACCGCCATAGGTTGTCAAATAACCCGGATTTAACCCACACAGGTAAGTCCAATGGGGTGCAGGCATGTCCTCTATGCTTACAGCTTCCCGTGGGTGTTGGTTTGATACCGTTTGGGGACAGCCAAGGAGGCATCTGCAGGCAACAAAGGTAGGTGTGTGCTTGTGTGTGTGTTTCCTATGCAGATCCTAAGCCCAGTGTCACATGCAAGTAGGAGGAGTAAGAAGGGTTCCTGGCAAATCCGGGTTATGGATTGCATTTAAAAAGGCCCCGTGGGAGTGCAATGGGCCCCTGTCTTGCTGCTTAGCAATAATGGTATGGGTTTAGGTTCTGCTGTGTGTACTGGTGGTTGACTGCCCCCCAGCCCAGAGTGTGCATGGAAAATTGTCTGGCAGCCTCCCTGACAGCAAGCAGTGATAGTGCCCATGAAGGGCACCTTGTTGGGCCCGCCCCTTTCACGGTTATCGCTTCTCGGCCTTTTGGCTAAGATCAAGTGTAGTATCTGTTCTTATCAGTTTAATATCTGATACGTCCCCTATCTGGGGACCATATATTAAATGGATTTTTGAGAACGGGGGCCGATTTCGAAGCTTGCTTCCGTCGCCCTATGCATTGACCCGATATGGCAGTATCTTCGGGTACAGTGCACCACCCCCTTACAGGGTTAAAAAGAAAGATTCCTACTTTCATTGCTACCTGCTTGCTGGCTAGCCAGCTAGCCAGCCCTGTGGGCCTTGCTGCTGCTGCAGCCAAAAAACAAAAGGTGGTGCTGCTGCTGCTTCTGCTGCTTCTGCTTCTGCTTGTGTCTGGCCGCTGTTGGAGCGTCCAGGCACAGGACTTCTGCTGCTGCTGACTAAATGGCCTCCTTAATTGGATCATTTGAGTAGCCAGCACACCTGTGCAGGTAGGGCATGACATGATAGGCAGCTGCCTTGATAGCGGGTGGGTGCTGAATGTTCCTAATTGACAAAATAAGATTAATGCTTATGAAGAAATATAAAATCTCATCCCTTCCCCAATATCGCGCCACACCCCTACCCCTTAATTCCCTGGTTGAACTTGATGGACATATGTCTTTTTTCGACCGTACTAACTATGTAACTATGTAACATAACATGGGGGGGGGGGGGGGTCTCCTGGCTGTTCACACAGGTGTGTCATTGCTGTACATTGACCATGCATTGCTTCTGTGGTATTGCAAAGGCAAAGACAAATGCTTCCAGCCATCCATTGCACTAATGGATTGGTCATCAGCTGGCTGTCTATGTCCCGCATCAATATAGACCAAAGTACAGAGGGTTAGGCTATGCTATTGTGCACCTACCTGATGCATCAGAAGGTGCGAGGCCCTTGCTAAATTCTGTGCACAGACTTTGAGATCTATACTTTAGACTGTATCTAAACCTGCTCCAACATGGACTGACATTCTGGCCTACTTTCAGCCGATGCGACTTGTCTGTCGCTGAACAGTCGCTTTTTATGTATTCAGCACCTATGTATAATGTTGTAAAAATGCTCTAGAAGCTAAAGTCGCAGAAATGTCACACATATTTGGCCTGCAACTTTCTGTGCGACAAATTCAGACAGGAAAAATCAGTATAAATCCTTAGAAAATTATCCCCAAGTGTCTCCATCTGCTGGCGGTATTGAATAAGCATTGCTGCACTGATGGGGTATGCATTAGACGAAAAAAAAGAAGAAAAAGAAGAATAATACGCCCAGAAAAGAGGCGAAAAGGAGAAAAACGTAAAAAAACGTGAAAAAAAAGTTAGAGGAAGAGAAGGGAAAAAAAGGTGGAAATGGGTTTAAAAGTGATTTCGGCGGAGAAATATATATATATATATATATATATATATATATATATATATATATACGCGCACACACACACATATATATAAACGTATTCTCCGTTGAGATATTGCAGCCGCTGCTGTGTCCAGGCCCAGGAGCCTTAGCACTGTGCTGTGATGTCACTCAATACCACTGACATCACTAGGTGTAAACAACATCTCTCCTTTGCTGTGTATGTGACTATGGAGCTGTTTGGTGATGTCGTCTATTATGGCCTTCATAGAAGCAACAGGAGATTGTTGCATCCATCTAGAACCCTCAGAACTACAGTGCTATGATGTCACTCACTTCCACAGGCCTTGCAGAGTGTAAACAACAACAACCCAGCTTTGTTGTGTATGTAACCATAGGGATTTGTGATGTCACCTAGAACCTTCACAGCAGCGACAGCTTTATGAGGAGCATCAGCACTGCTCTGCCTGAGCAGAACCATCACCGCCATAGGTTGTCAAATAACCCGGATTTAACCCACACAGGTAAGTCCAATGGGGTGCAGGCATGTCCTCTATGCTTACAGCTTCCCGTGGGTGTTGGTTTGATACCGTTTGGGGACAGCCAAGGAGGCATCTGCAGGCAACAAAGGTAGGTGTGTGCTTGTGTGTGTGTTTCCTATGCAGATCCTAAGCCCAGTGTCACATGCAAGTAGGAGGAGTAAGAAGGGTTCCTGGCAAATCCGGGTTATGGATTGCATTTAAAAAGGCCCCGTGGGAGTGCAATGGGCCCCTGTCTTGCTGCTTAGCAATAATGGTATGGGTTTAGGTTCTGCTGTGTGTACTGGTGGTTGACTGCCCCCCAGCCCAGAGTGTGCATGGAAAATTGTCTGGCAGCCTCCCTGACAGCAAGCAGTGATAGTGCCCATGAAGGGCACCTTGTTGGGCCCGCCCCTTTCACGGTTATCGCTTCTCGGCCTTTTGGCTAAGATCAAGTGTAGTATCTGTTCTTATCAGTTTAATATCTGATACGTCCCCTATCTGGGGACCATATATTAAATGGATTTTTGAGAACGGGGGCCGATTTCGAAGCTTGCTTCCGTCGCCCTATGCATTGACCCGATATGGCAGTATCTTCGGGTACAGTGCACCACCCCCTTACAGGGTTAAAAAGAAAGATTCCTACTTTCATTGCTACCTGCTTGCTGGCTAGCCAGCTAGCCAGCCCTGTGGGCCTTGCTGCTGCTGCAGCCAAAAAACAAAAGGTGGTGCTGCTGCTGCTTCTGCTTCTGCTTGTGTCTGGCCGCTGTTGGAGCGTCCAGGCACAGGACTTCTGCTGCTGCTGACTAAATGGCCTCCTTAATTGGATCATTTGAGTAGCCAGCACACCTGTGCAGGTAGGGCATGACATGATAGGCAGCTGCCTTGATAGCGGGTGGGTGCTGAATGTTCCTAATTGACAAAATAAGATTAATGCTTATGAAGAAATATAAAATCTCATCCCTTCCCCAATATCGCGCCACACCCCTACCCCTTAATTCCCTGGTTGAACTTGATGGACATATGTCTTTTTTCGACCGTACTAACTATGTAACTATGTAACATAACATGGGGGGGGGGGGGGTCTCCTGGCTGTTCACACAGGTGTGTCATTGCTGTACATTGACCATGCATTGCTTCTGTGGTATTGCAAAGGCAAAGACAAATGCTTCCAGCCATCCATTGCACTAATGGATTGGTCATCAGCTGGCTGTCTATGTCCCGCATCAATATAGACCAAAGTACAGAGGGTTAGGCTATGCTATTGTGCACCTACCTGATGCATCAGAAGGTGCGAGGCCCTTGCTAAATTCTGTGCACAGACTTTGAGATCTATACTTTAGACTGTATCTAAACCTGCTCCAACATGGACTGACATTCTGGCCTACTTTCAGCCGATGCGACTTGTCTGTCGCTGAACAGTCGCTTTTTATGTATTCAGCACCTATGTATAATGTTGTAAAAATGCTCTAGAAGCTAAAGTCGCAGAAATGTCACACATATTTGGCCTGCAACTTTCTGTGCGACAAATTCAGACAGGAAAAATCAGTATAAATCCTTAGAAAATTATCCCCCAGTGTCTCCATCTGCTGGCGGTATTGAATAAGCATTGCTGCACTGATGGGGTATGCATTAGACGAAAAAAAAGAAGAAAAAGAAGAATAATACGCCCAGAAAAGAGGCGAAAAGGAGAAAAACGTAAAAAAACGTGAAAAAAAAGTAAGAGGAAGAGAAGGGAAAAAAAGGTGGAAATGGGTTTAAAAGTGATTTCGGCGGAGAAATATATATATATATATATATATATATATATATATATATACGCGCACACACACACATATATATAAACGTATTCTCCGTTGAGATATTGCAGCCGCTGCTGTGTCCAGGCCCAGGAGCCTTAGCACTGTGCTGTGATGTCACTCAATACCACTGACATCACTAGGTGTAAACAACATCTCTCCTTTGCTGTGTATGTGACTATGGAGCTGTTTGGTGATGTCGTCTATTATGGCCTTCATAGAAGCAACAGGAGATTGTTGCATCCATCTAGAACCCTCAGAACTACAGTGCTATGATGTCACTCACTTCCACAGGCCTTGCAGAGTGTAAACAACAACAACCCAGCTTTGTTGTGTATGTAACCATAGGGATTTGTGATGTCACCTAGAACCTTCACAGCAGCGACAGCTTTATGAGGAGCATCAGCACTGCTCTGCCTGAGCAGAACCATCACCGCCATAGGTTGTCAAATAACCCGGATTTAACCCACACAGGTAAGTCCAATGGGGTGCAGGCATGTCCTCTATGCTTACAGCTTCCCGTGGGTGTTGGTTTGATACCGTTTGGGGACAGCCAAGGAGGCATCTGCAGGCAACAAAGGTAGGTGTGTGCTTGTGTGTGTGTTTCCTATGCAGATCCTAAGCCCAGTGTCACATGCAAGTAGGAGGAGTAAGAAGGGTTCCTGGCAAATCCGGGTTATGGATTGCATTTAAAAAGGCCCCGTGGGAGTGCAATGGGCCCCTGTCTTGCTGCTTAGCAATAATGGTATGGGTTTAGGTTCTGCTGTGTGTACTGGTGGTTGACTGCCCCCCAGCCCAGAGTGTGCATGGAAAATTGTCTGGCAGCCTCCCTGACAGCAAGCAGTGATAGTGCCCATGAAGGGCACCTTGTTGGGCCCGCCCCTTTCACGGTTATCGCTTCTCGGCCTTTTGGCTAAGATCAAGTGTAGTATCTGTTCTTATCAGTTTAATATCTGATACGTCCCCTATCTGGGGACCATATATTAAATGGATTTTTGAGAACGGGGGCCGATTTCGAAGCTTGCTTCCGTCGCCCTATGCATTGACCCGATATGGCAGTATCTTCGGGTACAGTGCACCACCCCCTTACAGGGTTAAAAAGAAAGATTCCTACTTTCATTGCTACCTGCTTGCTGGCTAGCCAGCTAGCCAGCCCTGTGGGCCTTGCTGCTGCTGCAGCCAAAAAACAAAAGGTGGTGCTGCTGCTGCTTCTGCTGCTTCTGCTTCTGCTTGTGTCTGGCCGCTGTTGGAGCGTCCAGGCACAGGACTTCTGCTGCTGCTGACTAAATGGCCTCCTTAATTGGATCATTTGAGTAGCCAGCACACCTGTGCAGGTAGGGCATGACATGATAGGCAGCTGCCTTGATAGCGGGTGGGTGCTGAATGTTCCTAATTGACAAAATAAGATTAATGCTTATGAAGAAATATAAAATCTCATCCCTTCCCCAATATCGCGCCACACCCCTACCCCTTAATTCCCTGGTTGAACTTGATGGACATATGTCTTTTTTCGACCGTACTAACTATGTAACTATGTAACATAACATGGGGGGGGGGGGGGTCTCCTGGCTGTTCACACAGGTGTGTCATTGCTGTACATTGACCATGCATTGCTTCTGTGGTATTGCAAAGGCAAAGACAAATGCTTCCAGCCATCCATTGCACTAATGGATTGGTCATCAGCTGGCTGTCTATGTCCCGCATCAATATAGACCAAAGTACAGAGGGTTAGGCTATGCTATTGTGCACCTACCTGATGCATCAGAAGGTGCGAGGCCCTTGCTAAATTCTGTGCACAGACTTTGAGATCTATACTTTAGACTGTATCTAAACCTGCTCCAACATGGACTGACATTCTGGCCTACTTTCAGCCGATGCGACTTGTCTGTCGCTGAACAGTCGCTTTTTATGTATTCAGCACCTATGTATAATGTTGTAAAAATGCTCTAGAAGCTAAAGTCGCAGAAATGTCACACATATTTGGCCTGCAACTTTCTGTGCGACAAATTCAGACAGGAAAAATCAGTATAAATCCTTAGAAAATTATCCCCCAGTGTCTCCATCTGCTGGCGGTATTGAATAAGCATTGCTGCACTGATGGGGTATGCATTAGACGAAAAAAAAGAAGAAAAAGAAGAATAATACGCCCAGAAAAGAGGCGAAAAGGAGAAAAACGTAAAAAAACGTGAAAAAAAAGTAAGAGGAAAAGAAGGGAAAAAAAGGTGGAAATGGGTTTAAAAGTGATTTCGGCGGAGAAATATATATATATATATATATATATATATATATATATATATATACGCGCACACACACACATATATATAAACGTATTCTCCGTTGAGATATTGCAGCCGCTGCTGTGTCCAGGCCCAGGAGCCTTAGCACTGTGCTGTGATGTCACTCAATACCACTGACATCACTAGGTGTAAACAACATCTCTCCTTTGCTGTGTATGTGACTATGGAGCTGTTTGGTGATGTCGTCTATTATGGCCTTCATAGAAGCAACAGGAGATTGTTGCATCCATCTAGAACCCTCAGAACTACAGTGCTATGATGTCACTCACTTCCACAGGCCTTGCAGAGTGTAAACAACAACAACCCAGCTTTGTTGTGTATGTAACCATAGGGATTTGTGATGTCACCTAGAACCTTCACAGCAGCGACAGCTTTATGAGGAGCATCAGCACTGCTCTGCCTGAGCAGAACCATCACCGCCATAGGTTGTCAAATAACCCGGATTTAACCCACACAGGTAAGTCCAATGGGGTGCAGGCATGTCCTCTATGCTTACAGCTTCCCGTGGGTGTTGGTTTGATACCGTTTGGGGACAGCCAAGGAGGCATCTGCAGGCAACAAAGGTAGGTGTGTGCTTGTGTGTGTGTTTCCTATGCAGATCCTAAGCCCAGTGTCACATGCAAGTAGGAGGAGTAAGAAGGGTTCCTGGCAAATCCGGGTTATGGATTGCATTTAAAAAGGCCCCGTGGGAGTGCAATGGGCCCCTGTCTTGCTGCTTAGCAATAATGGTATGGGTTTAGGTTCTGCTGTGTGTACTGGTGGTTGACTGCCCCCCAGCCCAGAGTGTGCATGGAAAATTGTCTGGCAGCCTCCCTGACAGCAAGCAGTGATAGTGCCCATGAAGGGCACCTTGTTGGGCCCGCCCCTTTCACGGTTATCGCTTCTCGGCCTTTTGGCTAAGATCAAGTGTAGTATCTGTTCTTATCAGTTTAATATCTGATACGTCCCCTATCTGGGGACCATATATTAAATGGATTTTTGAGAACGGGGGCCGATTTCGAAGCTTGCTTCCGTCGCCCTATGCATTGACCCGATATGGCAGTATCTTCGGGTACAGTGCACCACCCCCTTACAGGGTTAAAAAGAAAGATTCCTACTTTCATTGCTACCTGCTTGCTGGCTAGCCAGCTAGCCAGCCCTGTGGGCCTTGCTGCTGCTGCAGCCAAAAAACAAAAGGTGGTGCTGCTGCTGCTTCTGCTGCTTCTGCTTCTGCTTGTGTCTGGCCGCTGTTGGAGCGTCCAGGCACAGGACTTCTGCTGCTGCTGACTAAATGGCCTCCTTAATTGGATCATTTGAGTAGCCAGCACACCTGTGCAGGTAGGGCATGACATGATAGGCAGCTGCCTTGATAGCGGGTGGGTGCTGAATGTTCCTAATTGACAAAATAAGATTAATGCTTATGAAGAAATATAAAATCTCATCCCTTCCCCAATATCGCGCCACACCCCTACCCCTTAATTCCCTGGTTGAACTTGATGGACATATGTCTTTTTTCGACCGTACTAACTATGTAACTATGTAACATAACATGGGGGGGGGGGGGTCTCCTGGCTGTTCACACAGGTGTGTCATTGCTGTACATTGACCATGCATTGCTTCTGTGGTATTGCAAAGGCAAAGACAAATGCTTCCAGCCATCCATTGCACTAATGGATTGGTCATCAGCTGGCTGTCTATGTCCCGCATCAATATAGACCAAAGTACAGAGGGTTAGGCTATGCTATTGTGCACCTACCTGATGCATCAGAAGGTGCGAGGCCCTTGCTAAATTCTGTGCACAGACTTTGAGATCTATACTTTAGACTGTATCTAAACCTGCTCCAACATGGACTGACATTCTGGCCTACTTTCAGCCGATGCGACTTGTCTGTCGCTGAACAGTCGCTTTTTATGTATTCAGCACCTATGTATAATGTTGTAAAAATGCTCTAGAAGCTAAAGTCGCAGAAATGTCACACATATTTGGCCTGCAACTTTCTGTGCGACAAATTCAGACAGGAAAAATCAGTATAAATCCTTAGAAAATTATCCCCCAGTGTCTCCATCTGCTGGCGGTATTGAATAAGAATTGCTGCACTGATGGGGTATGCATTAGACGAAAAAAAAGAAGAAAAAGAAGAATAATACGCCCAGAAAAGAGGCGAAAAGGAGAAAAACGTAAAAAAACGTGAAAAAAAAGTAAGAGGAAGAGAAGGGAAAAAAAGGTGGAAATGGGTTTAAAAGTGATTTCGGCGGAGAAATATATATATATATATATATATATATATATATATATATATATACGCGCACACACACACATATATATAAACGTATTCTCCGTTGAGATATTGCAGCCGCTGCTGTGTCCAGGCCCAGGAGCCTTAGCACTCTGCTGTGATGTCACTCAATACCACTGACATCACTAGGTGTAAACAACATCTCTCCTTTGCTGTGTATGTGACTATGGAGCTGTTTGGTGATGTCGTCTATTATGGCCTTCATAGAAGCAACAGGAGATTGTTGCATCCATCTAGAACCCTCAGAACTACAGTGCTATGATGTCACTCACTTCCACAGGCCTTGCAGAGTGTAAACAACAACAACCCAGCTTTGTTGTGTATGTAACCATAGGGATTTGTGATGTCACCTAGAACCTTCACAGCAGCGACAGCTTTATGAGGAGCATCAGCACTGCTCTGCCTGAGCAGAACCATCACCGCCATAGGTTGTCAAATAACCCGGATTTAACCCACACAGGTAAGTCCAATGGGGTGCAGGCATGTCCTCTATGCTTACAGCTTCCCGTGGGTGTTGGTTTGATACCGTTTGGGGACAGCCAAGGAGGCATCTGCAGGCAACAAAGGTAGGTGTGTGCTTGTGTGTGTGTTTCCTATGCAGATCCTAAGCCCAGTGTCACATGCAAGTAGGAGGAGTAAGAAGGGTTCCTGGCAAATCCGGGTTATGGATTGCATTTAAAAAGGCCCCGTGGGAGTGCAATGGGCCCCTGTCTTGCTGCTTAGCAATAATGGTATGGGTTTAGGTTCTGCTGTGTGTACTGGTGGTTGACTGCCCCCCAGCCCAGAGTGTGCATGGAAAATTGTCTGGCAGCCTCCCTGACAGCAAGCAGTGATAGTGCCCATGAAGGGCACCTTGTTGGGCCCGCCCCTTTCACGGTTATCGCTTCTCGGCCTTTTGGCTAAGATCAAGTGTAGTATCTGTTCTTATCAGTTTAATATCTGATACGTCCCCTATCTGGGGACCATATATTAAATGGATTTTTGAGAACGGGGGCCGATTTCGAAGCTTGCTTCCGTCGCCCTATGCATTGACCCGATATGGCAGTATCTTCGGGTACAGTGCACCACCCCCTTACAGGGTTAAAAAGAAAGATTCCTACTTTCATTGCTACCTGCTTGCTGGCTAGCCAGCTAGCCAGCCCTGTGGGCCTTGCTGCTGCTGCAGCCAAAAAACAAAAGGTGGTGCTGCTGCTGCTTCTGCTGCTTCTGCTTCTGCTTGTGTCTGGCCGCTGTTGGAGCGTCCAGGCACAGGACTTCTGCTGCTGCTGACTAAATGGCCTCCTTAATTGGATCATTTGAGTAGCCAGCACACCTGTGCAGGTAGGGCATGACATGATAGGCAGCTGCCTTGATAGCGGGTGGGTGCTGAATGTTCCTAATTGACAAAATAAGATTAATGCTTATGAAGAAATATAAAATCTCATCCCTTCCCCAATATCGCGCCACACCCCTACCCCTTAATTCCCTGGTTGAACTTGATGGACATATGTCTTTTTTCGACCGTACTAACTATGTAACTATGTAACATAACATGGGGGGGGGGGGGGGGTCTCCTGGCTGTTCACACAGGTGTGTCATTGCTGTACATTGACCATGCATTGCTTCTGTGGTATTGCAAAGGCAAAGACAAATGCTTCCAGCCATCCATTGCACTAATGGATTGGTCATCAGCTGGCTGTCTATGTCCCGCATCAATATAGACCAAAGTACAGAGGGTTAGGCTATGCTATTGTGCACCTACCTGATGCATCAGAAGGTGCGAGGCCCTTGCTAAATTCTGTGCACAGACTTTGAGATCTATACTTTAGACTGTATCTAAACCTGCTCCAACATGGACTGACATTCTGGCCTACTTTCAGCCGATGCGACTTGTCTGTCGCTGAACAGTCGCTTTTTATGTATTCAGCACCTATGTATAATGTTGTAAAAATGCTCTAGAAGCTAAAGTCGCAGAAATGTCACACATATTTGGCCTGCAACTTTCTGTGCGACAAATTCAGACAGGAAAAATCAGTATAAATCCTTAGAAAATTATCCCCCAGTGTCTCCATCTGCTGGCGGTATTGAATAAGCATTGCTGCACTGATGGGGTATGCATTAGACGAAAAAAAAGAAGAAAAAGAAGAATAATACGCCCAGAAAAGAGGCGAAAAGGAGAAAAACGTAAAAAAATGTGAAAAAAAAGTAAGAGGAAGAGAAGGGAAAAAAAGGTGGAAATGGGTTTAAAAGTGATTTCGGCGGAGAAATATATATATATATATATATATATATATATATATATATATATATATACGCGCACACACACACATATATATAAACGTATTCTCCGTTGAGATATTGCAGCCGCTGCTGTGTCCAGGCCCAGGAGCCTTAGCACTGTGCTGTGATGTCACTCAATACCACTGACATCACTAGGTGTAAACAACATCTCTCCTTTGCTGTGTATGTGACTATGGAGCTGTTTGGTGATGTCGTCTATTATGGCCTTCATAGAAGCAACAGGAGATTGTTGCATCCATCTAGAACCCTCAGAACTACAGTGCTATGATGTCACTCACTTCCACAGGCCTTGCAGAGTGTAAACAACAACAACCCAGCTTTGTTGTGTATGTAACCATAGGGATTTGTGATGTCACCTAGAACCTTCACAGCAGCGACAGCTTCATGAGGAGCATCAGCACTGCTCTGCCTGAGCAGAACCATCACCGCCATAGGTTGTCAAATAACCCGGATTTAACCCACACAGGTAAGTCCAATGGGGTGCAGGCATGTCCTCTATGCTTACAGCTTCCCGTGGGTGTTGGTTTGATACCGTTTGGGGACAGCCAAGGAGGCATCTGCAGGCAACAAAGGTAGGTGTGTGCTTGTGTGTGTGTTTCCTATGCAGATCCTAAGCCCAGTGTCACATGCAAGTAGGAGGAGTAAGAAGGGTTCCTGGCAAATCCGGGTTATGGATTGCATTTAAAAAGGCCCCGTGGGAGTGCAATGGGCCCCTGTCTTGCTGCTTAGCAATAATGGTATGGGTTTAGGTTCTGCTGTGTGTACTGGTGGTTGACTGCCCCCCAGCCCAGAGTGTGCATGGAAAATTGTCTGGCAGCCTCCCTGACAGCAAGCAGTGATAGTGCCCATGAAGGGCACCTTGTTGGGCCCGCCCCTTTCACGGTTATCGCTTCTCGGCCTTTTGGCTAAGATCAAGTGTAGTATCTGTTCTTATCAGTTTAATATCTGATACGTCCCCTATCTGGGGACCATATATTAAATGGATTTTTGAGAACGGGGGCCGATTTCGAAGCTTGCTTCCGTCGCCCTATGCATTGACCCGATATGGCAGTATCTTCGGGTACAGTGCACCACCCCCTTACAGGGTTAAAAAGAAAGATTCCTACTTTCATTGCTACCTGCTTGCTGGCTAGCCAGCTAGCCAGCCCTGTGGGCCTTGCTGCTGCTGCAGCCAAAAAACAAAAGGTGGTGCTGCTGCTGCTTCTGCTTCTGCTTGTGTCTGGCCGCTGTTGGAGCGTCCAGGCACAGGACTTCTGCTGCTGCTGACTAAATGGCCTCCTTAATTGGATCATTTGAGTAGCCAGCACACCTGTGCAGGTAGGGCATGACATGATAGGCAGCTGCCTTGATAGCGGGTGGGTGCTGAATGTTCCTAATTGACAAAATAAGATTAATGCTTATGAAGAAATATAAAATCTCATCCCTTCCCCAATATCGCGCCACACCCCTACCCCTTAATTCCCTGGTTGAACTTGATGGACATATGTCTTTTTTCGACCGTACTAACTATGTAACTATGTAACATAACATGGGGGGGGGGGGGGTCTCCTGGCTGTTCACACAGGTGTGTCATTGCTGTACATTGACCATGCATTGCTTCTGTGGTATTGCAAAGGCAAAGACAAATGCTTCCAGCCATCCATTGCACTAATGGATTGGTCATCAGCTGGCTGTCTATGTCCCGCATCAATATAGACCAAAGTACAGAGGGTTAGGCTATGCTATTGTGCACCTACCTGATGCATCAGAAGGTGCGAGGCCCTTGCTAAATTCTGTGCACAGACTTTGAGATCTATACTTTAGACTGTATCTAAACCTGCTCCAACATGGACTGACATTCTGGCCTACTTTCAGCCGATGCGACTTGTCTGTCGCTGAACAGTCGCTTTTTATGTATTCAGCACCTATGTATAATGTTGTAAAAATGCTCTAGAAGCTAAAGTCGCAGAAATGTCACACATATTTGGCCTGCAACTTTCTGTGCGACAAATTCAGACAGGAAAAATCAGTATAAATCCTTAGAAAATTATCCCCCAGTGTCTCCATCTGCTGGCGGTATTGAATAAGCATTGCTGCACTGATGGGGTATGCATTAGACGAAAAAAAAGAAGAAAAAGAAGAATAATACGCCCAGAAAAGAGGCGAAAAGGAGAAAAACGTAAAAAAATGTGAAAAAAAAGTAAGAGGAAGAGAAGGGAAAAAAAGGTGGAAATGGGTTTAAAAGTGATTTCGGCGGAGAATATATATATATATATATATATATATATATATATATATATATATATATATACGCGCACACACACACATATATATAAACGTATTCTCCGTTGAGATATTGCAGCCGCTGCTGTGTCCAGGCCCAGGAGCCTTAGCACTGTGCTGTGATGTCACTCAATACCACTGACATCACTAGGTGTAAACAACATCTCTCCTTTGCTGTGTATGTGACTATGGAGCTGTTTGGTGATGTCGTCTATTATGGCCTTCATAGAAGCAACAGGAGATTGTTGCATCCATCTAGAACCCTCAGAACTACAGTGCTATGATGTCACTCACTTCCACAGGCCTTGCAGAGTGTAAACAACAACAACCCAGCTTTGTTGTGTATGTAACCATAGGGATTTGTGATGTCACCTAGAACCTTCACAGCAGCGACAGCTTTATGAGGAGCATCAGCACTGCTCTGCCTGAGCAGAACCATCACCGCCATAGGTTGTCAAATAACCCGGATTTAACCCACACAGGTAAGTCCAATGGGGTGCAGGCATGTCCTCTATGCTTACAGCTTCCCGTGGGTGTTGGTTTGATACCGTTTGGGGACAGCCAAGGAGGCATCTGCAGGCAACAAAGGTAGGTGTGTGCTTGTGTGTGTGTTTCCTATGCAGATCCTAAGCCCAGTGTCACATGCAAGTAGGAGGAGTAAGAAGGGTTCCTGGCAAATCCGGGTTATGGATTGCATTTAAAAAGGCCCCGTGGGAGTGCAATGGGCCCCTGTCTTGCTGCTTAGCAATAATGGTATGGGTTTAGGTTCTGCTGTGTGTACTGGTGGTTGACTGCCCCCCAGCCCAGAGTGTGCATGGAAAATTGTCTGGCAGCCTCCCTGACAGCAAGCAGTGATAGTGCCCATGAAGGGCACCTTGTTGGGCCCGCCCCTTTCACGGTTATCGCTTCTCGGCCTTTTGGCTAAGATCAAGTGTAGTATCTGTTCTTATCAGTTTAATATCTGATACGTCCCCTATCTGGGGACCATATATTAAATGGATTTTTGAGAACGGGGGCCGATTTCGAAGCTTGCTTCCGTCGCCCTATGCATTGACCCGATATGGCAGTATCTTCGGGTACAGTGCACCACCCCCTTACAGGGTTAAAAAGAAAGATTCCTACTTTCATTGCTACCTGCTTGCTGGCTAGCCAGCTAGCCAGCCCTGTGGGCCTTGCTGCTGCTGCAGCCAAAAAACAAAAGGTGGTGCTGCTGCTGCTTCTGCTGCTTCTGCTTCTGCTTGTGTCTGGCCGCTGTTGGAGCGTCCAGGCACAGGACTTCTGCTGCTGCTGACTAAATGGCCTCCTTAATTGGATCATTTGAGTAGCCAGCACACCTGTGCAGGTAGGGCATGACATGATAGGCAGCTGCCTTGATAGCGGGTGGGTGCTGAATGTTCCTAATTGACAAAATAAGATTAATGCTTATGAAGAAATATAAAATCTCATCCCTTCCCCAATATCGCGCCACACCCCTACCCCTTAATTCCCTGGTTGAACTTGATGGACATATGTCTTTTTTCGACCGTACTAACTATGTAACTATGTAACATAACATGGGGGGGGGGGTCTCCTGGCTGTTCACACAGGTGTGTCATTGCTGTACATTGACCATGCATTGCTTCTGTGGTATTGCAAAGGCAAAGACAAATGCTTCCAGCCATCCATTGCACTAATGGATTGGTCATCAGCTGGCTGTCTATGTCCCGCATCAATATAGACCAAAGTACAGAGGGTTAGGCTATGCTATTGTGCACCTACCTGATGCATCAGAAGGTGCGAGGCCCTTGCTAAATTCTGTGCACAGACTTTGAGATCTATACTTTAGACTGTATCTAAACCTGCTCCAACATGGACTGACATTCTGGCCTACTTTCAGCCGATGCGACTTGTCTGTCGCTGAACAGTCGCTTTTTATGTATTCAGCACCTATGTATAATGTTGTAAAAATGCTCTAGAAGCTAAAGTCGCAGAAATGTCACACATATTTGGCCTGCAACTTTCTGTGCGACAAATTCAGACAGGAAAAATCAGTATAAATCCTTAGAAAATTATCCCCCAGTGTCTCCATCTGCTGGCGGTATTGAATAAGCATTGCTGCACTGATGGGGTATGCATTAGACGAAAAAAAAGAAGAAAAAGAAGAATAATACGCCCAGAAAAGAGGCGAAAAGGAGAAAAACGTAAAAAAACGTGAAAAAAAAGTAAGAGGAAGAGAAGGGAAAAAAAGGTGGAAATGGGTTTAAAAGTGATTTCGGCGGAGAAATATATATATATATATATATATATATATATATATATATATATACGCGCACACACACACATATATATAAACGTATTCTCCGTTGAGATATTGCAGCCGCTGCTGTGTCCAGGCCCAGGAGCCTTAGCACTGTGCTGTGATGTCACTCAATACCACTGACATCACTAGGTGTAAACAACATCTCTCCTTTGCTGTGTATGTGACTATGGAGCTGTTTGGTGATGTCGTCTATTATGGCCTTCATAGAAGCAACAGGAGATTGTTGCATCCATCTAGAACCCTCAGAACTACAGTGCTATGATGTCACTCACTTCCACAGGCCTTGCAGAGTGTAAACAACAACAACCCAGCTTTGTTGTGTATGTAACCATAGGGATTTGTGATGTCACCTAGAACCTTCACAGCAGCGACAGCTTTATGAGGAGCATCAGCACTGCTCTGCCTGAGCAGAACCATCACCGCCATAGGTTGTCAAATAACCCGGATTTAACCCACACAGGTAAGTCCAATGGGGTGCAGGCATGTCCTCTATGCTTACAGCTTCCCGTGGGTGTTGGTTTGATACCGTTTGGGGACAGCCAAGGAGGCATCTGCAGGCAACAAAGGTAGGTGTGTGCTTGTGTGTGTGTTTCCTATGCAGATCCTAAGCCCAGTGTCACATGCAAGTAGGAGGAGTAAGAAGGGTTCCTGGCAAATCCGGGTTATGGATTGCATTTAAAAAGGCCCCGTGGGAGTGCAATGGGCCCCTGTCTTGCTGCTTAGCAATAATGGTATGGGTTTAGGTTCTGCTGTGTGTACTGGTGGTTGACTGCCCCCCAGCCCAGAGTGTGCATGGAAAATTGTCTGGCAGCCTCCCTGACAGCAAGCAGTGATAGTGCCCATGAAGGGCACCTTGTTGGGCCCGCCCCTTTCACGGTTATCGCTTCTCGGCCTTTTGGCTAAGATCAAGTGTAGTATCTGTTCTTATCAGTTTAATATCTGATACGTCCCCTATCTGGGGACCATATATTAAATGGATTTTTGAGAACGGGGGCCGATTTCGAAGCTTGCTTCCGTCGCCCTATGCATTGACCCGATATGGCAGTATCTTTGGGTACAGTGCACCACCCCCTTACAGGGTTAAAAAGAAAGATTCCTACTTTCATTGCTACCTGCTTGCTGGCTAGCCAGCTAGCCAGCCCTGTGGGCCTTGCTGCTGCTGCAGCCAAAAAACAAAAGGTGGTGCTGCTGCTGCTTCTGCTGCTTCTGCTTCTGCTTGTGTCTGGCCGCTGTTGGAGCGTCCAGGCACAGGACTTCTGCTGCTGCTGACTAAATGGCCTCCTTAATTGGATCATTTGAGTAGCCAGCACACCTGTGCAGGTAGGGCATGACATGATAGGCAGCTGCCTTGATAGCGGGTGGGTGCTGAATGTTCCTAATTGACAAAATAAGATTAATGCTTATGAAGAAATATAAAATCTCATCCCTTCCCCAATATCGCGCCACACCCCTACCCCTTAATTCCCTGGTTGAACTTGATGGACATATGTCTTTTTTCGACCGTACTAACTATGTAACTATGTAACATAACATGGGGGGGGGGGGGGTCTCCTGGCTGTTCACACAGGTGTGTCATTGCTGTACATTGACCATGCATTGCTTCTGTGGTATTGCAAAGGCAAAGACAAATGCTTCCAGCCATCCATTGCACTAATGGATTGGTCATCAGCTGGCTGTCTATGTCCCGCATCAATATAGACCAAAGTACAGAGGGTTAGGCTATGCTATTGTGCACCTACCTGATGCATCAGAAGGTGCGAGGCCCTTGCTAAATTCTGTGCACAGACTTTGAGATCTATACTTTAGACTGTATCTAAACCTGCTCCAACATGGACTGACATTCTGGCCTACTTTCAGCCGATGCGACTTGTCTGTCGCTGAACAGTCGCTTTTTATGTATTCAGCACCTATGTATAATGTTGTAAAAATGCTCTAGAAGCTAAAGTCGCAGAAATGTCACACATATTTGGCCTGCAACTTTCTGTGCGACAAATTCAGACAGGAAAAATCAGTATAAATCCTTAGAAAATTATCCCCCAGTGTCTCCATCTGCTGGCGGTATTGAATAAGCATTGCTGCACTGATGGGGTATGCATTAGACGAAAAAAAAGAAGAAAAAGAAGAATAATACGCCCAGAAAAGAGGCGAAAAGGAGAAAAACGTAAAAAAACGTGAAAAAAAAGTAAGAGGAAGAGAAGGGAAAAAAAGGTGGAAATGGGTTTAAAAGTGATTTCGGCGGAGAAATATATATATATATATATATATATATATATATATATATATATACGCGCACACACACACATATATATAAACGTATTCTCCGTTGAGATATTGCAGCCGCTGCTGTGTCCAGGCCCAGGAGCCTTAGCACTGTGCTGTGATGTCACTCAATACCACTGACATCACTAGGTGTAAACAACATCTCTCCTTTGCTGTGTATGTGACTATGGAGCTGTTTGGTGATGTCGTCTATTATGGCCTTCATAGAAGCAACAGGAGATTGTTGCATCCATCTAGAACCCTCAGAACTACAGTGCTATGATGTCACTCACTTCCACAGGCCTTGCAGAGTGTAAACAACAACAACCCAGCTTTGTTGTGTATGTAACCATAGGGATTTGTGATGTCACCTAGAACCTTCACAGCAGCGACAGCTTTATGAGGAGCATCAGCACTGCTCTGCCTGAGCAGAACCATCACCGCCATAGGTTGTCAAATAACCCGGATTTAACCCACACAGGTAAGTCCAATGGGGTGCAGGCATGTCCTCTATGCTTACAGCTTCCCGTGGGTGTTGGTTTGATACCGTTTGGGGACAGCCAAGGAGGCATCTGCAGGCAACAAAGGTAGGTGTGTGCTTGTGTGTGTGTTTCCTATGCAGATCCTAAGCCCAGTGTCACATGCAAGTAGGAGGAGTAAGAAGGGTTCCTGGCAAATCCGGGTTATGGATTGCATTTAAAAAGGCCCTGTGGGAGTGCAATGGGCCCCTGTCTTGCTGCTTAGCAATAATGGTATGGGTTTAGGTTCTGCTGTGTGTACTGGTGGTTGACTGCCCCCCAGCCCAGAGTGTGCATGGAAAATTGTCTGGCAGCCTCCCTGACAGCAAGCAGTGATAGTGCCCATGAAGGGCACCTTGTTGGGCCCGCCCCTTTCTCGGTTATCGCTTCTCGGCCTTTTGGCTAAGATCAAGTGTAGTATCTGTTCTTATCAGTTTAATATCTGATACGTCCCCTATCTGGGGACCATATATTAAATAGATTTTTGAGAACGGGGGCCGATTTCGAAGCTTGCTTCCGTCACCCTATGCATTGACCCGATATGGCAGTATCTTCGGGTACAGTGCACCACCCCCTTACAGGGTTAAAAAGAAAGATTCCTACTTTCATTGCTACCTGCTTGCTGGCTAGCCAGCTAGCCAGCCCTGTGGGCCTTGCTGCTGCTGCAGCCAAAAAACAAAAGGTGGTGCTGCTGCTGCTTCTGCTGCTTCTGCTTCTGCTTGTGTCTGGCCGCTGTTGGAGCGTCCAGGCACAGGACTTCTGCTGCTGCTGACTAAATGGCCTCCTTAATTGGATCATTTGAGTAGCCAGCACACCTGTGCAGGTAGGGCATGACATGATAGGCAGCTGCCTTGATAGCGGGTGGGTGCTGAATGTTCCTAATTGACAAAATAAGATTAATGCTTATGAAGAAATATAAAATCTCATCCCTTCCCCAATATCGCGCCACACCCCTACCCCTTAATTCCCTGGTTGAACTTGATGGACATATGTCTTTTTTCGACCGTACTAACTATGTAACTATGTAACATAACATGGGGGGGGGGGGGGGGGGTCTCCTGGCTGTTCACACAGGTGTGTCATTGCTGTACATTGACCATGCATTGCTTCTGTGGTATTGCAAAGGCAAAGACAAATGCTTCCAGCCATCCATTGCACTAATGGATTGGTCATCAGCTGGCTGTCTATGTCCCGCATCAATATAGACCAAAGTACAGAGGGTTAGGCTATGCTATTGTGCACCTACCTGATGCATCAGAAGGTGCGAGGCCCTTGCTAAATTCTGTGCACAGACTTTGAGATCTATACTTTAGACTGTATCTAAACCTGCTCCAACATGGACTGACATTCTGGCCTACTTTCAGCCGATGCGACTTGTCTGTCGCTGAACAGTCGCTTTTTATGTATTCAGCACCTATGTATAATGTTGTAAAAATGCTCTAGAAGCTAAAGTCGCAGAAATGTCACACATATTTGGCCTGCAACTTTCTGTGCGACAAATTCAGACAGGAAAAATCAGTATAAATCCTTAGAAAATTATCCCCCAGTGTCTCCATCTGCTGGCGGTATTGAATAAGCATTGCTGCACTGATGGGGTATGCATTAGATGAAAAAAAAGAAGAAAAAGAAGAATAATACGCCCAGAAAAGAGGCGAAAAGGAGAAAAACGTAAAAAAACGTGAAAAAAAAGTAAGAGGAAGAGAAGGGAAAAAAAGGTGGAAATGGGTTTAAAAGTGATTTCGGCGGAGAAATATATATATATATATATATATATATATATATATATATATATATATATACGCGCACACACACACATATATATAAACGTATTCTCCGTTGAGATATTGCAGCCGCTGCTGTGTCCAGGCCCAGGAGCCTTAGCACTGTGCTGTGATGTCACTCAATACCACTGACATCACTAGGTGTAAACAACATCTCTCCTTTGCTGTGTATGTGACTATGGAGCTGTTTGGTGATGTCGTCTATTATGGCCTTCATAGAAGCAACAGGAGATTGTTGCATCCATCTAGAACCCTCAGAACTACAGTGCTATGATGTCACTCACTTCCACAGGCCTTGCAGAGTGTAAACAACAACAACCCAGCTTTGTTGTGTATGTAACCATAGGGATTTGTGATGTCACCTAGAACCTTCACAGCAGCGACAGCTTTATGAGGAGCATCAGCACTGCTCTGCCTGAGCAGAACCATCACCGCCATAGGTTGTCAAATAACCCGGATTTAACCCACACAGGTAAGTCCAATGGGGTGCAGGCATGTCCTCTATGCTTACAGCTTCCCGTGGGTGTTGGTTTGATACCGTTTGGGGACAGCCAAGGAGGCATCTGCAGGCAACAAAGGTAGGTGTGTGCTTGTGTGTGTGTTTCCTATGCAGATCCTAAGCCCAGTGTCACATGCAAGTAGGAGGAGTAAGAAGGGTTCCTGGCAAATCCGGGTTATGGATTGCATTTAAAAAGGCCCCGTGGGAGTGCAATGGGCCCCTGTCTTGCTGCTTAGCAATAATGGTATGGGTTTAGGTTCTGCTGTGTGTACTGGTGGTTGACTGCCCCCCAGCCCAGAGTGTGCATGGAAAATTGTCTGGCAGCCTCCCTGACAGCAAGCAGTGATAGTGCCCATGAAGGGCACCTTGTTGGGCCCGCCCCTTTCACGGTTATCGTTTCTCGGCCTTTTGGCTAAGATCAAGTGTAGTATCTGTTCTTATCAGTTTAATATCTGATACGTCCCCTATCTGGGGACCATATATTAAATGGATTTTTGAGAACGGGGGCCGATTTCGAAGCTTGCTTCCGTCGCCCTATGCATTGACCCGATATGGCAGTATCTTCGGGTACAGTGCACCACCCCCTTACAGGGTTAAAAAGAAAGATTCCTACTTTCATTGCTACCTGCTTGCTGGCTAGCCAGCTAGCCAGCCCTGTGGGCCTTGCTGCTGCTGCAGCCAAAAAACAAAAGGTGGTGCTGCTGCTGCTTCTGCTGCTTCTGCTTCTGCTTGTGTCTGGCCGCTGTTGGAGCGTCCAGGCACAGGACTTCTGCTGCTGCTGACTAAATGGCCTCCTTAATTGGATCATTTGAGTAGCCAGCACACCTGTGCAGGTAGGGCATGACATGATAGGCAGCTGCCTTGATAGCGGGTGGGTGCTGAATGTTCCTAATTGACAAAATAAGATTAATGCTTATGAAGAAATATAAAATCTCATCCCTTCCCCAATATCGCGCCACACCCCTACCCCTTAATTCCCTGGTTGAACTTGATGGACATATGTCTTTTTTCGACCGTACTAACTATGTAACTATGTAACATAACATGGGGGGGGGGGGGGGTCTCCTGGCTGTTCACACAGGTGTGTCATTGCTGTACATTGACCATGCATTGCTTCTGTGGTATTGCAAAGGCAAAGACAAATGCTTCCAGCCATCCATTGCACTAATGGATTGGTCATCAGCTGGCTGTCTATGTCCCGCATCAATATAGACCAAAGTACAGAGGGTTAGGCTATGCTATTGTGCACCTACCTGATGCATCAGAAGGTGCGAGGCCCTTGCTAAATTCTGTGCACAGACTTTGAGATCTATACTTTAGACTGTATCTAAACCTGCTCCAACATGGACTGACATTCTGGCCTACTTTCAGCCGATGCGACTTGTCTGTCGCTGAACAGTCGCTTTTTATGTATTCAGCACCTATGTATAATGTTGTAAAAATGCTCTAGAAGCTAAAGTCGCAGAAATGTCACACATATTTGGCCTGCAACTTTCTGTGCGACAAATTCAGACAGGAAAAATCAGTATAAATCCTTAGAAAATTATCCCCCAGTGTCTCCATCTGCTGGCGGTATTGAATAAGCATTGCTGCACTGATGGGGTATGCATTAGACGAAAAAAAAGAAGAAAAAGAAGAATAATACGCCCAGAAAAGAGGCGAAAAGGAGAAAAACGTAAAAAAACGTGAAAAAAAAGTAAGAGGAAGAGAAGGGAAAAAAAGGTGGAAATGGGTTTAAAAGTGATTTCGGCGGAGAAATATATATATATATATATATATATATATATATATATATATATACGCGCACACACACACATATATATAAACGTATTCTCCGTTGAGATATTGCAGCCGCTGCTGTGTCCAGGCCCAGGAGCCTTAGCACTGTGCTGTGATGTCACTCAATACCACTGACATCACTAGGTGTAAACAACATCTCTCCTTTGCTGTGTATGTGACTATGGAGCTGTTTGGTGATGTCGTCTATTATGGCCTTCATAGAAGCAACAGGAGATTGTTGCATCCATCTAGAACCCTCAGAACTACAGTGCTATGATGTCACTCACTTCCACAGGCCTTGCAGAGTGTAAACAACAACAACCCAGCTTTGTTGTGTATGTAACCATAGGGATTTGTGATGTCACCTAGAACCTTCACAGCAGCGACAGCTTTATGAGGAGCATCAGCACTGCTCTGCCTGAGCAGAACCATCACCGCCATAGGTTGTCAAATAACCCGGATTTAACCCACACAGGTAAGTCCAATGGGGTGCAGGCATGTCCTCTATGCTTACAGCTTCCCGTGGGTGTTGGTTTGATACCGTTTGGGGACAGCCAAGGAGGCATCTGCAGGCAACAAAGGTAGGTGTGTGCTTGTGTGTGTGTTTCCTATGCAGATCCTAAGCCCAGTGTCACATGCAAGTAGGAGGAGTAAGAAGGGTTCCTGGCAAATCCGGGTTATGGATTGCATTTAAAAAGGCCCTGTGGGAGTGCAATGGGCCCCTGTCTTGCTGCTTAGCAATAATGGTATGGGTTTAGGTTCTGCTGTGTGTACTGGTGGTTGACTGCCCCCCAGCCCAGAGTGTGCATGGAAAATTGTCTGGCAGCCTCCCTGACAGCAAGCAGTGATAGTGCCCATGAAGGGCACCTTGTTGGGCCCGCCCCTTTCTCGGTTATCGCTTCTCGGCCTTTTGGCTAAGATCAAGTGTAGTATCTGTTCTTATCAGTTTAATATCTGATACGTCCCCTATCTGGGGACCATATATTAAATAGATTTTTGAGAACGGGGGCCGATTTCGAAGCTTGCTTCCGTCGCCCTATGCATTGACCCGATATGGCAGTATCTTCGGGTACAGTGCACCACCCCCTTACAGGGTTAAAAAGAAAGATTCCTACTTTCATTGCTACCTGCTTGCTGGCTAGCCAGCTAGCCAGCCCTGTGGGCCTTGCTGCTGCTGCAGCCAAAAAACAAAAGGTGGTGCTGCTGCTGCTTCTGCTGCTTCTGCTTCTGCTTGTGTCTGGCTGCTGTTGGAGCGTCCAGGCACAGGACTTCTGCTGCTGCTGACTAAATGGCCTCCTTAATTGGATCATTTGAGTAGCCAGCACACCTGTGCAGGTAGGGCATGACATGATAGGCAGCTGCCTTGATAGCGGGTGGGTGCTGAATGTTCCTAATTGACAAAATAAGATTAATGCTTATGAAGAAATATAAAATCTCATCCCTTCCCCAATATCGCGCCACACCCCTACCCCTTAATTCCCTGGTTGAACTTGATGGACATATGTCTTTTTTCGACCGTACTAACTATGTAACTATGTAACATAACATGGGGGGGGGGGGGGGTCTCCTGGCTGTTCACACAGGTGTGTCATTGCTGTACATTGACCATGCATTGCTTCTGTGGTATTGCAAAGGCAAAGACAAATGCTTCCAGCCATCCATTGCACTAATGGATTGGTCATCAGCTGGCTGTCTATGTCCCGCATCAATATAGACCAAAGTACAGAGGGTTAGGCTATGCTATTGTGCACCTACCTGATGCATCAGAAGGTGCGAGGCCCTTGCTAAATTCTGTGCACAGACTTTGAGATCTATACTTTAGACTGTATCTAAACCTGCTCCAACATGGACTGACATTCTGGCCTACTTTCAGCCGATGCGACTTGTCTGTCGCTGAACAGTCGCTTTTTATGTATTCAGCACCTATGTATAATGTTGTAAAAATGCTCTAGAAGCTAAAGTCGCAGAAATGTCACACATATTTGGCCTGCAACTTTCTGTGCGACAAATTCAGACAGGAAAAATCAGTATAAATCCTTAGAAAATTATCCCCCAGTGTCTCCATCTGCTGGCGGTATTGAATAAGCATTGCTGCACTGATGGGGTATGCATTAGACGAAAAAAAAGAAGAAAAAGAAGAATAATACGCCCAGAAAAGAGGCGAAAAGGAGAAAAACGTAAAAAAACGTGAAAAAAAAGTAAGAGGAAGAGAAGGGAAAAAAAGGTGGAAATGGGTTTAAAAGTGATTTCGGCGGAGAAATATATATATATATATATATATATATATATATATACGCGCACACACACACATATATATAAACGTATTCTCCGTTGAGATATTGCAGCCGCTGCTGTGTCCAGGCCCAGGAGCCTTAGCACTGTGCTGTGATGTCACTCAATACCACTGACATCACTAGGTGTAAACAACATCTCTCCTTTGCTGTGTATGTGACTATGGAGCTGTTTGGTGATGTCGTCTATTATGGCCTTCATAGAAGCAACAGGAGATTGTTGCATCCATCTAGAACCCTCAGAACTACAGTGCTATGATGTCACTCACTTCCACAGGCCTTGCAGAGTGTAAACAACAACAACCCAGCTTTGTTGTGTATGTAACCATAGGGATTTGTGATGTCACCTAGAACCTTCACAGCAGCGACAGCTTTATGAGGAGCATCAGCACTGCTCTGCCTGAGCAGAACCATCACCGCCATAGGTTGTCAAATAACCCGGATTTAACCCACACAGGTAAGTCCAATGGGGTGCAGGCATGTCCTCTATGCTTACAGCTTCCCGTGGGTGTTGGTTTGATACCGTTTGGGGACAGCCAAGGAGGCATCTGCAGGCAACAAAGGTAGGTGTGTGCTTGTGTGTGTGTTTCCTATGCAGATCCTAAGCCCAGTGTCACATGCAAGTAGGAGGAGTAAGAAGGGTTCCTGGCAAATCCGGGTTATGGATTGCATTTAAAAAGGCCCCGTGGGAGTGCAATGGGCCCCTGTCTTGCTGCTTAGCAATAATGGTATGGGTTTAGGTTCTGCTGTGTGTACTGGTGGTTGACTGCCCCCCAGCCCAGAGTGTGCATGGAAAATTGTCTGGCAGCCTCCCTGACAGCAAGCAGTGATAGTGCCCATGAAGGGCACCTTGTTGGGCCCGCCCCTTTCACGGTTATCGCTTCTCGGCCTTTTGGCTAAGATCAAGTGTCTTGCCCTAAGGTATTCGGGTACCCCTCTCCTCGGCCTTGTGGGATCGCCCAGGTTTATTGCCTGGGCTTCACCCACCTGCTGCTATTGGGGAGAGGGCTTAGTCCCAGGATAACGGGAAGGTGATCATCGGAGGACGGGTCTGCCGGAGAGGATGGCTAATGCGCCGAACGCTCCTAATACAGTACGGCTGTTTATCGAGGAGGAAAAGAGGAGTGCCTACGGGATTTTGCATGTCCAGCAGAAGGTCGTGGAAGGAGTGCTGAGGATGCCGCATGCTTCCATCTTCTGTGTCCAGGTCTTTCCCAGCCAAGGATTCTTTGACGTGACCTTCTACAACCTGGATGATCTCCGTACCTGTCTCTACCGGAGTAAGGAGAATGCTTCTCACCCTGACCTACAAGGGATCCGATTCATTTCCTGCGAGGCTCGGCCTAAGAAAGTTCCAGTGGTAGTGCATATGTACAACCCTTTTGTGCGGGATGAGGAGATCCAGACCTTTCTAAGAAGGTATTGTGTGTCTGTTTCTGGTGCGGAGAGGAAAAATAACATCCTGGGGACTTTCACAGGCATGAGACGTTTTTGGGTGGAGTTTAGGCCTGCCCCCGAGGGTGGTGCTGAAGGTTTTTGTCACCCCCCGCAGAACTTTGCGATAGGGAACAACAGGGGGTTTCTGCACTACCCGGGGATGCCAAGTTTTTGCCGGGACTGTTTTTGCTTTGGTCATACCAGAGAGAACTGTACAACCGGGCAGGTTTGCAGGAACTGCCACAAGCCTGATCACCGCACTGCAGACTGTCCCGAGAAACGCAAGTGTCATTTCTGTGGTTCTTCGGATCACCTGGCTAGGAGTTGCCCCACTTACCAGTCCGGGGCACCCCGATCATATGCAATGGCTCTTCGAGGTGGGACAGTTCCTGAGGACTCCAATGCTGCCAGGGCAGGCGATGCAGAGGTTAGCGTGCTGACCAGTGAAGCAGAGTCTGCCCCTGTTTTTCCTTCCATTTCTAGGTCTGTTCCGGATGCTTTGGTGGCAGAGGGGGAGAAGGCGGAGTCTGTTTCGGGGGCATCTGTTTCGGAGGCCTCTGATCCCCCAGAGGAGATGACTGTGGACAAAGAATCCTTGAAGAGAAAGATGCCGGTGGAAGAATCGGAGGATGACTGTCCGACTCCTCAGAGTCAAAGGATTGAGGACTTTCCTAGCCCGGGAAGGGAGGAGGCAGGTGGAGGGTCGTCATGTCAGATTGATTCTGACTCCTCTTTATCCTCCCTGGGCACAGGTTATTTGGAGGAATGTTCAGTCAAAAAATTGACAAAGACTCTTAAGTTTAAGGAAGGGGAGGCAAAAAATAAGGGTAGAGGTCGGGGAAAGGCTAGGCCTCCTTTTGATAATGCTTGATTTTGTATTTCCTTTTTTTCCTTCAAATGTTTGAATGAGTTTAACAATTGGTTCTCTAAATGTCCGCAGTATTAGATCTTTAGAAAGGAGATCCGCCATTTTTGATTTACTTTCTAGATATTCTTTTGATGTTCTAGGTCTCCAGGAGTGCTGCTTGGATGGGGAGCCAAATATCTCCTGGCCTTATGGGCAATCGGTATGGTCTGGTTCAATGGAACGTAATTCGGGGGTGGGGATTTTGTTCAAAAGTAATGAGTTTGTTGTTAAAAAAGTTGTCCATATTGTTCCGGGTAGGGTATTATTAGTGCATTTTATTTTCAGGGGTTTCACATATAAAGTAATTAATGTTTATGCTCCAACTGGGAGGAAGGAAAGAGGGGAGGTGTTTGAGAAATTATATTTCTTTTTGAGTGGGAGGGATGATGTGTTCCTTATAGGGGATTTCAATTGTATAATAACAGAGGGGGATAGGAGTAGTACTACGGTGGGTGGTGGGTCTGGTTTAGACAGTACTAGTAAGCAGCTTAAAGAGATTGTAAATTTATTTGGGTTAAAGGATTCCTTTGTTGCCCATAATGATGGTACTATCGGTTATACATATTTTTCTAACAATACAAGTTCGCGTATTGATTTCATTTTTGTCTCAAAACTAATGTCTGTTTCTAATTTCAGACGGAGGAGGTTACCGTTCACGGATCATGCCTGGATTGAGTGTGTGGTAAAAGGTGGTGGTCTAAGTGAGTATGGAAAGGGTGTTTGGAAGTTGAATGTGTCTTTATTGGATAATGAATGTGTATTACAAGAATATAGGGAGCGTTTTGATGGATGGGTGTTGAGGAAGGATGCATTTTATAGTGTGGTTGAGTGGTGGGAGTGGGTGAAGTTAGAGACTAAAAGGTTTTTTATTAAAAAAGGGTGTGAGAAAGGGAGGAAAGATAGAGAAGAGTATGAGAGATGGCAAAGAAGGTTAGAGTATTTGTATGAATTGAGGCGTTTGGGGATGAGTGTTGAGAAGGAGATTGAGGAAGCTCGTGGAAGTGTGAATGAGTGTCTGGAGAGGAATGGAAGGAAGATTATTGCACAGGCTAGGGTTGAAGTGAAAGAGAAGGATGAGAAATGTAGCAAATTTTTCTTTAAAAAGGCATTCAGTTAAAAAACTGAGATGATGAGTGTTTTTACGAATGATGGGGTAGAGGTCTTTGGTAAGGATGAGGTGTTAGAGGAAGTGTGGAAGTTTTATTCTGATTTATTCACGGAGAAGGAGCGGGACGTGACTCTAGAGGAGGAATGTTTGGGATATGTGGATAAGCGTTTGGATGAAATTGATGGGTTCTTTATGGAAGAGGATGTGAGGAAGAGTGAGGTGGAGGATGCTGTGAATGGGATGAAGAAAGGAAAGGTGGCAGGGAGTGATGGTTTGCCTGTGGAATTTTATCTTGTGTTTTGGGATATGTTAGGGGATTATGTATGGGAGGTGTGTAAGGAAGTACTTAGGAGAGGGAAGTTATCTAAAAGTATGAGTGAGAGTGTGACTGTGTTATTGTTTAAAAAAGGGGATAAGAGGGATCTTAAAAATTGGAGGCCTATAGCGCTCTTGAATTGTGATTACAAAATTATTGCTAAAGTTATTGCGAATAGGTTAAAGGATGTGATTGATTGTATGGTAGGTGAGGAGCAAATGTGTACAGTGCCTGATCGTAGGATTTCTGAATGTCTGTTAGGTCTGAGGGATGTATTGTGGGACTGTAAAACTAGGAAGCAAGGTGTGGCTGTTGTTACGGTGGATTTTGAAAAAGCGTATGATAGGGTGGTGCATGATTTATTGTTTAGGGTTTTGAGGAGGATGAATGTGCCGGACAGAATGGTGAAGTGGATTGAATGTTTGTATAGGGACATTTATAGTAAGATTCAGGTCAATGGTTTTCTGAGTAGGGAGGTGAGTATAAAATCTGGAGTGCGGCAGGGGTGTCCCCTGTCGCCAATTCTTTTTATTTGTATGATTGAGCCTTTGTTGGGGATGATTAGGAGAGATAAGGTGATGCGGGGTATAGAAATACCTGGTAGTCATGGGAAGGATATGCGAGTGATTGGTTACATGGATGATGTTACTGTTGTATGTAAGTCAATGGCAGGGGTAAGGCGTGCTAAGTTATTGATTGAGTGTTTCTGTTTAATGAGTGGGTTTAAGCTTAATGTTGGGAAGAGTGGTTGTAAATTTTTTGAGGGGTGGGGAGAGAGTGGGTTGTGCGAGTGGCCTGTGAGAGAGGGGGGTGTGGAAGTGCTTGGGGTGGTGTTTGATAATGATTTGTATGGGAAAGAAAGTTGGGAGAGGGTTTTGGGGAGGGTGGGGAATAAAATAAACTTCTGGTCTTTAAGGACTTTATCGATTGAGGGAAGGATTCTGGTTATTAAAGCTGTTATAATTCCTATTTTGCTTTATGTTAATTATGTGTTTCCTCCACCGGATAGGTGTCTGGCAAGAATTATCAGGCAGATCTTTGTTTTCTTATGGAATTCAAGGATGGAGAAATTGAGTCGTGGGAAGGTGGTGAAAAGCAGAATGCATGGTGGGAAAGGAATGATGAATGTGGAAGTGTTCCTGGCTGTGAAGTATGTCAGTTTTTGTCTCGCTGTAAGTAAGAAGGAATGTGTGTTTGGGTGCATGGTAAGGTATTTGGCTGGTAATGTGTTGTTGAAATATAAGCTAATGGAAAGGGACTTAAGGGTACCTGTAAGTTTTGAGGTTCCTTGGTTCTATCAGAGAATAGGGCGGTGTGTCAGGAAAAATAATCTGGAATGTGTGACTGAATGGAATGATAGTAAGAAGGTGATGAAAGTGTTGGAGCAGAGAGAAACAGTGGAATGTGTGGGAGGTCTGTCTGAGAAGGATTGTAAGGTAGTGTGGAAAAATGTCAGTCACAAGGAACTGACAAATAAACAAAAGGACTTGTCTTGGATGTTAGCTCATGGGTGTCTGCCAACAAGGGAATTTCAGAGGAGAAGGAGATTGGTAGACAGTGAAGTGTGTCCCAGGGATGGTTGCGGTGGATGTGAGAATTATGTACATGTGTTTTGGGAGTGTGGTTATGCGAAGTCTGTGTGGAGAAAAATGTCTGGTCTAATTAAAAATCTTACTGGAATTGAAATCTTATCCTTTAATATGATGATGTTTGGTTTGTGTGCAGTGGAGAGAGAGAAGGCAAGAGTGTTATGGTTCATAGTAAATTGTGTAAAAGAGGTTCTGTGGGATGTAAGGAATATTAGGATTTTCAATCAAACTGAAGTAAGTGTGAAGGAGTGTCTGGGCATGATCCGTGGTAAAATTTACCTTTACGTATTATGTGATAGGAAAAACTATGGTTCTGATGATGCAGAGGGGATCTGGAAACACAAAAAATGGAAGTACTGGTTATGATTGTATTCTTATTTGTCTTTCTTTTTCTTTTCTTACAGATTATATCCTGATATGAAGGGACAGTTGGAGGGACAGAATCCGCTGCAATTTATTTTTTCTGAGGGAAAGTCATGAAGGGAAAGCTTTTTGTTATATGTACATGTAAAGACATGATTCCTGTATATATTGTATATGTCAAATATGTGTTATTCATGTGTTTTCAGATGAATATGTAATTTTTTGAATGATTTACTTGGTTATGTATTGTATATTTCCTTTTCAATAAAAAAAAATCTGTTCTTATCAGAAAAAAAAAAAAAAAAAAAAAAAAATCTGTTCTTATCAGTTTAATATCTGATACGTCCCCTATCTGGGGACCATATATTAAATGGATTTTTGAGAACGGGGGCCGATTTCGAAGCTTGCTTCCGTCGCCCTATGCATTGACCCGATATGGCAGTATCTTCGGGTACAGTGCACCACCCCCTTACAGGGTTAAAAAGAAAGATTCCTACTTTCATTGCTACCTGCTTGCTGGCTAGCCAGCTAGCCAGCCCTGTGGGCCTTGCTGCTGCTGCAGCCAAAAAACAAAAGGTGGTGCTGCTGCTGCTTCTGCTGCTTCTGCTTCTGCTTGTGTCTGGCCGCTGTTGGAGCGTCCAGGCACAGGACTTCTGCTGCTGCTGACTAAATGGCCTCCTTAATTGGATCATTTGAGTAGCCAGCACACCTGTGCAGGTAGGGCATGACATGATAGGCAGCTGCCTTGATAGCGGGTGGGTGCTGAATGTTCCTAATTGACAAAATAAGATTAATGCTTATGAAGAAATATAAAATCTCATCCCTTCCCCAATATCGCGCCACACCCCTACCCCTTAATTCCCTGGTTGAACTTGATGGACATATGTCTTTTTTCGACCGTACTAACTATGTAACTATGTAACATAACATGGGGGGGGGGGGGGGGTCTCCTGGCTGTTCACACAGGTGTGTCATTGCTGTACATTGACCATGCATTGCTTCTGTGGTATTGCAAAGGCAAAGACAAATGCTTCCAGCCATCCATTGCACTAATGGATTGGTCATCAGCTGGCTGTCTATGTCCCGCATCAATATAGACCAAAGTACAGAGGGTTAGGCTATGCTATTGTGCACCTACCTGATGCATCAGAAGGTGCGAGGCCCTTGCTAAATTCTGTGCACAGACTTTGAGATCTATACTTTAGACTGTATCTAAACCTGCTCCAACATGGACTGACATTCTGGCCTACTTTCAGCCGATGCGACTTGTCTGTCGCTGAACAGTCGCTTTTTATGTATTCAGCACCTATGAATAATGTTGTAAAAATGCTCTAGAAGCTAAAGTCGCAGAAATGTCACACATATTTGGCCTGCAACTTTCTGTGCGACAAATTCAGACAGGAAAAATCAGTATAAATCCTTAGAAAATTATCCCCCAGTGTCTCCATCTGCTGGCGGTATTGAATAAGCATTGCTGCACTGATGGGGTATGCATTAGACGAAAAAAAAGAAGAAAAAGAAGAATAATACGCCCAGAAAAGAGGCGAAAAGGAGAAAAACGTAAAAAAACGTGAAAAAAAAGTAAGAGGAAGAGAAGGGAAAAAAAGGTGGAAATGGGTTTAAAAGTGATTTCGGCGGAGAAATATATATATATATATATATATATATATATATATATATATATATATATATGCGCACACACACACATATATATAAACGTATTCTCCGTTGAGATATTGCAGCCGCTGCTGTGTCCAGGCCCAGGAGCCTTAGCACTGTGCTGTGATGTCACTCAATACCACTGACATCACTAGGTGTAAACAACATCTCTCCTTTGCTGTGTATGTGACTATGGAGCTGTTTGGTGATGTCGTCTATTATGGCCTTCATAGAAGCAACAGGAGATTGTTGCATCCATCTAGAACCCTCAGAACTACAGTGCTATGATGTCACTCACTTCCACAGGCCTTGCAGAGTGTAAACAACAACAACCCAGCTTTGTTGTGTATGTAACCATAGGGATTTGTGATGTCACCTAGAACCTTCACAGCAGCGACAGCTTTATGAGGAGCATCAGCACTGCTCTGCCTGAGCAGAACCATCACCGCCATAGGTTGTCAAATAACCCGGATTTAACCCACACAGGTAAGTCCAATGGGGTGCAGGCATGTCCTCTATGCTTACAGCTTCCCGTGGGTGTTGGTTTGATACCGTTTGGGGACAGCCAAGGAGGCATCTGCAGGCAACAAAGGTAGGTGTGTGCTTGTGTGTGTGTTTCCTATGCAGATCCTAAGCCCAGTGTCACATGCAAGTAGGAGGAGTAAGAAGGGTTCCTGGCAAATCCGGGTTATGGATTGCATTTAAAAAGGCCCCGTGGGAGTGCAATGGGCCCCTGTCTTGCTGCTTAGCAATAATGGTATGGGTTTAGGTTCTGCTGTGTGTACTGGTGGTTGACTGCCCCCCAGCCCAGAGTGTGCATGGAAAATTGTCTGGCAGCCTCCCTGACAGCAAGCAGTGATAGTGCCCATGAAGGGCACCTTGTTGGGCCCGCCCCTTTCACGGTTATCGCTTCTCGGCCTTTTGGCTAAGATCAAGTGTAGTATCTGTTCTTATCAGTTTAATATCTGATACGTCCCCTATCTGGGGACCATATATTAAATGGATTTTTGAGAACGGGGGCCGATTTCGAAGCTTGCTTCCGTCGCCCTATGCATTGACCCGATATGGCAGTATCTTCGGGTACAGTGCACCACCCCCTTACAGGGTTAAAAAGAAAGATTCCTACTTTCATTGCTACCTGCTTGCTGGCTAGCCAGCTAGCCAGCCCTGTGGGCCTTGCTGCTGCTGCTGCAGCCAAAAAACAAAAGGTGGTGCTGCTGCTGCTTCTGCTGCTTCTGCTTCTGCTTGTGTCTGGCCGCTGTTGGAGCGTCCAGGCACAGGACTTCTGCTGCTGCTGACTAAATGGCCTCCTTAATTGGATCATTTGAGTAGCCAGCACACCTGTGCAGGTAGGGCATGACATGATAGGCAGCTGCCTTGATAGCGGGTGGGTGCTGAATGTTCCTAATTGACAAAATAAGATTAATGCTTATGAAGAAATATAAAATCTCATCCCTTCCCCAATATCGCGCCACACCCCTACCCCTTAATTCCCTGGTTGAACTTGATGGACATATGTCTTTTTTCGACCGTACTAACTATGTAACTATGTAACATAACATGGGGGGGGGGGGGGGGGGTCTCCTGGCTGTCCACACAGGTGTGTCATTGCTGTACATTGACCATGCATTGCTTCTGTGGTATTGCAAAGGCAAAGACAAATGCTTCCAGCCATCCATTGCACTAATGGATTGGTCATCAGCTGGCTGTCTATGTCCCGCATCAATATAGACCAAAGTACAGAGGGTTAGGCTATGCTATTGTGCACCTACCTGATGCATCAGAAGGTGCGAGGCCCTTGCTAAATTCTGTGCACAGACTTTGAGATCTATACTTTAGACTGTATCTAAACCTGCTCCAACATGGACTGACATTCTGGCCTACTTTCAGCCGATGCGACTTGTCTGTCGCTTAACAGTCGCTTTTTATGTATTCAGCACCTATGTATAATGTATTAAAAATGCTCTAGAAGCTAAAGTCGCAGAAATGTCACACATATTTGGCCTGCAACTTTCTGTGTGACAAATTCAGACAGGAAAAATCAGTATAAATCCTTAGAAAATTATCCCCCAGTGTCTCCATCTGCTGGCGGTATTGAATAAGCATTGCTGCACTGATGGGGTATGCATTAGACGAAAAAAAAGAAGAAAAAGAAGAATAATACGCCCAGAAAAGAGGCGAAAAGGAGAAAAACGTAAAAAAACGTGAAAAAAAAGTAAGAGGAAGAGAAGGGAAAAAAAGGTGGAAATGGGTTTAAAAGTGATTTCGGCGGAGAAATATATATATATATATATATATATATATATATATATACGCGCACACACACACATATATATAAACGTATTCTCCGTTGAGATATTGCAGCCGCTGCTGTGTCCAGGCCCAGGAGCCTTAGCACTGTGCTGTGATGTCACTCAATACCACTGACATCACTAGGTGTAAACAACATCTCTCCTTTGCTGTGTATGTGACTATGGAGCTGTTTGGTGATGTCGTCTATTATGGCCTTCATAGAAGCAACAGGAGATTGTTGCATCCATCTAGAACCCTCAGAACTACAGTGCTATGATGTCACTCACTTCCACAGGCCTTGCAGAGTGTAAACAACAACAACCCAGCTTTGTTGTGTATGTAACCATAGGGATTTGTGATGTCACCTAGAACCTTCACAGCAGCGACAGCTTTATGAGGAGCATCAGCACTGCTCTGCCTGAGCAGAACCATCACCGCCATAGGTTGTCAAATAACCCGGATTTAACCCACACAGGTAAGTCCAATGGGGTGCAGGCATGTCCTCTATGCTTACAGCTTCCCGTGGGTGTTGGTTTGATACCGTTTGGGGACAGCCAAGGAGGCATCTGCAGGCAACAAAGGTAGGTGTGTGCTTGTGTGTGTGTTTCCTATGCAGATCCTAAGCCCAGTGTCACATGCAAGTAGGAGGAGTAAGAAGGGTTCCTGGCAAATCCGGGTTATGGATTGCATTTAAAAAGGCCCCGTGGGAGTGCAATGGGCCCCTGTCTTGCTGCTTAGCAATAATGGTATGGGTTTAGGTTCTGCTGTGTGTACTGGTGGTTGACTGCCCCCCAGCCCAGAGTGTGCATGGAAAATTGTCTGGCAGCCTCCCTGACAGCAAGCAGTGATAGTGCCCATGAAGGGCACCTTGTTGGGCCCGCCCCTTTCACGGTTATCGCTTCTCGGCCTTTTGGCTAAGATCAAGTGTAGTATCTGTTCTTATCAGTTTAATATCTGATACGTCCCCTATCTGGGGACCATATATTAAATGGATTTTTGAGAACGGGGGCCGATTTCGAAGCTTGCTTCCGTCGCCCTATGCATTGACCCGATATGGCAGTATCTTCGGGTACAGTGCACCACCCCCTTACAGGGTTAAAAAGAAAGATTCCTACTTTCATTGCTACCTGCTTGCTGGCTAGCCAGCTAGCCAGCCCTGTGGGCCTTGCTGCTGCTGCAGCCAAAAAACAAAAGGTGGTGCTGCTGCTGCTTCTGCTGCTTCTGCTTCTGCTTGTGTCTGGCCGCTGTTGGAGCGTCCAGGCACAGGACTTCTGCTGCTGCTGACTAAATGGCCTCCTTAATTGGATCATTTGAGTAGCCAGCACACCTGTGCAGGTAGGGCATGACATGATAGGCAGCTGCCTTGATAGCGGGTGGGTGCTGAATGTTCCTAATTGACAAAATAAGATTAATGCTTATGAAGAAATATAAAATCTCATCCCTTCCCCAATATCGCGCCACACCCCTACCCCTTAATTCCCTGGTTGAACTTGATGGACATATGTCTTTTTTCGACCGTACTAACTATGTAACTATGTAACATAACATGGGGGGGGGGGGGGGGGGTCTCCTGGCTGTTCACACAGGTGTGTCATTGCTGTACATTGACCATGCATTGCTTCTGTGGTATTGCAAAGGCAAAGACAAATGCTTCCAGCCATCCATTGCACTAATGGATTGGTCATCAGCTGGCTGTCTATGTCCCGCATCAATATAGACCAAAGTACAGAGGGTTAGGCTATGCTATTGTGCACCTACCTGATGCATCAGAAGGTGCGAGGCCCTTGCTAAATTCTGTGCACAGACTTTGAGATCTATACTTTAGACTGTATCTAAACCTGCTCCAACATGGACTGACATTCTGGCCTACTTTCAGCCGATGCGACTTGTCTGTCGCTGAACAGTCGCTTTTTATGTATTCAGCACCTATGTATAATGTTGTAAAAATGCTCTAGAAGCTAAAGTCGCAGAAATGTCACACATATTTGGCCTGCAACTTTCTGTGCGACAAATTCAGACAGGAAAAATCAGTATAAATCCTTAGAAAATTATCCCCCAGTGTCTCCATCTGCTGGCGGTATTGAATAAGCATTGCTGCACTGATGGGGTATGCATTAGACGAAAAAAAAGAAGAAAAAGAAGAATAATACGCCCAGAAAAGAGGCGAAAAGGAGAAAAACGTAAAAAAACGTGAAAAAAAAGTAAGAGGAAGAGAAGGGAAAAAAAGGTGGAAATGGGTTTAAAAGTGATTTCGGCGGAGAAATATATATATATATATATATATATATATATATATATATATATACGCGCACACACACACATATATATAAACGTATTCTCCGTTGAGATATTGCAGCCGCTGCTGTGTCCAGGCCCAGGAGCCTTAGCACTGTGCTGTGATGTCACTCAATACCACTGACATCACTAGGTGTAAACAACATCTCTCCTTTGCTGTGTATGTGACTATGGAGCTGTTTGGTGATGTCGTCTATTATGGCCTTCATAGAAGCAACAGGAGATTGTTGCATCCATCTAGAACCCTCAGAACTACAGTGCTATGATGTCACTCACTTCCACAGGCCTTGCAGAGTGTAAACAACAACAACCCAGCTTTGTTGTGTATGTAACCATAGGGATTTGTGATGTCACCTAGAACCTTCACAGCAGCGACAGCTTTATGAGGAGCATCAGCACTGCTCTGCCTGAGCAGAACCATCACCGCCATAGGTTGTCAAATAACCCGGATTTAACCCACACAGGTAAGTCCAATGGGGTGCAGGCATGTCCTCTATGCTTACAGCTTCCCGTGGGTGTTGGTTTGATACCGTTTGGGGACAGCCAAGGAGGCATCTGCAGGCAACAAAGGTAGGTGTGTGCTTGTGTGTGTGTTTCCTATGCAGATCCTAAGCCCAGTGTCACATGCAAGTAGGAGGAGTAAGAAGGGTTCCTGGCAAATCCGGGTTATGGATTGCATTTAAAAAGGCCCCGTGGGAGTGCAATGGGCCCCTGTCTTGCTGCTTAGCAATAATGGTATGGGTTTAGGTTCTGCTGTGTGTACTGGTGGTTGACTGCCCCCCAGCCCAGAGTGTGCATGGAAAATTGTCTGGCAGCCTCCCTGACAGCAAGCAGTGATAGTGCCCATGAAGGGCACCTTGTTGGGCCCGCCCCTTTCACGGTTATCGCTTCTCGGCCTTTTGGCTAAGATCAAGTGTAGTATCTGTTCTTATCAGTTTAATATCTGATACGTCCCCTATCTGGGGACCATATATTAAATGGATTTTTGAGAACGGGGGCCGATTTCGAAGCTTGCTTCCGTCGCCCTATGCATTGACCCGATATGGCAGTATCTTCGGGTACAGTGCACCACCCCCTTACAGGGTTAAAAAGAAAGATTCCTACTTTCATTGCTACCTGCTTGCTGGCTAGCCAGCTAGCCAGCCCTGTGGGCCTTGCTGCTGCTGCAGCCAAAAAACAAAAGGTGGTGCTGCTGCTGCTTCTGCTGCTTCTGCTTCTGCTTGTGTCTGGCCGCTGTTGGAGCGTCCAGGCACAGGACTTCTGCTGCTGCTGACTAAATGGCCTCCTTAATTGGATCATTTGAGTAGCCAGCACACCTGTGCAGGTAGGGCATGACATGATAGGCAGCTGCCTTGATAGCGGGTGGGTGCTGAATGTTCCTAATTGACAAAATAAGATTAATGCTTATGAAGAAATATAAAATCTCATCCCTTCCCCAATATCGCGCCACACCCCTACCCCTTAATTCCCTGGTTGAACTTGATGGACATATGTCTTTTTTCGACCGTACTAACTATGTAACTATGTAACATAATTTGGGGGGGGGGGGGGGGGGGGACGTCTCCTGGCTGTTCACACAGGTGTGTCATTGCTGTACATTGACCATGCATTGCTTCTGTGGTATTGCAAAGGCAAAGACAAATGCTTCCAGCCATCCATTGCACTAATGGATTGGTCATCAGCTGGCTGTCTATGTCCCGCATCAATATAGACCAAAGTACAGAGGGTTAGGCTATGCTATTGTGCACCTACCTGATGCATCAGAAGGTGCGAGGCCCTTGCTAAATTCTGTGCACAGACTTTGAGATCTATACTTTAGACTGTATCTAAACCTGCTCCAACATGGACTGACATTCTGGCCTACTTTCAGCCGATGCGACTTGTCTGTCGCTGAACAGTCGCTTTTTATGTATTCAGCACCTATGTATAATGTTGTAAAAATGCTCTAGAAGCTAAAGTCGCAGAAATGTCACACATATTTGGCCTGCAACTTTCTGTGCGACAAATTCAGACAGGAAAAATCTGTATAAATCCTTAGAAAATTATCCCCCAGTGTCTCCATCTGCTGGCGGTATTGAATAAGCATTGCTGCACTGATGGGGTATGCATTAGACGAAAAAAAAGAAGAAAAAGAAGAATAATACGCCCAGAAAAGAGGCGAAAAGGAGAAAAACGTAAAAAAACGTGAAAAAAAAGTAAGAGGAAGAGAAGGGAAAAAAAGGTGGAAATGGGTTTAAAAGTGATTTCGGCGGAGAAATATATATATATATATATATATATATATATATATATATATATATACGCGCACACACACACATATATATAAACGTATTCTCCGTTGAGATATTGCAGCCGCTGCTGTGTCCAGGCCCAGGAGCCTTAGCACTGTGCTGTGATGTCACTCAATACCACTGACATCACTAGGTGTAAACAACATCTCTCCTTTGCTGTGTATGTGACTATGGAGCTGTTTGGTGATGTCGTCTATTATGGCCTTCATAGAAGCAACAGGAGATTGTTGCATCCATCTAGAACCCTCAGAACTACAGTGCTATGATGTCACTCACTTCCACAGGCCTTGCAGAGTGTAAACAACAACAACCCAGCTTTGTTGTGTATGTAACCATAGGGATTTGTGATGTCACCTAGAACCTTCACAGCAGCGACAGCTTTATGAGGAGCATCAGCACTGCTCTGCCTGAGCAGAACCATCACCGCCATAGGTTGTCAAATAACCCGGATTTAACCCACACAGGTAAGTCCAATGGGGTGCAGGCATGTCCTCTATGCTTACAGCTTCCCGTGGGTGTTGGTTTGATACCGTTTGGGGACAGCCAAGGAGGCATCTGCAGGCAACAAAGGTAGGTGTGTGCTTGTGTGTGTGTTTCCTATGCAGATCCTAAGCCCAGTGTCACATGCAAGTAGGAGGAGTAAGAAGGGTTCCTGGCAAATCCGGGTTATGGATTGCATTTAAAAAGGCCCCGTGGGAGTGCAATGGGCCCCTGTCTTGCTGCTTAGCAATAATGGTATGGGTTTAGGTTCTGCTGTGTGTACTGGTGGTTGACTGCCCCCCAGCCCAGAGTGTGCATGGAAAATTGTCTGGCAGCCTCCCTGACAGCAAGCAGTGATAGTGCCCATGAAGGGCACCTTGTTGGGCCCGCCCCTTTCACGGTTATCGCTTCTCGGCCTTTTGGCTAAGATCAAGTGTAGTATCTGTTCTTATCAGTTTTCATGCTGGTGGGGATGGGTGCTGCATGGAGGATGCAGGTGTACCAGGGCTTTCCGGGGCTGGTTCTGAGGAATCAGCTCGACGGCTGCCCCGATGTGACCTGTTCCCTCCGGGTCTCGCCATGAGGCTGAGAGGGTCTAGAGCCGAGGTACTTTTGTGCCTCGGGGAGTGGTGACCCCGAGGTGCCGAAACTCACTGGGAGAATAGGCTCACTGAGTTGAAGCACGGGCACCATAATCTCTTCACCTTGTGGCACTCACCTCTTGATTCCCGGCCTTCTGGCTAGGATCAGAGAAATTTTTATAGATCCGGCCGGATGTCCGGGCAGTATATCTGCACACATTCACTTATTTATTTATTTTTTGTCTCACTGTGTCACTTTTTGCGTGTTGTGTGTTCACAGGATTTGTCAGGATGCGGTAGCCCTTCTGGGTGTCCCTCCTGGCGGTCTAGGGGAGGTGTGTGTGGCCATTAGGTTCCGCACCTCCCTGCAAACACCCCGGGTACTCCTGCTTCGCAGGGTACCTACCGTAATCGGCTCTGCGGGCAGATACCTTGGCTAACGCCAAGGGGGATGCCGGGAGCATTTGTGGTCTCCTAGTAGCTTCGGCGAAAAGGGACATCGAACCTGGAACCTCGCAGGTACCTTTTGGTCCGGAGGCGAAGGGTAAGGTTTGTTGGGGGGCCTCTCTCCTATCGGAGAAGGGCTTGCGATAGACCGCATCCTTTGTGCACGTTTTTTTTAGTGTAACACGTTTGCACTTTTTCTTGCACTTTGGGTGAATCGAAAGCACGTTCCTCGGCTTTAGATAAAAAAAAAAAAAAAAAAAAAAATCTGTTCTTATCAGTTTAATATCTGATACGTCCCCTATCTGGGGACCATATATTAAATGGATTTTTGAGAACGGGGGCCGATTTCGAAGCTTGCTTCCGTCGCCCTATGCATTGACCCGATATGGCAGTATCTTCGGGTACAGTGCACCACCCCCTTACAGGGTTAAAAAGAAAGATTCCTACTTTCATTGCTACCTGCTTGCTGGCTAGCCAGCTAGCCAGCCCTGTGGGCCTTGCTGCTGCTGCAGCCAAAAAACAAAAGGTGGTGCTGCTGCTGCTTCTGCTGCTTCTGCTTCTGCTTGTGTCTGGCCGCTGTTGGAGCGTCCAGGCACAGGACTTCTGCTGCTGCTGACTAAATGGCCTCCTTAATTGGATCATTTGAGTAGCCAGCACACCTGTGCAGGTAGGGCATGACATGATAGGCAGCTGCCTTGATAGCGGGTGGGTGCTGAATGTTCCTAATTGACAAAATAAGATTAATGCTTATGAAGAAATATAAAATCTCATCCCTTCCCCAATATCGCGCCACACCCCTACCCCTTAATTCCCTGGTTGAACTTGATGGACATATGTCTTTTTTCGACCGTACTAACTATGTAACTATGTAACATAACATGGGGGGGGGGGGGGGGGGGGTCTCCTGGCTGTTCACACAGGTGTGTCATTGCTGTACATTGACCATGCATTGCTTCTGTGGTATTGCAAAGGCAAAGACAAATGCTTCCAGCCATCCATTGCACTAATGGATTGGTCATCAGCTGGCTGTCTATGTCCCGCATCAATATAGACCAAAGTACAGAGGGTTAGGCTATGCTATTGTGCACCTACCTGATGCATCAGAAGGTGCGAGGCCCTTGCTAAATTCTGTGCACAGACTTTGAGATCTATACTTTAGACTGTATCTAAACCTGCTCCAACATGGACTGACATTCTGGCCTACTTTCAGCCGATGCGACTTGTCTGTCGCTGAACAGTCGCTTTTTATGTATTCAGCACCTATGTATAATGTTGTAAAAATGCTCTAGAAGCTAAAGTCGCAGAAATGTCACACATATTTGGCCTGCAACTTTCTGTGCGACAAATTCAGACAGGAAAAATCAGTATAAATCCTTAGAAAATTATCCCCCAGTGTCTCCATCTGCTGGCGGTATTGAATAAGCATTGCTGCACTGATGGGGTATGCATTAGACGAAAAAAAAGAAGAAAAAGAAGAATAATACGCCCAGAAAAGAGGCGAAAAGGAGAAAAACGTAAAAAAACGTGAAAAAAAAGTAAGAGGAAGAGAAGGGAAAAAAAGGTGGAAATGGGTTTAAAAGTGATTTCGGCGGAGAAATATATATATATATATATATATATATATATATATATATATATATACGCGCACACACACACATATATATAAACGTATTCTCCGTTGAGATATTGCAGCCGCTGCTGTGTCCAGGCCCAGGAGCCTTAGCACTGTGCTGTGATGTCACTCAATACCACTGACATCACTAGGTGTAAACAACATCTCTCCTTTGCTGTGTATGTGACTATGGAGCTGTTTGGTGATGTCGTCTATTATGGCCTTCATAGAAGCAACAGGAGATTGTTGCATCCATCTAGAACCCTCAGAACTACAGTGCTATGATGTCACTCACTTCCACAGGCCTTGCAGAGTGTAAACAACAACAACCCAGCTTTGTTGTGTATGTAACCATAGGGATTTGTGATGTCACCTAGAACCTTCACAGCAGCGACAGCTTTATGAGGAGCATCAGCACTGCTCTGCCTGAGCAGAACCATCACCGCCATAGGTTGTCAAATAACCCGGATTTAACCCACACAGGTAAGTCCAATGGGGTGCAGGCATGTCCTCTATGCTTACAGCTTCCCGTGGGTGTTGGTTTGATACCGTTTGGGGACAGCCAAGGAGGCATCTGCAGGCAACAAAGGTAGGTGTGTGCTTGTGTGTGTGTTTCCTATGCAGATCCTAAGCCCAGTGTCACATGCAAGTAGGAGGAGTAAGAAGGGTTCCTGGCAAATCCGGGTTATGGATTGCATTTAAAAAGGCCCCGTGGGAGTGCAATGGGCCCCTGTCTTGCTGCTTAGCAATAATGGTATGGGTTTAGGTTCTGCTGTGTGTACTGGTGGTTGACTGCCCCCCAGCCCAGAGTGTGCATGGAAAATTGTCTGGCAGCCTCCCTGACAGCAAGCAGTGATAGTGCCCATGAAGGGCACCTTGTTGGGCCCGCCCCTTTCACGGTTATCGCTTCTCGGCCTTTTGGCTAAGATCAAGTGTAGTATCTGTTCTTATCAGTTTAATATCTGATACGTCCCCTATCTGGGGACCATATATTAAATGGATTTTTGAGAACGGGGGCCGATTTCGAAGCTTGCTTCCGTCGCCCTATGCATTGACCCGATATGGCAGTATCTTCGGGTACAGTGCACCACCCCCTTACAGGGTTAAAAAGAAAGATTCCTACTTTCATTGCTACCTGCTTGCTGGCTAGCCAGCTAGCCAGCCCTGTGGGCCTTGCTGCTGCTGCAGCCAAAAAACAAAAGGTGGTGCTGCTGCTGCTTCTGCTGCTTCTGCTTCTGCTTGTGTCTGGCCGCTGTTGGAGCGTCCAGGCACAGGACTTCTGCTGCTGCTGACTAAATGGCCTCCTTAATTGGATCATTTGAGTAGCCAGCACACCTGTGCAGGTAGGGCATGACATGATAGGCAGCTGCCTTGATAGCGGGTGGGTGCTGAATGTTCCTAATTGACAAAATAAGATTAATGCTTATGAAGAAATATAAAATCTCATCCCTTCCCCAATATCGCGCCACACCCCCTACCCCTTAATTCCCTGGTTGAACTTGATGGACATATGTCTTTTTTCGACCGTACTAACTATGTAACTATGTAACATAATTTGGGGGGGGGGGGGGGGGGACGTCTCCTGGCTGTTCACACAGGTGTGTCATTGCTGTACATTGACCATGCATTGCTTCTGTGGTATTGCAAAGGCAAAGACAAATGCTTCCAGCCATCCATTGCACTAATGGATTGGTCATCAGCTGGCTGTCTATGTCCCGCATCAATATAGACCAAAGTACAGAGGGTTAGGCTATGCTATTGTGCACCTACCTGATGCATCAGAAGGTGCGAGGCCCTTGCTAAATTCTGTGCACAGACTTTGAGATCTATACTTTAGACTGTATCTAAACCTGCTCCAACATGGACTGACATTCTGGCCTACTTTCAGCCGATGCGACTTGTCTGTCGCTGAACAGTCGCTTTTTATGTATTCAGCACCTATGTATAATGTTGTAAAAATGCTCTAGAAGCTAAAGTCGCAGAAATGTCACACATATTTGGCCTGCAACTTTCTGTGCGACAAATTCAGACAGGAAAAATCTGTATAAATCCTTAGAAAATTATCCCCCAGTGTCTCCATCTGCTGGCGGTATTGAATAAGCATTGCTGCACTGATGGGGTATGCATTAGACGAAAAAAAAGAAGAAAAAGAAGAATAATACGCCCAGAAAAGAGGCGAAAAGGAGAAAAACGTAAAAAAACGTGAAAAAAAAGTAAGAGGAAGAGAAGGGAAAAAAAGGTGGAAATGGGTTTAAAAGTGATTTCGGCGGAGAAATATATATATATATATATATATATATATATATATATATATATATACGCGCACACACACACATATATATAAACGTATTCTCCGTTGAGATATTGCAGCCGCTGCTGTGTCCAGGCCCAGGAGCCTTAGCACTGTGCTGTGATGTCACTCAATACCACTGACATCACTAGGTGTAAACAACATCTCTCCTTTGCTGTGTATGTGACTATGGAGCTGTTTGGTGATGTCGTCTATTATGGCCTTCATAGAAGCAACAGGAGATTGTTGCATCCATCTAGAACCCTCAGAACTACAGTGCTATGATGTCACTCACTTCCACAGGCCTTGCAGAGTGTAAACAACAACAACCCAGCTTTGTTGTGTATGTAACCATAGGGATTTGTGATGTCACCTAGAACCTTCACAGCAGCGACAGCTTTATGAGGAGCATCAGCACTGCTCTGCCTGAGCAGAACCATCACCGCCATAGGTTGTCAAATAACCCGGATTTAACCCACACAGGTAAGTCCAATGGGGTGCAGGCATGTCCTCTATGCTTACAGCTTCCCGTGGGTGTTGGTTTGATACCGTTTGGGGACAGACAAGGAGGCATCTGCAGGCAACAAAGGTAGGTGTGTGCTTGTGTGTGTGTTTCCTATGCAGATCCTAAGCCCAGTGTCACATGCAAGTAGGAGGAGTAAGAAGGGTTCCTGGCAAATCCGGGTTATGGATTGCATTTAAAAAGGCCCCGTGGGAGTGCAATGGGCCCCTGTCTTGCTGCTTAGCAATAATGGTATGGGTTTAGGTTCTGCTGTGTGTACTGGTGGTTGACTGCCCCCCAGCCCAGAGTGTGCATGGAAAATTGTCTGGCAGCCTCCCTGACAGCAAGCAGTGATAGTGCCCATGAAGGGCACCTTGTTGGGCCCGCCCCTTTCACGGTTATCGCTTCTCGGCCTTTTGGCTAAGATCAAGTGTAGTATCTGTTCTTATCAGTTTAATATCTGATACGTCCCCTATCTGGGGACCATATATTAAATGGATTTTTGAGAACGGGGGCCGATTTCGAAGCTTGCTTCCGTCGCCCTATGCATTGACCCGATATGGCAGTATCTTCGGGTACAGTGCACCACCCCCTTACAGGGTTAAAAAGAAAGATTCCTACTTTCATTGCTACCTGCTTGCTGGCTAGCCAGCTAGCCAGCCCTGTGGGCCTTGCTGCTGCTGCAGCCAAAAAACAAAAGGTGGTGCTGCTGCTGCTTCTGCTGCTTCTGCTTCTGCTTGTGTCTGGCCGCTGTTGGAGCGTCCAGGCACAGGACTTCTGCTGCTGCTGACTAAATGGCCTCCTTAATTGGATCATTTGAGTAGCCAGCACACCTGTGCAGGTAGGGCATGACATGATAGGCAGCTGCCTTGATAGCGGGTGGGTGCTGAATGTTCCTAATTGACAAAATAAGATTAATGCTTATGAAGAAATATAAAATCTCATCCCTTCCCCAATATCGCGCCACACCCCTACCCCTTAATTCCCTGGTTGAACTTGATGGACATATGTCTTTTTTCGACCGTACTAACTATGTAACTATGTAACATAACATGGGGGGGGGGGGGGGGGGTCTCCTGGCTGTTCACACAGGTGTGTCATTGCTGTACATTGACCATGCATTGCTTCTGTGGTATTGCAAAGGCAAAGACAAATGCTTCCAGCCATCCATTGCACTAATGGATTGGTCATCAGCTGGCTGTCTATGTCCCGCATCAATATAGACCAAAGTACAGAGGGTTAGGCTATGCTATTGTGCACCTACCTGATGCATCAGAAGGTGCGAGGCCCTTGCTAAATTCTGTGCACAGACTTTGAGATCTATACTTTAGACTGTATCTAAACCTGCTCCAACATGGACTGACATTCTGGCCTACTTTCAGCCGATGCGACTTGTCTGTCGCTGAACAGTCGCTTTTTATGTATTCAGCACCTATGTATAATGTTGTAAAAATGCTCTAGAAGCTAAAGTCGCAGAAATGTCACACATATTTGGCCTGCAACTTTCTGTGCGACAAATTCAGACAGGAAAAATCAGTATAAATCCTTAGAAAATTATCCCCCAGTGTCTCCATCTGCTGGCGGTATTGAATAAGCATTGCTGCACTGATGGGGTATGCATTAGACGAAAAAAAAGAAGAAAAAGAAGAATAATACGCCCAGAAAAGAGGCGAAAAGGAGAAAAACGTAAAAAAACTTGAAAAAAAAGTAAGAGGAAGAGAAGGGAAAAAAAGGTGGAAATGGGTTTAAAAGTGATTTCGGCGGAGAAATATATATATATATATATATATATATATATATATATATATATATATATATATATACGCGCACACACACACACATATATATAAACGTATTCTCCGTTGAGATATTGCAGCCGCTGCTGTGTCCAGGCCCAGGAGCCTTAGCACTGTGCTGTGATGTCACTCAATACCACTGACATCACTAGGTGTAAACAACATCTCTCCTTTGCTGTGTATGTGACTATGGAGCTGTTTGGTGATGTCGTCTATTATGGCCTTCATAGAAGCAACAGGAGATTGTTGCATCCATCTAGAACCCTCAGAACTACAGTGCTATGATGTCACTCACTTCCACAGGCCTTGCAGAGTGTAAACAACAACAACCCAGCTTTGTTGTGTATGTAACCATAGGGATTTGTGATGTCACCTAGAACCTTCACAGCAGCGACAGCTTTATGAGGAGCATCAGCACTGCTCTGCCTGAGCAGAACCATCACCGCCATAGGTTGTCAAATAACCCGGATTTAACCCACACAGGTAAGTCCAATGGGGTGCAGGCATGTCCTCTATGCTTACAGCTTCCCGTGGGTGTTGGTTTGATACCGTTTGGGGACAGCCAAGGAGGCATCTGCAGGCAACAAAGGTAGGTGTGTGCTTGTGTGTGTGTTTCCTATGCAGATCCTAAGCCCAGTGTCACATGCAAGTAGGAGGAGTAAGAAGGGTTCCTGGCAAATCCGGGTTATGGATTGCATTTAAAAAGGCCCCGTGGGAGTGCAATGGGCCCCTGTCTTGCTGCTTAGCAATAATGGTATGGGTTTAGGTTCTGCTGTGTGTACTGGTGGTTGACTGCCCCCCAGCCCAGAGTGTGCATGGAAAATTGTCTGGCAGCCTCCCTGACAGCAAGCAGTGATAGTGCCCATGAAGGGCACCTTGTTGGGCCCGCCCCTTTCACGGTTATCGCTTCTCGGCCTTTTGGCTAAGATCAAGTGTAGTATCTGTTCTTATCAGTTTTCATGCTGGTGGGGATGGGTGCTGCATGGAGGATGCAGGTGTACCAGGGCTTTCCGGGGCTGGTTCTGAGGAATCAGCTCGACGGCTGCCCCGATGTGACCTGTTCCCTCCGGGTCTCGCCATGAGGCTGAGAGGGTCTAGAGCCGAGGTACTTTTGTGCCTCGGGGAGTGGTGACCCCGAGGTGCCGAAACTCACTGGGAGAATAGGCTCACTGAGTTGAAGCACGGGCACCATAATCTCTTCACCTTGTGGCACTCACCTCTTGATTCCCGGCCTTCTGGCTAGGATCAGAGAAATTTTTATAGATCCGGCCGGATGTCCGGGCAGTATATCTGCACACATTCACTTATTTATTTCTTTTTTTGTCTCACTGTGTCACTTTTTGCGTGTTGTGTGTTCACAGGATTTGTCAGGATGCGGTAGCCCTTCTGGGTGTCCCTCCTGGCGGTCTAGGGGAGGTGTGTGTGGCCATTAGGTTCCGCACCTCCCTGCAAACACCCCGGGTACTCCTGCTTTGGCAGGGTACCTACCGTAATCGGCTCTGCGGGCAGATACCTTGGCTAACGCCAAGGGGGATGCCGGGAGCATTTGTGGTCCCCTAGTAGCTTCGGCGAAAAGGGACATCGAACCTGGAACCTCGCAGGTACCTTTTGGTCCGGAGGCGAAGGGTAAGGTTTGTTGGGGGGCCTCTCTCCTATCGGAGAAGGGCTTGCGATAGACCGCATCCTTTGTGCACGTTTTTTTAGTGTAACACGTTTGCACTTTTTCTTGCACTTTGGGTGAATCGAAAGCACGTTCCTCGGCTTTAGATAAAAAAAAAAAAAAAAAAAAAAAAATCTGTTCTTATCAGTTTAATATCTGATACGTCCCCTATCTGGGGACCATATATTAAATGGATTTTTGAGAACGGGGGCCGATTTCGAAGCTTGCTTCCGTCGCCCTATGCATTGACCCGATATGGCAGTATCTTCGGGTACAGTGCACCACCCCCTTACAGGGTTAAAAAGAAAGATTCCTACTTTCATTGCTACCTGCTTGCTGGCTAGCCAGCTAGCCAGCCCTGTGGGCCTTGCTGCTGCTGCAGCCAAAAAACAAAAGGTGGTGCTGCTGCTGCTTCTGCTGCTTCTGCTTCTGCTTGTGTCTGGCCGCTGTTGGAGCGTCCAGGCACAGGACTTCTGCTGCTGCTGACTAAATGGCCTCCTTAATTGGATCATTTGAGTAGCCAGCACACCTGTGCAGGTAGGGCATGACATGATAGGCAGCTGCCTTGATAGCGGGTGGGTGCTGAATGTTCCTAATTGACAAAATAAGATTAATGCTTATGAAGAAATATAAAATCTCATCCCTTCCCCAATATCGCGCCACACCCCTACCCCTTAATTCCCTGGTTGAACTTGATGGACATATGTCTTTTTTCGACCGTACTAACTATGTAACTATGTAACATAACATGGGGGGGGGGGGGGGGGGGGGGTCTCCTGGCTGTTCACACAGGTGTGTCATTGCTGTACATTGACCATGCATTGCTTCTGTGGTATTGCAAAGGCAAAGACAAATGCTTCCAGCCATCCATTGCACTAATGGATTGGTCATCAGCTGGCTGTCTATGTCCCGCATCAATATAGACCAAAGTACAGAGGGTTAGGCTATGCTATTGTGCACCTACCTGATGCATCAGAAGGTGCGAGGCCCTTGCTAAATTCTGTGCACAGACTTTGAGATCTATACTTTAGACTGTATCTAAACCTGCTCCAACATGGACTGACATTCTGGCCTACTTTCAGCCGATGCGACTTGTCTGTCGCTGAACAGTCGCTTTTTATGTATTCAGCACCTATGTATAATGTTGTAAAAATGCTCTAGAAGCTAAAGTCGCAGAAATGTCACACATATTTGGCCTGCAACTTTCTGTGCGACAAATTCAGACAGGAAAAATCAGTATAAATCCTTAGAAAATTATCCCCCAGTGTCTCCATCTGCTGGCGGTATTGAATAAGCATTGCTGCACTGATGGGGTATGCATTAGACGAAAAAAAAGAAGAAAAAGAAGAATAATACGCCCAGAAAAGAGGCGAAAAGGAGAAAAACGTAAAAAAACTTGAAAAAAAAGTAAGAGGAAGAGAAGGGAAAAAAAGGTGGAAATGGGTTTAAAAGTGATTTCGGCGGAGAAATATATATATATATATATATATATATATATATATATATATATATATATACGCGCACACACACACATATATATAAACGTATTCTCCGTTGAGATATTGCAGCCGCTGCTGTGTCCAGGCCCAGGAGCCTTAGCACTGTGCTGTGATGTCACTCAATACCACTGACATCACTAGGTGTAAACAACATCTCTCCTTTGCTGTGTATGTGACTATGGAGCTGTTTGGTGATGTCGTCTATTATGGCCTTCATAGAAGCAACAGGAGATTGTTGCATCCATCTAGAACCCTCAGAACTACAGTGCTATGATGTCACTCACTTCCACAGGCCTTGCAGAGTGTAAACAACAACAACCCAGCTTTGTTGTGTATGTAACCATAGGGATTTGTGATGTCACCTAGAACCTTCACAGCAGCGACAGCTTTATGAGGAGCATCAGCACTGCTCTGCCTGAGCAGAACCATCACCGCCATAGGTTGTCAAATAACCCGGATTTAACCCACACAGGTAAGTCCAATGGGGTGCAGGCATGTCCTCTATGCTTACAGCTTCCCGTGGGTGTTGGTTTGATACCGTTTGGGGACAGCCAAGGAGGCATCTGCAGGCAACAAAGGTAGGTGTGTGCTTGTGTGTGTGTTTCCTATGCAGATCCTAAGCCCAGTGTCACATGCAAGTAGGAGGAGTAAGAAGGGTTCCTGGCAAATCCGGGTTATGGATTGCATTTAAAAAGGCCCCGTGGGAGTGCAATGGGCCCCTGTCTTGCTGCTTAGCAATAATGGTATGGGTTTAGGTTCTGCTGTGTGTACTGGTGGTTGACTGCCCCCCAGCCCAGAGTGTGCATGGAAAATTGTCTGGCAGCCTCCCTGACAGCAAGCAGTGATAGTGCCCATGAAGGGCACCTTGTTGGGCCCGCCCCTTTCACGGTTATCGCTTCTCGGCCTTTTGGCTAAGATCAAGTGTAGTATCTGTTCTTATCAGTTTAATATCTGATACGTCCCCTATCTGGGGACCATATATTAAATGGATTTTTGAGAACGGGGGCCGATTTCGAAGCTTGCTTCCGTCGCCCTATGCATTGACCCGATATGGCAGTATCTTCGGGTACAGTGCACCACCCCCTTACAGGGTTAAAAAGAAAGATTCCTACTTTCATTGCTACCTGCTTGCTGGCTAGCCAGCTAGCCAGCCCTGTGGGCCTTGCTGCTGCTGCAGCCAAAAAACAAAAGGTGGTGCTGCTGCTGCTTCTGCTGCTTCTGCTTCTGCTTGTGTCTGGCCGCTGTTGGAGCGTCCAGGCACAGGACTTCTGCTGCTGCTGACTAAATGGCCTCCTTAATTGGATCATTTGAGTAGCCAGCACACCTGTGCAGGTAGGGCATGACATGATAGGCAGCTGCCTTGATAGCGGGTGGGTGCTGAATGTTCCTAATTGACAAAATAAGATTAATGCTTATGAAGAAATATAAAATCTCATCCCTTCCCCAATATCGCGCCACACCCCTACCCCTTAATTCCCTGGTTGAACTTGATGGACATATGTCTTTTTTCGACCGTACTAACTATGTAACTATGTAACATAATTTGGGGGGGGGGGGGGGGGGGACGTCTCCTGGCTGTTCACACAGGTGTGTCATTGCTGTACATTGACCATGCATTGCTTCTGTGGTATTGCAAAGGCAAAGACAAATGCTTCCAGCCATCCATTGCACTAATGGATTGGTCATCAGCTGGCTGTCTATGTCCCGCATCAATATAGACCAAAGTACAGAGGGTTAGGCTATGCTATTGTGCACCTACCTGATGCATCAGAAGGTGCGAGGCCCTTGCTAAATTCTGTGCACAGACTTTGAGATCTATACTTTAGACTGTATCTAAACCTGCTCCAACATGGACTGACATTCTGGCCTACTTTCAGCCGATGCGACTTGTCTGTCGCTGAACAGTCGCTTTTTATGTATTCAGCACCTATGTATAATGTTGTAAAAATGCTCTAGAAGCTAAAGTCGCAGAAATGTCACACATATTTGGCCTGCAACTTTCTGTGCGACAAATTCAGACAGGAAAAATCTGTATAAATCCTTAGAAAATTATCCCCCAGTGTCTCCATCTGCTGGCGGTATTGAATAAGCATTGCTGCACTGATGGGGTATGCATTAGACGAAAAAAAAGAAGAAAAAGAAGAATAATACGCCCAGAAAAGAGGCGAAAAGGAGAAAAACGTAAAAAAACGTGAAAAAAAAGTAAGAGGAAGAGAAGGGAAAAAAAGGTGGAAATGGGTTTAAAAGTGATTTCGGCGGAGAAATATATATATATATATATATATATATATATATATATATATATATATATACGCGCACACACACACATATATATAAACGTATTCTCCGTTGAGATATTGCAGCCGCTGCTGTGTCCAGGCCCAGGAGCCTTAGCACTGTGCTGTGATGTCACTCAATACCACTGACATCACTAGGTGTAAACAACATCTCTCCTTTGCTGTGTATGTGACTATGGAGCTGTTTGGTGATGTCGTCTATTATGGCCTTCATAGAAGCAACAGGAGATTGTTGCATCCATCTAGAACCCTCAGAACTACAGTGCTATGATGTCACTCACTTCCACAGGCCTTGCAGAGTGTAAACAACAACAACCCAGCTTTGTTGTGTATGTAACCATAGGGATTTGTGATGTCACCTAGAACCTTCACAGCAGCGACAGCTTTATGAGGAGCATCAGCACTGCTCTGCCTGAGCAGAACCATCACCGCCATAGGTTGTCAAATAACCCGGATTTAACCCACACAGGTAAGTCCAATGGGGTGCAGGCATGTCCTCTATGCTTACAGCTTCCCGTGGGTGTTGGTTTGATACCGTTTGGGGACAGCCAAGGAGGCATCTGCAGGCAACAAAGGTAGGTGTGTGCTTGTGTGTGTGTTTCCTATGCAGATCCTAAGCCCAGTGTCACATGCAAGTAGGAGGAGTAAGAAGGGTTCCTGGCAAATCCGGGTTATGGATTGCATTTAAAAAGGCCCCGTGGGAGTGCAATGGGCCCCTGTCTTGCTGCTTAGCAATAATGGTATGGGTTTAGGTTCTGCTGTGTGTACTGGTGGTTGACTGCCCCCCAGCCCAGAGTGTGCATGGAAAATTGTCTGGCAGCCTCCCTGACAGCAAGCAGTGATAGTGCCCATGAAGGGCACCTTGTTGGGCCCGCCCCTTTCACGGTTATCGCTTCTCGGCCTTTTGGCTAAGATCAAGTGTAGTATCTGTTCTTATCAGTTTAATATCTGATACGTCCCCTATCTGGGGACCATATATTAAATGGATTTTTGAGAACGGGGGCCGATTTCGAAGCTTGCTTCCGTCGCCCTATGCATTGACCCGATATGGCAGTATCTTCGGGTACAGTGCACCACCCCCTTACAGGGTTAAAAAGAAAGATTCCTACTTTCATTGCTACCTGCTTGCTGGCTAGCCAGCTAGCCAGCCCTGTGGGCCTTGCTGCTGCTGCTGCAGCCAAAAAACAAAAGGTGGTGCTGCTGCTGCTTCTGCTGCTTCTGCTTCTGCTTGTGTCTGGCCGCTGTTGGAGCGTCCAGGCACAGGACTTCTGCTGCTGCTGACTAAATGGCCTCCTTAATTGGATCATTTGAGTAGCCAGCACACCTGTGCAGGTAGGGCATGACATGATAGGCAGCTGCCTTGATAGCGGGTGGGTGCTGAATGTTCCTAATTGACAAAATAAGATTAATGCTTATGAAGAAATATAAAATCTCATCCCTTCCCCAATATCGCGCCACACCCCTACCCCTTAATTCCCTGGTTGAACTTGATGGACATATGTCTTTTTTCGACCGTACTAACTATGTAACTATGTAACATAACATGGGGGGGGGGGGGGGTCTCCTGGCTGTTCACACAGGTGTGTCATTGCTGTACATTGACCATGCATTGCTTCTGTGGTATTGCAAAGGCAAAGACAAATGCTTCCAGCCATCCATTGCACTAATGGATTGGTCATCAGCTGGCTGTCTATGTCCCGCATCAATATAGACCAAAGTACAGAGGGTTAGGCTATGCTATTGTGCACCTACCTGATGCATCAGAAGGTGCGAGGCCCTTGCTAAATTCTGTGCACAGACTTTGAGATCTATACTTTAGACTGTATCTAAACCTGCTCCAACATGGACTGACATTCTGGCCTACTTTCAGCCGATGCGACTTGTCTGTCGCTGAACAGTCGCTTTTTATGTATTCAGCACCTATGTATAATGTTGTAAAAATGCTCTAGAAGCTAAAGTCGCAGAAATGTCACACATATTTGGCCTGCAACTTTCTGTGCGACAAATTCAGACAGGAAAAATCAGTATAAATCCTTAGAAAATTATCCCCCAGTGTCTCCATCTGCTGGCGGTATTGAATAAGCATTGCTGCACTGATGGGGTATGCATTAGACGAAAAAAAAGAAGAAAAAGAAGAATAATACGCCCATAAAAGAGGCGAAAAGGAGAAAAACGTAAAAAAACGTGAAAAAAAAGTAAGAGGAAGAGAAGGGAAAAAAAGGTGGAAATGGGTTTAAAAGTGATTTCGGCGGAGAAATATATATATATATATATATATATATATATATATACGCGCACGCACACACATAGATATAAACGTATTCTCCGTTGAGATATTGCAGCCGCTGCTGTGTCCAGGCCCAGGAGCCTTAGCACTGTGCTGTGATGTCACTCAATACCACTGACATCACTAGGTGTAAACAACATCTCTCCTTTGCTGTGTATGTGACTATGGAGCTGTTTGGTGATGTCGTCTATTATGGCCTTCATAGAAGCAACAGGAGATTGTTGCATCCATCTAGAACCCTCAGAACTACAGTGCTATGATGTCACTCACTTCCACAGGCCTTGCAGAGTGTAAACAACAACAACCCAGCTTTGTTGTGTATGTAACCATAGGGATTTGTGATGTCACCTAGAACCTTCACAGCAGCGACAGCTTTATGAGGAGCATCAGCACTGCTCTGCCTGAGCAGAACCATCACCGCCATAGGTTGTCAAATAACCCGGATTTAACCCACACAGGTAAGTCCAATGGGGTGCAGGCATTTCCTCTATGCTTACAGCTTCCCGTGGGTGTTGGTTTGATACCGTTTGGGGACAGCCAAGGAGGCATCTGCAGGCAACAAAGGTAGGTGTGTGCTTGTGTGTGTGTTTCCTATGCAGATCCTAAGCCCAGTGTCACATGCAAGTAGGAGGAGTAAGAAGGGTTCCTGGCAAATCCGGGTTATGGATTGCATTTAAAAAGGCCCCGTGGGAGTGCAATGGGCCCCTGTCTTGCTGCTTAGCAATAATGGTATGGGTTTAGGTTCTGCTGTGTGTACTGGTGGTTGACTGCCCCCCAGCCCAGAGTGTGCATGGAAAATTGTCTGGCAGCCTCCCTGACAGCAAGCAGTGATAGTGCCCATGAAGGGCACCTTGTTGGGCCCGCCCCTTTCACGGTTATCGCTTCTCGGCCTTTTGGCTAAGATCAAGTGTAGTATCTGTTCTTATCAGTTTAATATCTGATACGTCCCCTATCTGGGGACCATATATTAAATGGATTTTTGAGAACGGGGGCCGATTTCGAAGCTTGCTTCCGTCGCCCTATGCATTGACCCGATATGGCAGTATCTTCGGGTACAGTGCACCACCCCCTTACAGGGTTAAAAAGAAAGATTCCTACTTTCATTGCTACCTGCTTGCTGGCTAGCCAGCTAGCCAGCCCTGTGGGCCTTGCTGCTGCTGCTGCAGCCAAAAAACAAAAGGTGGTGCTGCTGCTGCTTCTGCTGCTTCTGCTTGTGTCTGGCCGCTGTTGGAGCGTCCAGGCACAGGACTTCTGCTGCTGCTGACTAAATGGCCTCCTTAATTGGATCATTTGAGTAGCCAGCACACCTGTGCAGGTAGGGCATGACATGATAGGCAGCTGCCTTGATAGCGGGTGGGTGCTGAATGTTCCTAATTGACAAAATAAGATTAATGCTTATGAAGAAATATAAAATCTCATCCCTTCCCCAATATCGCGCCACACCCCTACCCCTTAATTCCCTGGTTGAACTTGATGGACATATGTCTTTTTTCGACCGTACTAACTATGTAACTATGTAACATAACATGGGGGGGGGGGGGGGGGGGGTCTCCTGGCTGTTCACACAGGTGTGTCATTGCTGTACATTGACCATGCATTGCTTCTGTGGTATTGCAAAGGCAAAGACAAATGCTTCCAGCCATCCATTGCACTAATGGATTGGTCATCAGCTGGCTGTCTATGTCCCGCATCAATATAGACCAAAGTACAGAGGGTTAGGCTATGCTATTGTGCACCTACCTGATGCATCAGAAGGTGCGAGGCCCTTGCTAAATTCTGTGCACAGACTTTGAGATCTATACTTTAGACTGTATCTAAACCTGCTCCAACATGGACTGACATTCTGGCCTACTTTCAGCCGATGCGACTTGTCTGTCGCTGAACAGTCGCTTTTTATGTATTCAGCACCTATGTATAATGTTGTAAAAATGCTCTAGAAGCTAAAGTCGCAGAAATGTCACACATATTTGGCCTGCAACTTTCTGTGCGACAAATTCAGACAGGAAAAATCAGTATAAATCCTTAGAAAATTATCCCCCAGTGTCTCCATCTGCTGGCGGTATTGAATAAGCATTGCTGCACTGATGGGGTATGCATTAGACGAAAAAAAAGAAGAAAAAGAAGAATAATACGCCCAGAAAAGAGGCGAAAAGGAGAAAAACGTAAAAAAACGTGAAAAAAAAGTAAGAGGAAGAGAAGGGAAAAAAAGGTGGAAATGGGTTTAAAAGTGATTTCGGCGGAGAAATATATATATATATATATATATATATATATATATATATATATATACGCGCACACACACACATATATATAAACGTATTCTCCGTTGAGATATTGCAGCCGCTGCTGTGTCCAGGCCCAGGAGCCTTAGCACTGTGCTGTGATGTCACTCAATACCACTGACATCACTAGGTGTAAACAACATCTCTCCTTTGCTGTGTATGTGACTATGGAGCTGTTTGGTGATGTCGTCTATTATGGCCTTCATAGAAGCAACAGGAGATTGTTGCATCCATCTAGAACCCTCAGAACTACAGTGCTATGATGTCACTCACTTCCACAGGCCTTGCAGAGTGTAAACAACAACAACCCAGCTTTGTTGTGTATGTAACCATAGGGATTTGTGATGTCACCTAGAACCTTCACAGCAGCGACAGCTTTATGAGGAGCATCAGCACTGCTCTGCCTGAGCAGAACCATCACCGCCATAGGTTGTCAAATAACCCGGATTTAACCCACACAGGTAAGTCCAATGGGGTGCAGGCATTTCCTCTATGCTTACAGCTTCCCGTGGGTGTTGGTTTGATACCGTTTGGGGACAGCCAAGGAGGCATCTGCAGGCAACAAAGGTAGGTGTGTGCTTGTGTGTGTGTTTCCTATGCAGATCCTAAGCCCAGTGTCACATGCAAGTAGGAGGAGTAAGAAGGGTTCCTGGCAAATCCGGGTTATGGATTGCATTTAAAAAGGCCCCGTGGGAGTGCAATGGGCCCCTGTCTTGCTGCTTAGCAATAATGGTATGGGTTTAGGTTCTGCTGTGTGTACTGGTGGTTGACTGCCCCCCAGCCCAGAGTGTGCATGGAAAATTGTCTGGCAGCCTCCCTGACAGCAAGCAGTGATAGTGCCCATGAAGGGCACCTTGTTGGGCCCGCCCCTTTCACGGTTATCGCTTCTCGGCCTTTTGGCTAAGATCAAGTGTAGTATCTGTTCTTATCAGTTTAATATCTGATACGTCCCCTATCTGGGGACCATATATTAAATGGATTTTTGAGAACGGGGGCCGATTTCGAAGCTTGCTTCCGTCGCCCTATGCATTGACCCGATATGGCAGTATCTTCGGGTACAGTGCACTACCCCCTTACAGGGTTAAAAAGAAAGATTCCTACTTTCATTGCTACCTGCTTGCTGGCTAGCCAGCTAGCCAGCCCTGTGGGCCTTGCTGCTGCTGCTGCAGCCAAAAAACAAAAGGTGGTGCTGCTGCTGCTTCTGCTGCTTCTGCTTCTGCTTGTGTCTGGCCGCTGTTGGAGCGTCCAGGCACAGGACTTCTGCTGCTGCTGACTAAATGGCCTCCTTAATTGGATCATTTGAGTAGCCAGCACACCTGTGCAGGTAGGGCATGACATGATAGGCAGCTGCCTTGATAGCGGGTGGGTGCTGAATGTTCCTAATTGACAAAATAAGATTAATGCTTATGAAGAAATATAAAATCTCATCCCTTCCCCAATATCGCGCCACACCCCTACCCCTTAATTCCCTGGTTGAACTTGATGGACATATGTCTTTTTTCGACCGTACTAACTATGTAACTATGTAACATAACATGGGGGGGGGGGGGGGGGTCTCCTGGCTGTTCACACAGGTGTGTCATTGCTGTACATTGACCATGCATTGCTTCTGTGGTATTGCAAAGGCAAAGACAAATGCTTCCAGCCATCCATTGCACTAATGGATTGGTCATCAGCTGGCTGTCTATGTCCCGCATCAATATAGACCAAAGTACAGAGGGTTAGGCTATGCTATTGTGCACCTACCTGATGCATCAGAAGGTGCGAGGCCCTTGCTAAATTCTGTGCACAGACTTTGAGATCTATACTTTAGACTGTATCTAAACCTGCTCCAACATGGACTGACATTCTGGCCTACTTTCAGCCGATGCGACTTGTCTGTCGCTGAACAGTCGCTTTTTATGTATTCAGCACCTATGTATAATGTTGTAAAAATGCTCTAGAAGCTAAAGTCGCAGAAATGTCACACATATTTGGCCTGCAACTTTCTGTGCGACAAATTCAGACAGGAAAAATCAGTATAAATCCTTAGAAAATTATCCCCCAGTGTCTCCATCTGCTGGCGGTATTGAATAAGCATTGCTGCACTGATGGGGTATGCATTAGACGAAAAAAAAGAAGAAAAAGAAGAATAATACGCCCAGAAAAGAGGCGAAAAGGAGAAAAACGTAAAAAAACGTGAAAAAAAAGTAAGAGGAAGAGAAGGGAAAAAAAGGTGGAAATGGGTTTAAAAGTGATTTCGGCGGAGAAATATATATATATATATATATATATATATATATATATATATATATACGCGCACACACACACATATATATAAACGTATTCTCCGTTGAGATATTGCAGCCGCTGCTGTGTCCAGGCCCAGGAGCCTTAGCACTGTGCTGTGATGTCACTCAATACCACTGACATCACTAGGTGTAAACAACATCTCTCCTTTGCTGTGTATGTGACTATGGAGCTGTTTGGTGATGTCGTCTATTATGGCCTTCATAGAAGCAACAGGAGATTGTTGCATCCATCTAGAACCCTCAGAACTACAGTGCTATGATGTCACTCACTTCCACAGGCCTTGCAGAGTGTAAACAACAACAACCCAGCTTTGTTGTGTATGTAACCATAGGGATTTGTGATGTCACCTAGAACCTTCACAGCAGCGACAGCTTTATGAGGAGCATCAGCACTGCTCTGCCTGAGCAGAACCATCACCGCCATAGGTTGTCAAATAACCCGGATTTAACCCACACAGGTAAGTCCAATGGGGTGCAGGCATGTCCTCTATGCTTACAGCTTCCCGTGGGTGTTGGTTTGATACCGTTTGGGGACAGCCAAGGAGGCATCTGCAGGCAACAAAGGTAGGTGTGTGCTTGTGTGTGTGTTTCCTATGCAGATCCTAAGCCCAGTGTCACATGCAAGTAGGAGGAGTAAGAAGGGTTCCTGGCAAATCCGGGTTATGGATTGCATTTAAAAAGGCCCCGTGGGAGTGCAATGGGCCCCTGTCTTGCTGCTTAGCAATAATGGTATGGGTTTAGGTTCTGCTGTGTGTACTGGTGGTTGACTGCCCCCCAGCCCAGAGTGTGCATGGAAAATTGTCTGGCAGCCTCCCTGACAGCAAGCAGTGATAGTGCCCATGAAGGGCACCTTGTTGGGCCCGCCCCTTTCACGGTTATCGCTTCTCGGCCTTTTGGCTAAGATCAAGTGTAGTATCTGTTCTTATCAGTTTAATATCTGATACGTCCCCTATCTGGGGACCATATATTAAATGGATTTTTGAGAACGGGGGCCGATTTCGAAGCTTGCTTCCGTCGCCCTATGCATTGACCCGATATGGCAGTATCTTCGGGTACAGTGCACCACCCCCTTACAGGGTTAAAAAGAAAGATTCCTACTTTCATTGCTACCTGCTTGCTGGCTAGCCAGCTAGCCAGCCCTGTGGGCCTTGCTGCTGCTGCAGCCAAAAAACAAAAGGTGGTGCTGCTGCTGCTTCTGCTGCTTCTGCTTCTGCTTGTGTCTGGCCGCTGTTGGAGCGTCCAGGCACAGGACTTCTGCTGCTGCTGACTAAATGGCCTCCTTAATTGGATCATTTGAGTAGCCAGCACACCTGTGCAGGTAGGGCATGACATGATAGGCAGCTGCCTTGATAGCGGGTGGGTGCTGAATGTTCCTAATTGACAAAATAAGATTAATGCTTATGAAGAAATATAAAATCTCATCCCTTCCCCAATATCGCGCCACACCCCTACCCCTTAATTCCCTGGTTGAACTTGATGGACATATGTCTTTTTTCGACCGTACTAACTATGTAACTATGTAACATAACATGGGGGGGGGGGGGGGGTCTCCTGGCTGTTCACACAGGTGTGTCATTGCTGTACATTGACCATGCATTGCTTCTGTGGTATTGCAAAGGCAAAGACAAATGCTTCCAGCCATCCATTGCACTAATGGATTGGTCATCAGCTGGCTGTCTATGTCCCGCATCAATATAGACCAAAGTACAGAGGGTTAGGCTATGCTATTGTGCACCTACCTGATGCATCAGAAGGTGCAAGGCCCTTGCTAAATTCTGTGCACAGACTTTGAGATCTATACTTTAGACTGTATCTAAACCTGCTCCAACATGGACTGACATTCTGGCCTACTTTCAGCCGATGCGACTTGTCTGTCGCTGAACAGTCGCTTTTTATGTATTCAGCACCTATGTATAATGTTGTAAAAATGCTCTAGAAGCTAAAGTCGCAGAAATGTCACACATATTTGGCCTGCAACTTTCTGTGCGACAAATTCAGACAGGAAAAATCAGTATAAATCCTTAGAAAATTATCCCCCAGTGTCTCCATCTGCTGGCGGTATTGAATAAGCATTGCTGCACTGATGGGGTATGCATTAGACGAAAAAAAAGAAGAAAAAGAAGAATAATACGCCCATAAAAGAGGCGAAAAGGAGAAAAACGTAAAAAAACGTGAAAAAAAAGTAAGAGGAAGAGAAGGGAAAAAAAGGTGGAAATGGGTTTAAAAGTGATTTCGGCGGAGAAATATATATATATATATATATATATATATATATATATATATATACGCGCACACACACACATATATATAAACGTATTCTCCGTTGAGATATTGCAGCCGCTGCTGTGTCCAGGCCCAGGAGCCTTAGCACTGTGCTGTGATGTCACTCAATACCACTGACATCACTAGGTGTAAACAACATCTCTCCTTTGCTGTGTATGTGACTATGGAGCTGTTTGGTGATGTCGTCTATTATGGCCTTCATAGAAGCAACAGGAGATTGTTGCATCCATCTAGAACCCTCAGAACTACAGTGCTATGATGTCACTCACTTCCACAGGCCTTGCAGAGTGTAAACAACAACAACCCAGCTTTGTTGTGTATGTAACCATAGGGATTTGTGATGTCACCTAGAACCTTCACAGCAGCGACAGCTTTATGAGGAGCATCAGCACTGCTCTGCCTGAGCAGAACCATCACCGCCATAGGTTGTCAAATAACCCGGATTTAACCCACACAGGTAAGTCCAATGGGGTGCAGGCATTTCCTCTATGCTTACAGCTTCCCGTGGGTGTTGGTTTGATACCGTTTGGGGACAGCCAAGGAGGCATCTGCAGGCAACAAAGGTAGGTGTGTGCTTGTGTGTGTGTTTCCTATGCAGATCCTAAGCCCAGTGTCACATGCAAGTAGGAGGAGTAAGAAGGGTTCCTGGCAAATCCGGGTTATGGATTGCATTTAAAAAGGCCCCGTGGGAGTGCAATGGGCCCCTGTCTTGCTGCTTAGCAATAATGGTATGGGTTTAGGTTCTGCTGTGTGTACTGGTGGTTGACTGCCCCCCAGCCCAGAGTGTGCATGGAAAATTGTCTGGCAGCCTCCCTGACAGCAAGCAGTGATAGTGCCCATGAAGGGCACCTTGTTGGGCCCGCCCCTTTCACGGTTATCGCTTCTCGGCCTTTTGGCTAAGATCAAGTGTAGTATCTGTTCTTATCAGTTTAATATCTGATACGTCCCCTATCTGGGGACCATATATTAAATGGATTTTTGAGAACGGGGGCCGATTTCGAAGCTTGCTTCCGTCGCCCTATGCATTGACCCGATATGGCAGTATCTTCGGGTACAGTGCACCACCCCCTTACAGGGTTAAAAAGAAAGATTCCTACTTTCATTGCTACCTGCTTGCTGGCTAGCCAGCTAGCCAGCCCTGTGGGCCTTGCTGCTGCTGCTGCAGCCAAAAAACAAAAGGTGGTGCTGCTGCTGCTTCTGCTGCTTCTGCTTCTGCTTGTGTCTGGCCGCTGTTGGAGCGTCCAGGCACAGGACTTCTGCTGCTGCTGACTAAATGGCCTCCTTAATTGGATCATTTGAGTAGCCAGCACACCTGTGCAGGTAGGGCATGACATGATAGGCAGCTGCCTTGATAGCGGGTGGGTGCTGAATGTTCCTAATTGACAAAATAAGATTAATGCTTATGAAGAAATATAAAATCTCATCCCTTCCCCAATATCGCGCCACACCCCTACCCCTTAATTCCCTGGTTGAACTTGATGGACATATGTCTTTTTTCGACCGTACTAACTATGTAACTATGTAACATAACATGGGGGGGGGGGGGGGGGGTCTCCTGGCTGTTCACACAGGTGTGTCATTGCTGTACATTGACCATGCATTGCTTCTGTGGTATTGCAAAGGCAAAGACAAATGCTTCCAGCCATCCATTGCACTAATGGATTGGTCATCAGCTGGCTGTCTATGTCCCGCATCAATATAGACCAAAGTACAGAGGGTTAGGCTATGCTATTGTGCACCTACCTGATGCATCAGAAGGTGCGAGGCCCTTGCTAAATTCTGTGCACAGACTTTGAGATCTATACTTTAGACTGTATCTAAACCTGCTCCAACATGGACTGACATTCTGGCCTACTTTCAGCCGATGCGACTTGTCTGTCGCTGAACAGTCGCTTTTTATGTATTCAGCACCTATGTATAATGTTGTAAAAATGCTCTAGAAGCTAAAGTCGCAGAAATGTCACACATATTTGGCCTGCAACTTTCTGTGCGACAAATTCAGACAGGAAAAATCAGTATAAATCCTTAGATATCCCCCAGTGTCTCCATCTGCTGGCGGTATTGAATAAGCATTGCTGCACTGATGGGGTATGCATTAGACGAAAAAAAAGAAGAAAAAGAAGAATAATACGCCCAGAAAAGAGGCGAAAAGGAGAAAAACGTAAAAAAACGTGAAAAAAAAGTAAGAGGAAGAGAAGGGAAAAAAGGTGGAAATGGGTTTAAAAGTGATTTCGGCGGAGAAATATATATATATATATATATATATATATATATATATATATATATATATATATACATACGCGCACACACACACATATATATAAACGTATTCTCCGTTGAGATATTGCAGCCGCTGCTGTGTCCAGGCCCAGGAGCCTTAGCACTGTGCTGTGATGTCACTCAATACCACTGACATCACTAGGTGTAAACAACATCTCTCCTTTGCTGTGTATGTGACTATGGAGCTGTTTGGTGATGTCGTCTATTATGGCCTTCATAGAAGCAACAGGAGATTGTTGCATCCATCTAGAACCCTCAGAACTACAGTGCTATGATGTCACTCACTTCCACAGGCCTTGCAGAGTGTAAACAACAACAACCCAGCTTTGTTGTGTATGTAACCATAGGGATTTGTGATGTCACCTAGAACCTTCACAGCAGCGACAGCTTTATGAGGAGCATCAGCACTGCTCTGCCTGAGCAGAACCATCACCGCCATAGGTTGTCAAATAACCCGGATTTAACCCACACAGGTAAGTCCAATGGGGTGCAGGCATGTCCTCTATGCTTACAGCTTCCCGTGGGTGTTGGTTTGATACCGTTTGGGGACAGCCAAGGAGGCATCTGCAGGCAACAAAGGTAGGTGTGTGCTTGTGTGTGTGTTTCCTATGCAGATCCTAAGCCCAGTGTCACATGCAAGTAGGAGGAGTAAGAAGGGTTCCTGGCAAATCCGGGTTATGGATTGCATTTAAAAAGGCCCCGTGGGAGTGCAATGGGCCCCTGTCTTGCTGCTTAGCAATAATGGTATGGGTTTAGGTTCTGCTGTGTGTACTGGTGGTTGACTGCCCCCCAGCCCAGAGTGTGCATGGAAAATTGTCTGGCAGCCTCCCTGACAGCAAGCAGTGATAGTGCCCATGAAGGGCACCTTGTTGGGCCCGCCCCTTTCACGGTTATCGCTTCTCGGCCTTTTGGCTAAGATCAAGTGTAGTATCTGTTCTTATCAGTTTAATATCTGATACGTCCCCTATCTGGGGACCATATATTAAATGGATTTTTGAGAACGGGGGCCGATTTCGAAGCTTGCTTCCGTCGCCCTATGCATTGACCCGATATGGCAGTATCTTCGGGTACAGTGCACCACCCCCTTACAGGGTTAAAAAGAAAGATTCCTACTTTCATTGCTACCTGCTTGCTGGCTAGCCAGCTAGCCAGCCCTGTGGGCCTTGCTGCTGCTGCAGCCAAAAAACAAAAGGTGGTGCTGCTGCTGCTTCTGCTGCTTCTGCTTCTGCTTGTGTCTGGCCGCTGTTGGAGCGTCCAGGCACAGGACTTCTGCTGCTGCTGACTAAATGGCCTCCTTAATTGGATCATTTGAGTAGCCAGCACACCTGTGCAGGTAGGGCATGACATGATAGGCAGCTGCCTTGATAGCGGGTGGGTGCTGAATGTTCCTAATTGACAAAATAAGATTAATGCTTATGAAGAAATATAAAATCTCATCCCTTCCCCAATATCGCGCCACACCCCTACCCCTTAATTCCCTGGTTGAACTTGATGGACATATGTCTTTTTTCGACCGTACTAACTATGTAACTATGTAACATAACATGGGGGGGGGGGGGGGGGTCTCCTGGCTGTTCACACAGGTGTGTCATTGCTGTACATTGACCATGCATTGCTTCTGTGGTATTGCAAAGGCAAAGACAAATGCTTCCAGCCATCCATTGCACTAATGGATTGGTCATCAGCTGGCTGTCTATGTCCCGCATCAATATAGACCAAAGTACAGAGGGTTAGGCTATGCTATTGTGCACCTACCTGATGCATCAGAAGGTGCGAGGCCCTTGCTAAATTCTGTGCACAGACTTTGAGATCTATACTTTAGACTGTATCTAAACCTGCTCCAACATGGACTGACATTCTGGCCTACTTTCAGCCGATGCGACTTGTCTGTCGCTGAACAGTCGCTTTTTATGTATTCAGCACCTATGTATAATGTTGTAAAAATGCTCTAGAAGCTAAAGTCGCAGAAATGTCACACATATTTGGCCTGCAACTTTCTGTGCGACAAATTCAGACAGGAAAAATCAGTATAAATCCTTAGAAAATTATCCCCCAGTGTCTCCATCTGCTGGCGGTATTGAATAAGCATTGCTGCACTGATGGGGTATGCATTAGACGAAAAAAAAGAAGAAAAAGAAGAATAATACGCCCATAAAAGAGGCGAAAAGGAGAAAAACGTAAAAAAACGTGAAAAAAAAGTAAGAGGAAGAGAAGGGAAAAAAAGGTGGAAATGGGTTTAAAAGTGATTTCGGCGGAGAAATATATATATATATATATATATATATATATATACGCGCACACACACACATATATATAAACGTATTCTCCGTTGAGATATTGCAGCCGCTGCTGTGTCCAGGCCCAGGAGCCTTAGCACTGTGCTGTGATGTCACTCAATACCACTGACATCACTAGGTGTAAACAACATCTCTCCTTTGCTGTGTATGTGACTATGGAGCTGTTTGGTGATGTCGTCTATTATGGCCTTCATAGAAGCAACAGGAGATTGTTGCATCCATCTAGAACCCTCAGAACTACAGTGCTATGATGTCACTCACTTCCACAGGCCTTGCAGAGTGTAAACAACAACAACCCAGCTTTGTTGTGTATGTAACCATAGGGATTTGTGATGTCACCTAGAACCTTCACAGCAGCGACAGCTTTATGAGGAGCATCAGCACTGCTCTGCCTGAGCAGAACCATCACCGCCATAGGTTGTCAAATAACCCGGATTTAACCCACACAGGTAAGTCCAATGGGGTGCAGGCATTTCCTCTATGCTTACAGCTTCCCGTGGGTGTTGGTTTGATACCGTTTGGGGACAGCCAAGGAGGCATCTGCAGGCAACAAAGGTAGGTGTGTGCTTGTGTGTGTGTTTCCTATGCAGATCCTAAGCCCAGTGTCACATGCAAGTAGGAGGAGTAAGAAGGGTTCCTGGCAAATCCGGGTTATGGATTGCATTTAAAAAGGCCCCGTGGGAGTGCAATGGGCCCCTGTCTTGCTGCTTAGCAATAATGGTATGGGTTTAGGTTCTGCTGTGTGTACTGGTGGTTGACTGCCCCCCAGCCCAGAGTGTGCATGGAAAATTGTCTGGCAGCCTCCCTGACAGCAAGCAGTGATAGTGCCCATGAAGGGCACCTTGTTGGGCCCGCCCCTTTCACGGTTATCGCTTCTCGGCCTTTTGGCTAAGATCAAGTGTAGTATCTGTTCTTATCAGTTTAATATCTGATACGTCCCCTATCTGGGGACCATATATTAAATGGATTTTTGAGAACGGGGGCCGATTTCGAAGCTTGCTTCCGTCGCCCTATGCATTGACCCGATATGGCAGTATCTTCGGGTACAGTGCACCACCCCCTTACAGGGTTAAAAAGAAAGATTCCTACTTTCATTGCTACCTGCTTGCTGGCTAGCCAGCTAGCCAGCCCTGTGGGCCTTGCTGCTGCTGCTGCAGCCAAAAAACAAAAGGTGGTGCTGCTGCTGCTTCTGCTGCTTCTGCTTCTGCTTGTGTCTGGCCGCTGTTGGAGCGTCCAGGCACAGGACTTCTGCTGCTGCTGACTAAATGGCCTCCTTAATTGGATCATTTGAGTAGCCAGCACACCTGTGCAGGTAGGGCATGACATGATAGGCAGCTGCCTTGATAGCGGGTGGGTGCTGAATGTTCCTAATTGACAAAATAAGATTAATGCTTATGAAGAAATATAAAATCTCATCCCTTCCCCAATATCGCGCCACACCCCTACCCCTTAATTCCCTGGTTGAACTTGATGGACATATGTCTTTTTTCGACCGTACTAACTATGTAACTATGTAACATAACATGGGGGGGGGGGGGTCTCCTGGCTGTTCACACAGGTGTGTCATTGCTGTACATTGACCATGCATTGCTTCTGTGGTATTGCAAAGGCAAAGACAAATGCTTCCAGCCATCCATTGCACTAATGGATTGGTCATCAGCTGGCTGTCTATGTCCCGCATCAATATAGACCAAAGTACAGAGGGTTAGGCTATGCTATTGTGCACCTACCTGATGCATCAGAAGGTGCGAGGCCCTTGCTAAATTCTGTGCACAGACTTTGAGATCTATACTTTAGACTGTATCTAAACCTGCTCCAACATGGACTGACATTCTGGCCTACTTTCAGCCGATGCGACTTGTCTGTCGCTGAACAGTCGCTTTTTATGTATTCAGCACCTATGTATAATGTTGTAAAAATGCTCTAGAAGCTAAAGTCGCAGAAATGTCACACATATTTGGCCTGCAACTTTCTGTGCGACAAATTCAGACAGGAAAAATCAGTATAAATCCTTAGAAAATTATCCCCCAGTGTCTCCATCTGCTGGCGGTATTGAATAAGCATTGCTGCACTGATGGGGTATGCATTAGACGAAAAAAAAGAAGAAAAAGAAGAATAATACGCCCAGAAAAGAGGCGAAAAGGAGAAAAACGTAAAAAAACGTGAAAAAAAAGTAAGAGGAAGAGAAGGGAAAAAAAGGTGGAAATGGGTTTAAAAGTGATTTCGGCGGAGAAATATATATATATATATATATATATATATACGCGCACACACACACATATATATAAACGTATTCTCCGTTGAGATATTGCAGCCGCTGCTGTGTCCAGGCCCAGGAGCCTTAGCACTGTGCTGTGATGTCACTCAATACCACTGACATCACTAGGTGTAAACAACATCTCTCCTTTGCTGTGTATGTGACTATGGAGCTGTTTGGTGATGTCGTCTATTATGGCCTTCATAGAAGCAACAGGAGATTGTTGCATCCATCTAGAACCCTCAGAACTACAGTGCTATGATGTCACTCACTTCCACAGGCCTTGCAGAGTGTAAACAACAACAACCCAGCTTTGTTGTGTATGTAACCATAGGGATTTGTGATGTCACCTAGAACCTTCACAGCAGCGACAGCTTTATGAGGAGCATCAGCACTGCTCTGCCTGAGCAGAACCATCACCGCCATAGGTTGTCAAATAACCCGGATTTAACCCACACAGGTAAGTCCAATGGGGTGCAGGCATGTCCTCTATGCTTACAGCTTCCCGTGGGTGTTGGTTTGATACCGTTTGGGGACAGCCAAGGAGGCATCTGCAGGCAACAAAGGTAGGTGTGTGCTTGTGTGTGTGTTTCCTATGCAGATCCTAAGCCCAGTGTCACATGCAAGTAGGAGGAGTAAGAAGGGTTCCTGGCAAATCCGGGTTATGGATTGCATTTAAAAAGGCCCCGTGGGAGTGCAATGGGCCCCTGTCTTGCTGCTTAGCAATAATGGTATGGGTTTAGGTTCTGCTGTGTGTACTGGTGGTTGACTGCCCCCCAGCCCAGAGTGTGCATGGAAAATTGTCTGGCAGCCTCCCTGACAGCAAGCAGTGATAGTGCCCATGAAGGGCACCTTGTTGGGCCCGCCCCTTTCACGGTTATCGCTTCTCGGCCTTTTGGCTAAGATCAAGTGTAGTATCTGTTCTTATCAGTTTAATATCTGATACGTCCCCTATCTGGGGACCATATATTAAATGGATTTTTGAGAACGGGGGCCGATTTCGAAGCTTGCTTCCGTCGCCCTATGCATTGACCCGATATGGCAGTATCTTCGGGTACAGTGCACCACCCCCTTACAGGGTTAAAAAGAAAGATTCCTACTTTCATTGCTACCTGCTTGCTGGCTAGCCAGCTAGCCAGCCCTGTGGGCCTTGCTGCTGCTGCAGCCAAAAAACAAAAGGTGGTGCTGCTGCTGCTTCTGCTGCTTCTGCTTCTGCTTGTGTCTGGCCGCTGTTGGAGCGTCCAGGCACAGGACTTCTGCTGCTGCTGACTAAATGGCCTCCTTAATTGGATCATTTGAGTAGCCAGCACACCTGTGCAGGTAGGGCATGACATGATAGGCAGCTGCCTTGATAGCGGGTGGGTGCTGAATGTTCCTAATTGACAAAATAAGATTAATGCTTATGAAGAAATATAAAATCTCATCCCTTCCCCAATATCGCGCCACACCCCTACCCCTTAATTCCCTGGTTGAACTTGATGGACATATGTCTTTTTTCGACCGTACTAACTATGTAACTATGTAACATAACATGGGGGGGGGGGGGGGGGTCTCCTGGCTGTTCACACAGGTGTGTCATTGCTGTACATTGACCATGCATTGCTTCTGTGGTATTGCAAAGGCAAAGACAAATGCTTCCAGCCATCCATTGCACTAATGGATTGGTCATCAGCTGGCTGTCTATGTCCCGCATCAATATAGACCAAAGTACAGAGGGTTAGGCTATGCTATTGTGCACCTACCTGATGCATCAGAAGGTGCGAGGCCCTTGCTAAATTCTGTGCACAGACTTTGAGATCTATACTTTAGACTGTATCTAAACCTGCTCCAACATGGACTGACATTCTGGCCTACTTTCAGCCGATGCGACTTGTCTGTCGCTGAACAGTCGCTTTTTATGTATTCAGCACCTATGTATAATGTTGTAAAAATGCTCTAGAAGCTAAAGTCGCAGAAATGTCACACATATTTGGCCTGCAACTTTCTGTGCGACAAATTCAGACAGGAAAAATCAGTATAAATCCTTAGAAAATTATCCCCCAGTGTCTCCATCTGCTGGCGGTATTGAATAAGCATTGCTGCACTGATGGGGTATGCATTAGACGGAAAAAAAGAAGAAAAAGAAGAATAATACGCCCAGAAAAGAGGCGAAAAGGAGAAAAACGTAAAAAAACGTGAAAAAAAAGTAAGAGGAAGAGAAGGGAAAAAAAGGTGGAAATGGGTTTAAAAGTGATTTCGGCGGAGAAATATATATATATATATATATATATATATATATATATATATACGCGCACACACACACATATATATAAACGTATTCTCCGTTGAGATATTGCAGCCGCTGCTGTGTCCAGGCCCAGGAGCCTTAGCACTGTGCTGTGATGTCACTCAATACCACTGACATCACTAGGTGTAAACAACATCTCTCCTTTGCTGTGTATGTGACTATGGAGCTGTTTGGTGATGTCGTCTATTATGGCCTTCATAGAAGCAACAGGAGATTGTTGCATCCATCTAGAACCCTCAGAACTACAGTGCTATGATGTCACTCACTTCCACAGGCCTTGCAGAGTGTAAACAACAACAACCCAGCTTTGTTGTGTATGTAACCATAGGGATTTGTGATGTCACCTAGAACCTTCACAGCAGCGACAGCTTTATGAGGAGCATCAGCACTGCTCTGCCTGAGCAGAACCATCACCGCCATAGGTTGTCAAATAACCCGGGTTTAACCCACACAGGTAAGTCCAATGGGGTGCAGGCATGTCCTCTATGCTTACAGCTTCCCGTGGGTGTTGGTTTGATACCGTTTGGGGACAGCCAAGGAGGCATCTGCAGGCAACAAAGGTAGGTGTGTGCTTGTGTGTGTGTTTCCTATGCAGATCCTAAGCCCAGTGTCACATGCAAGTAGGAGGAGTAAGAAGGGTTCCTGGCAAATCCGGGTTATGGATTGCATTTAAAAAGGCCCCGTGGGAGTGCAATGGGCCCCTGTCTTGCTGCTTAGCAATAATGGTATGGGTTTAGGTTCTGCTGTGTGTACTGGTGGTTGACTGCCCCCCAGCCCAGAGTGTGCATGGAAAATTGTCTGGCAGCCTCCCTGACAGCAAGCAGTGATAGTGCCCATGAAGGGCACCTTGTTGGGCCCGCCCCTTTCACGGTTATCGCTTCTCGGCCTTTTGGCTAAGATCAAGTGTAGTATCTGTTCTTATCAGTTTAATATCTGATACGTCCCCTATCTGGGGACCATATATTAAATGGATTTTTGAGAACGGGGGCCGATTTCGAAGCTTGCTTCCGTCGCCCTATGCATTGACCCGATATGGCAGTATCTTCGGGTACAGTGCACCACCCCCTTACAGGGTTAAAAAGAAAGATTCCTACTTTCATTGCTACCTGCTTGCTGGCTAGCCAGCTAGCCAGCCCTGTGGGCCTTGCTGCTGCTGCAGCCAAAAAACAAAAGGTGGTGCTGCTGCTGCTTCTGCTGCTTCTGCTTCTGCTTGTGTCTGGCCGCTGTTGGAGCGTCCAGGCACAGGACTTCTGCTGCTGCTGACTAAATGGCCTCCTTAATTGGATCATTTGAGTAGCCAGCACACCTGTGCAGGTAGGGCATGACATGATAGGCAGCTGCCTTGATAGCGGGTGGGTGCTGAATGTTCCTAATTGACAAAATAAGATTAATGCTTATGAAGAAATATAAAATCTCATCCCTTCCCCAATATCGCGCCACACCCCTACCCCTTAATTCCCTGGTTGAACTTGATGGACATATGTCTTTTTTCGACCGTACTAACTATGTAACTATGTAACATAACATGGGGGGGGGGGGTCTCCTGGCTGTTCACACAGGTGTGTCATTGCTGTACATTGACCATGCATTGCTTCTGTGGTATTGCAAAGGCAAAGACAAATGCTTCCAGCCATCCATTGCACTAATGGATTGGTCATCAGCTGGCTGTCTATGTCCCGCATCAATATAGACCAAAGTACAGAGGGTTAGGCTATGCTATTGTGCACCTACCTGATGCATCAGAAGGTGCGAGGCCCTTGCTAAATTCTGTGCACAGACTTTGAGATCTATACTTTAGACTGTATCTAAACCTGCTCCAACATGGACTGACATTCTGGCCTACTTTCAGCCGATGCGACTTGTCTGTCGCTGAACAGTCGCTTTTTATGTATTCAGCACCTATGTATAATGTTGTAAAAATGCTCTAGAAGCTAAAGTCGCAGAAATGTCACACATATTTGGCCTGCAACTTTCTGTGCGACAAATTCAGACAGGAAAAATCAGTATAAATCCTTAGAAAATTATCCCCCAGTGTCTCCATCTGCTGGCGGTATTGAATAAGCATTGCTGCACTGATGGGGTATGCATTAGACGAAAAAAAAGAAGAAAAAGAAGAATAATACGCCCAGAAAAGAGGCGAAAAGGAGAAAAACGTAAAAAAACGTGAAAAAAAAGTAAGAGGAAGAGAAGGGAAAAAAAGGTGGAAATGGGTTTAAAAGTGATTTCGGCGGAGAAATATATATATATATATATATATATATATATATATATATATATATACGCGCACACACACACATATATATAAACGTATTCTCCGTTGAGATATTGCAGCCGCTGCTGTGTCCAGGCCCAGGAGCCTTAGCACTGTGCTGTGATGTCACTCAATACCACTGACATCACTAGGTGTAAACAACATCTCTCCTTTGCTGTGTATGTGACTATGGAGCTGTTTGGTGATGTCGTCTATTATGGCCTTCATAGAAGCAACAGGAGATTGTTGCATCCATCTAGAACCCTCAGAACTACAGTGCTATGATGTCACTCACTTCCACAGGCCTTGCAGAGTGTAAACAACAACAACCCAGCTTTGTTGTGTATGTAACCATAGGGATTTGTGATGTCACCTAGAACCTTCACAGCAGCGACAGCTTTATGAGGAGCATCAGCACTGCTCTGCCTGAGCAGAACCATCACCGCCATAGGTTGTCAAATAACCCGGATTTAACCCACACAGGTAAGTCCAATGGGGTGCAGGCATGTCCTCTATGCTTACAGCTTCCCGTGGGTGTTGGTTTGATACCGTTTGGGGACAGCCAAGGAGGCATCTGCAGGCAACAAAGGTAGGTGTGTGCTTGTGTGTGTGTTTCCTATGCAGATCCTAAGCCCAGTGTCACATGCAAGTAGGAGGAGTAAGAAGGGTTCCTGGCAAATCCGGGTTATGGATTGCATTTAAAAAGGCCCCGTGGGAGTGCAATGGGCCCCTGTCTTGCTGCTTAGCAATAATGGTATGGGTTTAGGTTCTGCTGTGTGTACTGGTGGTTGACTGCCCCCCAGCCCAGAGTGTGCATGGAAAATTGTCTGGCAGCCTCCCTGACAGCAAGCAGTGATAGTGCCCATGAAGGGCACCTTGTTGGGCCCGCCCCTTTCACGGTTATCGCTTCTCGGCCTTTTGGCTAAGATCAAGTGTAGTATCTGTTCTTATCAGTTTAATATCTGATACGTCCCCTATCTGGGGACCATATATTAAATGGATTTTTGAGAACGGGGGCCGATTTCGAAGCTTGCTTCCGTCGCCCTATGCATTGACCCGATATGGCAGTATCTTCGGGTACAGTGCACCACCCCCTTACAGGGTTAAAAAGAAAGATTCCTACTTTCATTGCTACCTGCTTGCTGGCTAGCCAGCTAGCCAGCCCTGTGGGCCTTGCTGCTGCTGCAGCCAAAAAACAAAAGGTGGTGCTGCTGCTGCTTCTGCTGCTTCTGCTTCTGCTTGTGTCTGGCCGCTGTTGGAGCGTCCAGGCACAGGACTTCTGCTGCTGCTGACTAAATGGCCTCCTTAATTGGATCATTTGAGTAGCCAGCACACCTGTGCAGGTAGGGCATGACATGATAGGCAGCTGCCTTGATAGCGGGTGGGTGCTGAATGTTCCTAATTGACAAAATAAGATTAATGCTTATGAAGAAATATAAAATCTCATCCCTTCCCCAATATCGCGCCACACCCCTACCCCTTAATTCCCTGGTTGAACTTGATGGACATATGTCTTTTTTCGACCGTACTAACTATGTAACTATGTAACATAACATGGGGGGGGGTCTCCTGGATGTTCACACAGGTGTGTCATTGCTGTACATTGACCATGCATTGCTTCTGTGGTATTGCAAAGGCAAAGACAAATGCTTCCAGCCATCCATTGCACTAATGGATTGGTCATCAGCTGGCTGTCTATGTCCCGCATCAATATAGACCAAAGTACAGAGGGTTAGGCTATGCTATTGTGCACCTACCTGATGCATCAGAAGGTGCGAGGCCCTTGCTAAATTCTGTGCACAGACTTTGAGATCTATACTTTAGACTGTATCTAAACCTGCTCCAACATGGACTGACATTCTGGCCTACTTTCAGCCGATGCGACTTGTCTGTCGCTGAACAGTCGCTTTTTATGTATTCAGCACCTATGTATAATGTTGTAAAAATGCTCTAGAAGCTAAAGTCGCAGAAATGTCACACATATTTGGCCTGCAACTTTCTGTGCGACAAATTCAGACAGGAAAAATCAGTATAAATCCTTAGAAAATTATCCCCCAGTGTCTCCATCTGCTGGCGGTATTGAATAAGCATTGCTGCACTGATGGGGTATGCATTAGACGAAAAAAAAGAAGAAAAAGAAGAATAATACGCCCAGAAAAGAGGCGAAAAGGAGAAAAACGTAAAAAAACGTGAAAAAAAAGTAAGAGGAAGAGAAGGGAAAAAAAGGTGGAAATGGGTTTAAAAGTGATTTCGGCGGAGAAATATATATATATATATATATATATATATATATATATATATATATACGCGCACACACACACATATATATAAACGTATTCTCCGTTGAGATATTGCAGCCGCTGCTGTGTCCAGGCCCAGGAGCCTTAGCACTGTGCTGTGATGTCACTCAATACCACTGACATCACTAGGTGTAAACAACATCTCTCCTTTGCTGTGTATGTGACTATGGAGCTGTTTGGTGATGTCGTCTATTATGGCCTTCATAGAAGCAACAGGAGATTGTTGCATCCATCTAGAACCCTCAGAACTACAGTGCTATGATGTCACTCACTTCCACAGGCCTTGCAGAGTGTAAACAACAACAACCCAGCTTTGTTGTGTATGTAACCATAGGGATTTGTGATGTCACCTAGAACCTTCACAGCAGCGACAGCTTTATGAGGAGCATCAGCACTGCTCTGCCTGAGCAGAACCATCACCGCCATAGGTTGTCAAATAACCCGGATTTAACCCACACAGGTAAGTCCAATGGGGTGCAGGCATGTCCTCTATGCTTACAGCTTCCCGTGGGTGTTGGTTTGATACCGTTTGGGGACAGCCAAGGAGGCATCTGCAGGCAACAAAGGTAGGTGTGTGCTTGTGTGTGTGTTTCCTATGCAGATCCTAAGCCCAGTGTCACATGCAAGTAGGAGGAGTAAGAAGGGTTCCTGGCAAATCCGGGTTATGGATTGCATTTAAAAAGGCCCCGTGGGAGTGCAATGGGCCCCTGTCTTGCTGCTTAGCAATAATGGTATGGGTTTAGGTTCTGCTGTGTGTACTGGTGGTTGACTGCCCCCCAGCCCAGAGTGTGCATGGAAAATTGTCTGGCAGCCTCCCTGACAGCAAGCAGTGATAGTGCCCATGAAGGGCACCTTGTTGGGCCCGCCCCTTTCACGGTTATCGCTTCTCGGCCTTTTGGCTAAGATCAAGTGTAGTATCTGTTCTTATCAGTTTAATATCTGATACGTCCCCTATCTGGGGACCATATATTAAATGGATTTTTGAGAACGGGGGCCGATTTCGAAGCTTGCTTCCGTCGCCCTATGCATTGACCCGATATGGCAGTATCTTCGGGTACAGTGCACCACCCCCTTACAGGGTTAAAAAGAAAGATTCCTACTTTCATTGCTACCTGCTTGCTGGCTAGCCAGCTAGCCAGCCCTGTGGGCCTTGCTGCTGCTGCAGCCAAAAAACAAAAGGTGGTGCTGCTGCTGCTTCTGCTGCTTCTGCTTCTGCTTGTGTCTGGCCGCTGTTGGAGCGTCCAGGCACAGGACTTCTGCTGCTGCTGACTAAATGGCCTCCTTAATTGGATCATTTGAGTAGCCAGCACACCTGTGCAGGTAGGGCATGACATGATAGGCAGCTGCCTTGATAGCGGGTGGGTGCTGAATGTTCCTAATTGACAAAATAAGATTAATGCTTATGAAGAAATATAAAATCTCATCCCTTCCCCAATATCGCGCCACACCCCTACCCCTTAATTCCCTGGTTGAACTTGATGGACATATGTCTTTTTTCGACCGTACTAACTATGTAACTATGTAACATAACATGGGGGGGGGTCTCCTGGATGTTCACACAGGTGTGTCATTGCTGTACATTGACCATGCATTGCTTCTGTGGTATTGCAAAGGCAAAGACAAATGCTTCCAGCCATCCATTGCACTAATGGATTGGTCATCAGCTGGCTGTCTATGTCCCGCATCAATATAGACCAAAGTACAGAGGGTTAGGCTATGCTATTGTGCACCTACCTGATGCATCAGAAGGTGCGAGGCCCTTGCTAAATTCTGTGCACAGACTTTGAGATCTATACTTTAGACTGTATCTAAACCTGCTCCAACATGGACTGACATTCTGGCCTACTTTCAGCCGATGCGACTTGTCTGTCGCTGAACAGTCGCTTTTTATGTATTCAGCACCTATGTATAATGTTGTAAAAATGCTCTAGAAGCTAAAGTCGCAGAAATGTCACACATATTTGGCCTGCAACTTTCTGTGCGACAAATTCAGACAGGAAAAATCAGTATAAATCCTTAGAAAATTATCCCCCAGTGTCTCCATCTGCTGGCGGTATTGAATAAGCATTGCTGCACTGATGGGGTATGCATTAGACGAAAAAAAAGAAGAAAAAGAAGAATAATACGCCCAGAAAAGAGGCGAAAAGGAGAAAAACGTAAAAAAACGTGAAAAAAAAGTAAGAGGAAGAGAAGGGAAAAAAAGGTGGAAATGGGTTTAAAAGTGATTTCGGCGGAGAAATATATATATATATATATATATATATATATATATATATATATACGCGCACACACACACATATATATAAACGTATTCTCCGTTGAGATATTGCAGCCGCTGCTGTGTCCAGGCCCAGGAGCCTTAGCACTGTGCTGTGATGTCACTCAATACCACTGACATCACTAGGTGTAAACAACATCTCTCCTTTGCTGTGTATGTGACTATGGAGCTGTTTGGTGATGTCGTCTATTATGGCCTTCATAGAAGCAACAGGAGATTGTTGCATCCATCTAGAACCCTCAGAACTACAGTGCTATGATGTCACTCACTTCCACAGGCCTTGCAGAGTGTAAACAACAACAACCCAGCTTTGTTGTGTATGTAACCATAGGGATTTGTGATGTCACCTAGAACCTTCACAGCAGCGACAGCTTTATGAGGAGCATCAGCACTGCTCTGCCTGAGCAGAACCATCACCGCCATAGGTTGTCAAATAACCCGGATTTAACCCACACAGGTAAGTCCAATGGGGTGCAGGCATGTCCTCTATGCTTACAGCTTCCCGTGGGTGTTGGTTTGATACCGTTTGGGGACAGCCAAGGAGGCATCTGCAGGCAACAAAGGTAGGTGTGTGCTTGTGTGTGTGTTTCCTATGCAGATCCTAAGCCCAGTGTCACATGCAAGTAGGAGGAGTAAGAAGGGTTCCTGGCAAATCCGGGTTATGGATTGCATTTAAAAAGGCCCCGTGGGAGTGCAATGGGCCCCTGTCTTGCTGCTTAGCAATAATGGTATGGGTTTAGGTTCTGCTGTGTGTACTGGTGGTTGACTGCCCCCCAGCCCAGAGTGTGCATGGAAAATTGTCTGGCAGCCTCCCTGACAGCAAGCAGTGATAGTGCCCATGAAGGGCACCTTGTTGGGCCCGCCCCTTTCACGGTTATCGCTTCTCGGCCTTTTGGCTAAGATCAAGTGTAGTATCTGTTCTTATCAGTTTAATATCTGATACGTCCCCTATCTGGGGACCATATATTAAATGGATTTTTGAGAACGGGGGCCGATTTCGAAGCTTGCTTCCGTCGCCCTATGCATTGACCCGATATGGCAGTATCTTCGGGTACAGTGCACCACCCCCTTACAGGGTTAAAAAGAAAGATTCCTACTTTCATTGCTACCTGCTTGCTGGCTAGCCAGCTAGCCAGCCCTGTGGGCCTTGCTGCTGCTGCAGCCAAAAAACAAAAGGTGGTGCTGCTGCTGCTTCTGCTTCTGCTTGTGTCTGGCCGCTGTTGGAGCGTCCAGGCACAGGACTTCTGCTGCTGCTGACTAAATGGCCTCCTTAATTGGATCATTTGAGTAGCCAGCACACCTGTGCAGGTAGGGCATGACATGATAGGCAGCTGCCTTGATAGCGGGTGGGTGCTGAATGTTCCTAATTGACAAAATAAGATTAATGCTTATGAAGAAATATAAAATCTCATCCCTTCCCCAATATCGCGCCACACCCCTACCCCTTAATTCCCTGGTTGAACTTGATGGACATATGTCTTTTTTCGACCGTACTAACTATGTAACTATGTAACATAACATGGGGGGGGGGGGGTCTCCTGGCTGTTCACACAGGTGTGTCATTGCTGTACATTGACCATGCATTGCTTCTGTGGTATTGCAAAGGCAAAGACAAATGCTTCCAGCCATCCATTGCACTAATGGATTGGTCATCAGCTGGCTGTCTATGTCCCGCATCAATATAGACCAAAGTACAGAGGGTTAGGCTATGCTATTGTGCACCTACCTGATGCATCAGAAGGTGCGAGGCCCTTGCTAAATTCTGTGCACAGACTTTGAGATCTATACTTTAGACTGTATCTAAACCTGCTCCAACATGGACTGACATTCTGGCCTACTTTCAGCCGATGCGACTTGTCTGTCGCTGAACAGTCGCTTTTTATGTATTCAGCACCTATGTATAATGTTGTAAAAATGCTCTAGAAGCTAAAGTCGCAGAAATGTCACACATATTTGGCCTGCAACTTTCTGTGCGACAAATTCAGACAGGAAAAATCAGTATAAATCCTTAGAAAATTATCCCCCAGTGTCTCCATCTGCTGGCGGTATTGAATAAGCATTGCTGCACTGATGGGGTATGCATTAGACGAAAAAAAAGAAGAAAAAGAAGAATAATACGCCCAGAAAAGAGGCGAAAAGGAGAAAAACGTAAAAAAACGTGAAAAAAAAGTAAGAGGAAGAGAAGGGAAAAAAAGGTGGAAATGGGTTTAAAAGTGATTTCGGCGGAGAAATATATATATATATATATATATATATATATATATATATATATATACGCGCACACACACACATATATATAAACGTATTCTCCGTTGAGATATTGCAGCCGCTGCTGTGTCCAGGCCCAGGAGCCTTAGCACTGTGCTGTGATGTCACTCAATACCACTGACATCACTAGGTGTAAACAACATCTCTCCTTTGCTGTGTATGTGACTATGGAGCTGTTTGGTGATGTCGTCTATTATGGCCTTCATAGAAGCAACAGGAGATTGTTGCATCCATCTAGAACCCTCAGAACTACAGTGCTATGATGTCACTCACTTCCACAGGCCTTGCAGAGTGTAAACAACAACAACCCAGCTTTGTTGTGTATGTAACCATAGGGATTTGTGATGTCACCTAGAACCTTCACAGCAGCGACAGCTTTATGAGGAGCATCAGCACTGCTCTGCCTGAGCAGAACCATCACCGCCATAGGTTGTCAAATAACCCGGATTTAACCCACACAGGTAAGTCCAATGGGGTGCAGGCATGTCCTCTATGCTTACAGCTTCCCGTGGGTGTTGGTTTGATACCGTTTGGGGACAGCCAAGGAGGCATCTGCAGGCAACAAAGGTAGGTGTGTGCTTGTGTGTGTGTTTCCTATGCAGATCCTAAGCCCAGTGTCACATGCAAGTAGGAGGAGTAAGAAGGGTTCCTGGCAAATCCGGGTTATGGATTGCATTTAAAAAGGCCCCGTGGGAGTGCAATGGGCCCCTGTCTTGCTGCTTAGCAATAATGGTATGGGTTTAGGTTCTGCTGTGTGTACTGGTGGTTGACTGCCCCCCAGCCCAGAGTGTGCATGGAAAATTGTCTGGCAGCCTCCCTGACAGCAAGCAGTGATAGTGCCCATGAAGGGCACCTTGTTGGGCCCGCCCCTTTCACGGTTATCGCTTCTCGGCCTTTTGGCTAAGATCAAGTGTAGTATCTGTTCTTATCAGTTTAATATCTGATACGTCCCCTATCTGGGGACCATATATTAAATGGATTTTTGAGAACGGGGGCCGATTTCGAAGCTTGCTTCCGTCGCCCTATGCATTGACCCGATATGGCAGTATCTTCGGGTACAGTGCACCACCCCCTTACAGGGTTAAAAAGAAAGATTCCTACTTTCATTGCTACCTGCTTGCTGGCTAGCCAGCTAGCCAGCCCTGTGGGCCTTGCTGCTGCTGCAGCCAAAAAACAAAAGGTGGTGCTGCTGCTGCTTCTGCTGCTTCTGCTTCTGCTTGTGTCTGGCCGCTGTTGGAGCGTCCAGGCACAGGACTTCTGCTGCTGCTGACTAAATGGCCTCCTTAATTGGATCATTTGAGTAGCCAGCACACCTGTGCAGGTAGGGCATGACATGATAGGCAGCTGCCTTGATAGCGGGTGGGTGCTGAATGTTCCTAATTGACAAAATAAGATTAATGCTTATGAAGAAATATAAAATCTCATCCCTTCCCCAATATCGCGCCACACCCCTACCCCTTAATTCCCTGGTTGAACTTGATGGACATATGTCTTTTTTCGACCGTACTAACTATGTAACTATGTAACATAACATGGGGGGGGGGGGGTCTCCTGGCTGTTCACACAGGTGTGTCATTGCTGTACATTGACCATGCATTGCTTCTGTGGTATTGCAAAGGCAAAGACAAATGCTTCCAGCCATCCATTGCACTAATGGATTGGTCATCAGCTGGCTGTCTATGTCCCGCATCAATATAGACCAAAGTACAGAGGGTTAGGCTATGCTATTGTGCACCTACCTGATGCATCAGAAGGTGCGAGGCCCTTGCTAAATTCTGTGCACAGACTTTGAGATCTATACTTTAGACTGTATCTAAACCTGCTCCAACATGGACTGACATTCTGGCCTACTTTCAGCCGATGCGACTTGTCTGTCGCTGAACAGTCGCTTTTTATGTATTCAGCACCTATGTATAATGTTGTAAAAATGCTCTAGAAGCTAAAGTCGCAGAAATGTCACACATATTTGGCCTGCAACTTTCTGTGCGGCAAATTCAGACAGGAAAAATCAGTATAAATCCTTAGAAAATTATCCCCCAGTGTCTCCATCTGCTGGCGGTATTGAATAAGCATTGCTGCACTGATGGGGTATGCATTAGACGAAAAAAAAGAAGAAAAAGAAGAATAATACGCCCAGAAAAGAGGCGAAAAGGAGAAAAACGTAAAAAAACGTGAAAAAAAAGTAAGAGGAAGAGAAGGGAAAAAAAGGTGGAAATGGGTTTAAAAGTGATTTCGGCGGAGAAATATATATATATATATATATATATATATATATATATATATATATATATACGCGCACACACACACATATATATAAACGTATTCTCCGTTGAGATATTGCAGCCGCTGCTGTGTCCAGGCCCAGGAGCCTTAGCACTGTGCTGTGATGTCACTCAATACCACTGACATCACTAGGTGTAAACAACATCTCTCCTTTGCTGTGTATGTGACTATGGAGCTGTTTGGTGATGTCGTCTATTATGGCCTTCATAGAAGCAACAGGAGATTGTTGCATCCATCTAGAACCCTCAGAACTACAGTGCTATGATGTCACTCACTTCCACAGGCCTTGCAGAGTGTAAACAACAACAACCCAGCTTTGTTGTGTATGTAACCATAGGGATTTGTGATGTCACCTAGAACCTTCACAGCAGCGACAGCTTTATGAGGAGCATCAGCACTGCTCTGCCTGAGCAGAACCATCACCGCCATAGGTTGTCAAATAACCCGGATTTAACCCACACAGGTAAGTCCAATGGGGTGCAGGCATGTCCTCTATGCTTACAGCTTCCCGTGGGTGTTGGTTTGATACCGTTTGGGGACAGCCAAGGAGGCATCTGCAGGCAACAAAGGTAGGTGTGTGCTTGTGTGTGTGTTTCCTATGCAGATCCTAAGCCCAGTGTCACATGCAAGTAGGAGGAGTAAGAAGGGTTCCTGGCAAATCCGGGTTATGGATTGCATTTAAAAAGGCCCCGTGGGAGTGCAATGGGCCCCTGTCTTGCTGCTTAGCAATAATGGTATGGGTTTAGGTTCTGCTGTGTGTACTGGTGGTTGACTGCCCCCCAGCCCAGAGTGTGCATGGAAAATTGTCTGGCAGCCTCCCTGACAGCAAGCAGTGATAGTGCCCATGAAGGGCACCTTGTTGGGCCCGCCCCTTTCACGGTTATCGCTTCTCGGCCTTTTGGCTAAGATCAAGTGTAGTATCTGTTCTTATCAGTTTAATATCTGATACGTCCCCTATCTGGGGACCATATATTAAATGGATTTTTGAGAACGGGGGCCGATTTCGAAGCTTGCTTCCGTCGCCCTATGCATTGACCCGATATGGCAGTATCTTCGGGTACAGTGCACCACCCCCTTACAGGGTTAAAAAGAAAGATTCCTACTTTCATTGCTACCTGCTTGCTGGCTAGCCAGCTAGCCAGCCCTGTGGGCCTTGCTGCTGCTGCAGCCAAAAAACAAAAGGTGGTGCTGCTGCTGCTTCTGCTGCTTCTGCTTCTGCTTGTGTCTGGCCGCTGTTGGAGCGTCCAGGCACAGGACTTCTGCTGCTGCTGACTAAATGGCCTCCTTAATTGGATCATTTGAGTAGCCAGCACACCTGTGCAGGTAGGGCATGACATGATAGGCAGCTGCCTTGATAGCGGGTGGGTGCTGAATGTTCCTAATTGACAAAATAAGATTAATGCTTATGAAGAAATATAAAATCTCATCCCTTCCCCAATATCGCGCCACACCCCTACCCCTTAATTCCCTGGTTGAACTTGATGGACATATGTCTTTTTTCGACCGTACTAACTATGTAACTATGTAACATAACATGGGGGGGGGGGGGGGGGGGTCTCCTGGCTGTTCACACAGGTGTGTCATTGCTGTACATTGACCATGCATTGCTTCTGTGGTATTGCAAAGGCAAAGACAAATGCTTCCAGCCATCCATTGCACTAATGGATTGGTCATCAGCTGGCTGTCTATGTCCCGCATCAATATAGACCAAAGTACAGAGGGTTAGGCTATGCTATTGTGCACCTACCTGATGCATCAGAAGGTGCGAGGCCCTTGCTAAATTCTGTGCACAGACTTTGAGATCTATACTTTAGACTGTATCTAAACCTGCTCCAACATGGACTGACATTCTGGCCTACTTTCAGCCGATGCGACTTGTCTGTCGCTGAACAGTCGCTTTTTATGTATTCAGCACCTATGTATAATGTTGTAAAAATGCTCTAGAAGCTAAAGTCGCAGAAATGTCACACATATTTGGCCTGCAACTTTCTGTGCGACAAATTCAGACAGGAAAAATCAGTATAAATCCTTAGAAAATTATCCCCCAGTGTCTCCATCTGCTGGCGGTATTGAATAAGCATTGCTGCACTGATGGGGTATGCATTAGACGAAAAAAAAGAAGAAAAAGAAGAATAATACGCCCAGAAAAGAGGCGAAAAGGAGAAAAACGTAAAAAAACGTGAAAAAAAAGTAAGAGGAAGAGAAGGGAAAAAAAGGTGGAAATGGGTTTAAAAGTGATTTCGGCGGAGAAATATATATATATATATATATATATATATATATATATATATATACGCGCACACACACACATATATATAAACGTATTCTCCGTTGAGATATTGCAGCCGCTGCTGTGTCCAGGCCCAGGAGCCTTAGCACTGTGCTGTGATGTCACTCAATACCACTGACATCACTAGGTGTAAACAACATCTCTCCTTTGCTGTGTATGTGACTATGGAGCTGTTTGGTGATGTCGTCTATTATGGCCTTCATAGAAGCAACAGGAGATTGTTGCATCCATCTAGAACCCTCAGAACTACAGTGCTATGATGTCACTCACTTCCACAGGCCTTGCAGAGTGTAAACAACAACAACCCAGCTTTGTTGTGTATGTAACCATAGGGATTTGTGATGTCACCTAGAACCTTCACAGCAGCGACAGCTTTATGAGGAGCATCAGCACTGCTCTGCCTGAGCAGAACCATCACCGCCATAGGTTGTCAAATAACCCGGATTTAACCCACACAGGTAAGTCCAATGGGGTGCAGGCATGTCCTCTATGCTTACAGCTTCCCGTGGGTGTTGGTTTGATACCGTTTGGGGACAGCCAAGGAGGCATCTGCAGGCAACAAAGGTAGGTGTGTGCTTGTGTGTGTGTTTCCTATGCAGATCCTAAGCCCAGTGTCACATGCAAGTAGGAGGAGTAAGAAGGGTTCCTGGCAAATCCGGGTTATGGATTGCATTTAAAAAGGCCCCGTGGGAGTGCAATGGGCCCCTGTCTTGCTGCTTAGCAATAATGGTATGGGTTTAGGTTCTGCTGTGTGTACTGGTGGTTGACTGCCCCCCAGCCCAGAGTGTGCATGGAAAATTGTCTGGCAGCCTCCCTGACAGCAAGCAGTGATAGTGCCCATGAAGGGCACCTTGTTGGGCCCGCCCCTTTCACGGTTATCGCTTCTCGGCCTTTTGGCTAAGATCAAGTGTAGTATCTGTTCTTATCAGTTTAATATCTGATACGTCCCCTATCTGGGGACCATATATTAAATGGATTTTTGAGAACGGGGGCCGATTTCGAAGCTTGCTTCCGTCGCCCTATGCATTGACCCGATATGGCAGTATCTTCGGGTACAGTGCACCACCCCCTTACAGGGTTAAAAAGAAAGATTCCTACTTTCATTGCTACCTGCTTGCTGGCTAGCCAGCTAGCCAGCCCTGTGGGCCTTGCTGCTGCTGCAGCCAAAAAACAAAAGGTGGTGCTGCTGCTGCTTCTGCTGCTTCTGCTTCTGCTTGTGTCTGGCCGCTGTTGGAGCGTCCAGGCACAGGACTTCTGCTGCTGCTGACTAAATGGCCTCCTTAATTGGATCATTTGAGTAGCCAGCACACCTGTGCAGGTAGGGCATGACATGATAGGCAGCTGCCTTGATAGCGGGTGGGTGCTGAATGTTCCTAATTGACAAAATAAGATTAATGCTTATGAAGAAATATAAAATCTCATCCCTTCCCCAATATCGCGCCACACCCCTACCCCTTAATTCCCTGGTTGAACTTGATGGACATATGTCTTTTTTCGACCGTACTAACTATGTAACTATGTAACATAACATGGGGGGGGGGGGGGGGGGGGGGTCTCCTGGCTGTTCACACAGGTGTGTCATTGCTGTACATTGACCATGCATTGCTTCTGTGGTATTGCAAAGGCAAAGACAAATGCTTCCAGCCATCCATTGCACTAATGGATTGGTCATCAGCTGGCTGTCTATGTCCCGCATCAATATAGACCAAAGTACAGAGGGTTAGGCTATGCTATTGTGCACCTACCTGATGCATCAGAAGGTGCGAGGCCCTTGCTAAATTCTGTGCACAGACTTTGAGATCTATACTTTAGACTGTATCTAAACCTGCTCCAACATGGACTGACATTCTGGCCTACTTTCAGCCGATGCGACTTGTCTGTCGCTGAACAGTCGCTTTTTATGTATTCAGCACCTATGTATAATGTTGTAAAAATGCTCTAGAAGCTAAAGTCGCAGAAATGTCACACATATTTGGCCTGCAACTTTCTGTGCGACAAATTCAGACAGGAAAAATCAGTATAAATCCTTAGAAAATTATCCCCCAGTGTCTCCATCTGCTGGCGGTATTGAATAAGCATTGCTGCACTGATGGGGTATGCATTAGACGAAAAAAAAGAAGAAAAAGAAGAATAATACGCCCAGAAAAGAGGCGAAAAGGAGAAAAACGTAAAAAAACGTGAAAAAAAAGTAAGAGGAAGAGAAGGGAAAAAAAGGTGGAAATGGGTTTAAAAGTGATTTCGGCGGAGAAATATATATATATATATATATATATATATATATATATATATATATACGCGCACACACACACATATATATAAACGTATTCTCCGTTGAGATATTGCAGCCGCTGCTGTGTCCAGGCCCAGGAGCCTTAGCACTGTGCTGTGATGTCACTCAATACCACTGACATCACTAGGTGTAAACAACATCTCTCCTTTGCTGTGTATGTGACTATGGAGCTGTTTGGTGATGTCGTCTATTATGGCCTTCATAGAAGCAACAGGAGATTGTTGCATCCATCTAGAACCCTCAGAACTACAGTGCTATGATGTCACTCACTTCCACAGGCCTTGCAGAGTGTAAACAACAACAACCCAGCTTTGTTGTGTATGTAACCATAGGGATTTGTGATGTCACCTAGAACCTTCACAGCAGCGACAGCTTTATGAGGAGCATCAGCACTGCTCTGCCTGAGCAGAACCATCACCGCCATAGGTTGTCAAATAACCCGGATTTAACCCACACAGGTAAGTCCAATGGGGTGCAGGCATGTCCTCTATGCTTACAGCTTCCCGTGGGTGTTGGTTTGATACCGTTTGGGGACAGCCAAGGAGGCATCTGCAGGCAACAAAGGTAGGTGTGTGCTTGTGTGTGTGTTTCCTATGCAGATCCTAAGCCCAGTGTCACATGCAAGTAGGAGGAGTAAGAAGGGTTCCTGGCAAATCCGGGTTATGGATTGCATTTAAAAAGGCCCCGTGGGAGTGCAATGGGCCCCTGTCTTGCTGCTTAGCAATAATGGTATGGGTTTAGGTTCTGCTGTGTGTACTGGTGGTTGACTGCCCCCCAGCCCAGAGTGTGCATGGAAAATTGTCTGGCAGCCTCCCTGACAGCAAGCAGTGATAGTGCCCATGAAGGGCACCTTGTTGGGCCCGCCCCTTTCACGGTTATCGCTTCTCGGCCTTTTGGCTAAGATCAAGTGTAGTATCTGTTCTTATCAGTTTAATATCTGATACGTCCCCTATCTGGGGACCATATATTAAATGGATTTTTGAGAACGGGGGCCGATTTCGAAGCTTGCTTCCGTCGCCCTATGCATTGACCCGATATGGCAGTATCTTCGGGTACAGTGCACCACCCCCTTACAGGGTTAAAAAGAAAGATTCCTACTTTCATTGCTACCTGCTTGCTGGCTAGCCAGCTAGCCAGCCCTGTGGGCCTTGCTGCTGCTGCAGCCAAAAAACAAAAGGTGGTGCTGCTGCTGCTTCTGCTGCTTCTGCTTCTGCTTGTGTCTGGCCGCTGTTGGAGCGTCCAGGCACAGGACTTCTGCTGCTGCTGACTAAATGGCCTCCTTAATTGGATCATTTGAGTAGCCAGCACACCTGTGCAGGTAGGGCATGACATGATAGGCAGCTGCCTTGATAGCGGGTGGGTGCTGAATGTTCCTAATTGACAAAATAAGATTAATGCTTATGAAGAAATATAAAATCTCATCCCTTCCCCAATATCGCGCCACACCCCTACCCCTTAATTCCCTGGTTGAACTTGATGGACATATGTCTTTTTTCGACCGTACTAACTATGTAACTATGTAACATAACATGGGGGGGGGGGGGGGTCTCCTGGCTGTTCACACAGGTGTGTCATTGCTGTACATTGACCATGCATTGCTTCTGTGGTATTGCAAAGGCAAAGACAAATGCTTCCAGCCATCCATTGCACTAATGGATTGGTCATCAGCTGGCTGTCTATGTCCCGCATCAATATAGACCAAAGTACAGAGGGTTAGGCTATGCTATTGTGCACCTACCTGATGCATCAGAAGGTGCGAGGCCCTTGCTAAATTCTGTGCACAGACTTTGAGATCTATACTTTAGACTGTATCTAAACCTGCTTCAACATGGACTGACATTCTGGCCTACTTTCAGCCGATGCGACTTGTCTGTCGCTGAACAGTCGCTTTTTATGTATTCAGCACCTATGTATAATGTTGTAAAAATGCTCTAGAAGCTAAAGTCGCAGAAATGTCACACATATTTGGCCTGCAACTTTCTGTGCGACAAATTCAGACAGGAAAAATCAGTATAAATCCTTAGAAAATTATCCCCCAGTGTCTCCATCTGCTGGCGGTATTGAATAAGCATTGCTGCACTGATGGGGTATGCATTAGACGAAAAAAAAGAAGAAAAAGAAGAATAATACGCCCAGAAAAGAGGCGAAAAGGAGAAAAACGTAAAAAAACGTGAAAAAAAAGTAAGAGGAAGAGAAGGGAAAAAAAGGTGGAAATGGGTTTAAAAGTGATTTTGGCGGAGAAATATATATATATATATATATATATATAAATATATATATATATATATATATATATATACGCGCACACACACACATATATATAAACGTATTCTCCGTTGAGATATTGCAGCCGCTGCTGTGTCCAGGCCCAGGAGCCTTAGCACTGTGCTGTGATGTCACTCAATACCACTGACATCACTAGGTGTAAACAACATCTCTCCTTTGCTGTGTATGTGACTATGGAGCTGTTTGGTGATGTCGTCTATTATGGCCTTCATAGAAGCAACAGGAGATTGTTGCATCCATCTAGAACCCTCAGAACTACAGTGCTATGATGTCACTCACTTCCACAGGCCTTGCAGAGTGTAAACAACAACAACCCAGCTTTGTTGTGTATGTAACCATAGGGATTTGTGATGTCACCTAGAACCTTCACAGCAGCGACAGCTTTATGAGGAGCATCAGCACTGCTCTGCCTGAGCAGAACCATCACCGCCATAGGTTGTCAAATAACCCGGATTTAACCCACACAGGTAAGTCCAATGGGGTGCAGGCATGTCCTCTATGCTTACAGCTTCCCGTGGGTGTTGGTTTGATACCGTTTGGGGACAGCCAAGGAGGCATCTGCAGGCAACAAAGGTAGGTGTGTGCTTGTGTGTGTGTTTCCTATGCAGATCCTAAGCCCAGTGTCACATGCAAGTAGGAGGAGTAAGAAGGGTTCCTGGCAAATCCGGGTTATGGATTGCATTTAAAAAGGCCCCGTGGGAGTGCAATGGGCCCCTGTCTTGCTGCTTAGCAATAATGGTATGGGTTTAGGTTCTGCTGTGTGTACTGGTGGTTGACTGCCCCCCAGCCCAGAGTGTGCATGGAAAATTGTCTGGCAGCCTCCCTGACAGCAAGCAGTGATAGTGCCCATGAAGGGCACCTTGTTGGGCCCGCCCCTTTCACGGTTATCGCTTCTCGGCCTTTTGGCTAAGATCAAGTGTAGTATCTGTTCTTATCAGTTTAATATCTGATACGTCCCCTATCTGGGGACCATATATTAAATGGATTTTTGAGAACGGGGGCCGATTTCGAAGCTTGCTTCCGTCGCCCTATGCATTGACCCGATATGGCAGTATCTTCGGGTACAGTGCACCACCCCCTTACAGGGTTAAAAAGAAAGATTCCTACTTTCATTGCTACCTGCTTGCTGGCTAGCCAGCTAGCCAGCCCTGTGGGCCTTGCTGCTGCTGCAGCCAAAAAACAAAAGGTGGTGCTGCTGCTGCTTCTGCTGCTTCTGCTTCTGCTTGTGTCTGGCCGCTGTTGGAGCGTCCAGGCACAGGACTTCTGCTGCTGCTGACTAAATGGCCTCCTTAATTGGATCATTTGAGTAGCCAGCACACCTGTGCAGGTAGGGCATGACATGATAGGCAGCTGCCTTGATAGCGGGTGGGTGCTGAATGTTCCTAATTGACAAAATAAGATTAATGCTTATGAAGAAATATAAAATCTCATCCCTTCCCCAATATCGCGCCACACCCCTACCCCTTAATTCCCTGGTTGAACTTGATGGACATATGTCTTTTTTCGACCGTACTAACTATGTAACTATGTAACATAACATGGGGGGGGGGGGGGGGGGGGGTCTCCTGGCTGTTCACACAGGTGTGTCATTGCTGTACATTGACCATGCATTGCTTCTGTGGTATTGCAAAGGCAAAGACAAATGCTTCCAGCCATCCATTGCACTAATGGATTGGTCATCAGCTGGCTGTCTATGTCCCGCATCAATATAGACCAAAGTACAGAGGGTTAGGCTATGCTATTGTGCACCTACCTGATGCATCAGAAGGTGCGAGGCCCTTGCTAAATTCTGTGCACAGACTTTGAGATCTATACTTTAGACTGTATCTAAACCTGCTCCAACATGGACTGACATTCTGGCCTACTTTCAGCCGATGCGACTTGTCTGTCGCTGAACAGTCGCTTTTTATGTATTCAGCACCTATGTATAATGTTGTAAAAATGCTCTAGAAGCTAAAGTCGCAGAAATGTCACACATATTTGGCCTGCAACTTTCTGTGCGACAAATTCAGACAGGAAAAATCAGTATAAATCCTTAGAAAATTATCCCCCAGTGTCTCCATCTGCTGGCGGTATTGAATAAGCATTGCTGCACTGATGGGGTATGCATTAGACGAAAAAAAAGAAGAAAAAGAAGAATAATACGCCCAGAAAAGAGGCGAAAAGGAGAAAAACGTAAAAAAACGTGAAAAAAAAGTAAGAGGAAGAGAAGGGAAAAAAAGGTGGAAATGGGTTTAAAAGTGATTTCGGCGGAGAAATATATATATATATATATATATATATATATATATATATATATATACGCGCACACACACACATATATATAAACGTATTCTCCGTTGAGATATTGCAGCCGCTGCTGTGTCCAGGCCCAGGAGCCTTAGCACTGTGCTGTGATGTCACTCAATACCACTGACATCACTAGGTGTAAACAACATCTCTCCTTTGCTGTGTATGTGACTATGGAGCTGTTTGGTGATGTCGTCTATTATGGCCTTCATAGAAGCAACAGGAGATTGTTGCATCCATCTAGAACCCTCAGAACTACAGTGCTATGATGTCACTCACTTCCACAGGCCTTGCAGAGTGTAAACAACAACAACCCAGCTTTGTTGTGTATGTAACCATAGGGATTTGTGATGTCACCTAGAACCTTCACAGCAGCGACAGCTTTATGAGGAGCATCAGCACTGCTCTGCCTGAGCAGAACCATCACCGCCATAGGTTGTCAAATAACCCGGATTTAACCCACACAGGTAAGTCCAATGGGGTGCAGGCATGTCCTCTATGCTTACAGCTTCCCGTGGGTGTTGGTTTGATACCGTTTGGGGACAGCCAAGGAGGCATCTGCAGGCAACAAAGGTAGGTGTGTGCTTGTGTGTGTGTTTCCTATGCAGATCCTAAGCCCAGTGTCACATGCAAGTAGGAGGAGTAAGAAGGGTTCCTGGCAAATCCGGGTTATGGATTGCATTTAAAAAGGCCCCGTGGGAGTGCAATGGGCCCCTGTCTTGCTGCTTAGCAATAATGGTATGGGTTTAGGTTCTGCTGTGTGTACTGGTGGTTGACTGCCCCCCAGCCCAGAGTGTGCATGGAAAATTGTCTGGCAGCCTCCCTGACAGCAAGCAGTGATAGTGCCCATGAAGGGCACCTTGTTGGGCCCGCCCCTTTCACGGTTATCGCTTCTCGGCCTTTTGGCTAAGATCAAGTGTAGTATCTGTTCTTATCAGTTTAATATCTGATACGTCCCCTATCTGGGGACCATATATTAAATGGATTTTTGAGAACGGGGGCCGATTTCGAAGCTTGCTTCCGTCGCCCTATGCATTGACCCGATATGGCAGTATCTTCGGGTACAGTGCACCACCCCCTTACAGGGTTAAAAAGAAAGATTCCTACTTTCATTGCTACCTGCTTGCTGGCTAGCCAGCTAGCCAGCCCTGTGGGCCTTGCTGCTGCTGCAGCCAAAAAACAAAAGGTGGTGCTGCTGCTGCTTCTGCTGCTTCTGCTTCTGCTTGTGTCTGGCCGCTGTTGGAGCGTCCAGGCACAGGACTTCTGCTGCTGCTGACTAAATGGCCTCCTTAATTGGATCATTTGAGTAGCCAGCACACCTGTGCAGGTAGGGCATGACATGATAGGCAGCTGCCTTGATAGCGGGTGGGTGCTGAATGTTCCTAATTGACAAAATAAGATTAATGCTTATGAAGAAATATAAAATCTCATCCCTTCCCCAATATCGCGCCACACCCCTACCCCTTAATTCCCTGGTTGAACTTGATGGACATATGTCTTTTTTCGACCGTACTAACTATGTAACTATGTAACATAACATGGGGGGGGGGGGGGGTCTCCTGGCTGTTCACACAGGTGTGTCATTGCTGTACATTGACCATGCATTGCTTCTGTGGTATTGCAAAGGCAAAGACAAATGCTTCCAGCCATCCATTGCACTAATGGATTGGTCATCAGCTGGCTGTCTATGTCCCGCATCAATATAGACCAAAGTACAGAGGGTTAGGCTATGCTATTGTGCACCTACCTGATGCATCAGAAGGTGCGAGGCCCTTGCTAAATTCTGTGCACAGACTTTGAGATCTATACTTTAGACTGTATCTAAACCTGCTCCAACATGGACTGACATTCTGGCCTACTTTCAGCCGATGCGACTTGTCTGTCGCTGAACAGTCGCTTTTTATGTATTCAGCACCTATGTATAATGTTGTAAAAATGCTCTAGAAGCTAAAGTCGCAGAAATGTCACACATATTTGGCCTGCAACTTTCTGTGCGACAAATTCAGACAGGAAAAATCAGTATAAATCCTTAGAAAATTATCCCCCAGTGTCTCCATCTGCTGGCGGTATTGAATAAGCATTGCTGCACTGATGGGGTATGCATTAGACGAAAAAAAAGAAGAAAAAGAAGAATAATACGCCCAGAAAAGAGGCGAAAAGGAGAAAAACGTAAAAAAACGTGAAAAAAAAGTAAGAGGAAGAGAAGGGAAAAAAAGGTGGAAATGGGTTTAAAAGTGATTTCGGCGGAGAAATATATATATATATATATATATATATATATATATATATATATACGCGCACACACACACATATATATAAACGTATTCTCCGTTGAGATATTGCAGCCGCTGCTGTGTCCAGGCCCAGGAGCCTTAGCACTGTGCTGTGATGTCATTCAATACCACTGACATCACTAGGTGTAAACAACATCTCTCCTTTGCTGTGTATGTGACTATGGAGCTGTTTGGTGATGTCGTCTATTATGGCCTTCATAGAAGCAACAGGAGATTGTTGCATCCATCTAGAACCCTCAGAACTACAGTGCTATGATGTCACTCACTTCCACAGGCCTTGCAGAGTGTAAACAACAACAACCCAGCTTTGTTGTGTATGTAACCATAGGGATTTGTGATGTCACCTAGAACCTTCACAGCAGCGACAGCTTTATGAGGAGCATCAGCACTGCTCTGCCTGAGCAGAACCATCACCGCCATAGGTTGTCAAATAACCCGGATTTAACCCACACAGGTAAGTCCAATGGGGTGCAGGCATGTCCTCTATGCTTACAGCTTCCCGTGGGTGTTGGTTTGATACCGTTTGGGGACAGCCAAGGAGGCATCTGCAGGCAACAAAGGTAGGTGTGTGCTTGTGTGTGTGTTTCCTATGCAGATCCTAAGCCCAGTGTCACATGCAAGTAGGAGGAGTAAGAAGGGTTCCTGGCAAATCCGGGTTATGGATTGCATTTAAAAAGGCCCCGTGGGAGTGCAATGGGCCCCTGTCTTGCTGCTTAGCAATAATGGTATGGGTTTAGGTTCTGCTGTGTGTACTGGTGGTTGACTGCCCCCCAGCCCAGAGTGTGCATGGAAAATTGTCTGGCAGCCTCCCTGACAGCAAGCAGTGATAGTGCCCATGAAGGGCACCTTGTTGGGCCCGCCCCTTTCACGGTTATCGCTTCTCGGCCTTTTGGCTAAGATCAAGTGTAGTATCTGTTCTTATCAGTTTAATATCTGATACGTCCCCTATCTGGGGACCATATATTAAATGGATTTTTGAGAACGGGGGCCGATTTCGAAGCTTGCTTCCGTCGCCCTATGCATTGACCCGATATGGCAGTATCTTCGGGTACAGTGCACCACCCCCTTACAGGGTTAAAAAGAAAGATTCCTACTTTCATTGCTACCTGCTTGCTGGCTAGCCAGCTAGCCAGCCCTGTGGGCCTTGCTGCTGCTGCAGCCAAAAAACAAAAGGTGGTGCTGCTGCTGCTTCTGCTGCTTCTGCTTCTGCTTGTGTCTGGCCGCTGTTGGAGCGTCCAGGCACAGGACTTCTGCTGCTGCTGACTAAATGGCCTCCTTAATTGGATCATTTGAGTAGCCAGCACACCTGTGCAGGTAGGGCATGACATGATAGGCAGCTGCCTTGATAGCGGGTGGGTGCTGAATGTTCCTAATTGACAAAATAAGATTAATGCTTATGAAGAAATATAAAATCTCATCCCTTCCCCAATATCGCGCCACACCCCTACCCCTTAATTCCCTGGTTGAACTTGATGGACATATGTCTTTTTTCGACCGTACTAACTATGTAACTATGTAACATAACATGGGGGGGGGGGGGGTCTCCTGGCTGTTCACACAGGTGTGTCATTGCTGTACATTGACCATGCATTGCTTCTGTGGTATTGCAAAGGCAAAGACAAATGCTTCCAGCCATCCATTGCACTAATGGATTGGTCATCAGCTGGCTGTCTATGTCCCGCATCAATATAGACCAAAGTACAGAGGGTTAGGCTATGCTATTGTGCACCTACCTGATGCATCAGAAGGTGCGAGGCCCTTGCTAAATTCTGTGCACAGACTTTGAGATCTATACTTTAGACTGTATCTAAACCTGCTCCAACATGGACTGACATTCTGGCCTACTTTCAGCCGATGCGACTTGTCTGTCGCTGAACAGTCGCTTTTTATGTATTCAGCACCTATGTATAATGTTGTAAAAATGCTCTAGAAGCTAAAGTCGCAGAAATGTCACACATATTTGGCCTGCAACTTTCTGTGCGACAAATTCAGACAGGAAAAATCAGTATAAATCCTTAGAAAATTATCCCCCAGTGTCTCCATCTGCTGGCGGTATTGAATAAGCATTGCTGCACTGATGGGGTATGCATTAGACGAAAAAAAAGAAGAAAAAGAAGAATAATACGCCCAGAAAAGAGGCGAAAAGGAGAAAAACGTAAAAAAACGTGAAAAAAAAGTAAGAGGAAGAGAAGGGAAAAAAAGGTGGAAATGGGTTTAAAAGTGATTTCGGCGGAGAAATATATATATATATATATATATATATATATATATATATATATATACGCGCACACACACACATATATATAAACGTATTCTCCGTTGAGATATTGCAGCCGCTGCTGTGTCCAGGCCCAGGAGCCTTAGCACTGTGCTGTGATGTCACTCAATACCACTGACATCACTAGGTGTAAACAACATCTCTCCTTTGCTGTGTATGTGACTATGGAGCTGTTTGGTGATGTCGTCTATTATGGCCTTCATAGAAGCAACAGGAGATTGTTGCATCCATCTAGAACCCTCAGAACTACAGTGCTATGATGTCACTCACTTCCACAGGCCTTGCAGAGTGTAAACAACAACAACCCAGCTTTGTTGTGTATGTAACCATAGGGATTTGTGATGTCACCTAGAACCTTCACAGCAGCGACAGCTTTATGAGGAGCATCAGCACTGCTCTGCCTGAGCAGAACCATCACCGCCATAGGTTGTCAAATAACCCGGATTTAACCCACACAGGTAAGTCCAATGGGGTGCAGGCATGTCCTCTATGCTTACAGCTTCCCGTGGGTGTTGGTTTGATACCGTTTGGGGACAGCCAAGGAGGCATCTGCAGGCAACAAAGGTAGGTGTGTGCTTGTGTGTGTGTTTCCTATGCAGATCCTAAGCCCAGTGTCACATGCAAGTAGGAGGAGTAAGAAGGGTTCCTGGCAAATCCGGGTTATGGATTGCATTTAAAAAGGCCCCGTGGGAGTGCAATGGGCCCCTGTCTTGCTGCTTAGCAATAATGGTATGGGTTTAGGTTCTGCTGTGTGTACTGGTGGTTGACTGCCCCCCAGCCCAGAGTGTGCATGGAAAATTGTCTGGCAGCCTCCCTGACAGCAAGCAGTGATAGTGCCCATGAAGGGCACCTTGTTGGGCCCGCCCCTTTCACGGTTATCGCTTCTCGGCCTTTTGGCTAAGATCAAGTGTAGTATCTGTTCTTATCAGTTTAATATCTGATACGTCCCCTATCTGGGGACCATATATTAAATGGATTTTTGAGAACGGGGGCCGATTTCGAAGCTTGCTTCCGTCGCCCTATGCATTGACCCGATATGGCAGTATCTTCGGGTACAGTGCACCACCCCCTTACAGGGTTAAAAAGAAAGATTCCTACTTTCATTGCTACCTGCTTGCTGGCTAGCCAGCTAGCCAGCCCTGTGGGCCTTGCTGCTGCTGCAGCCAAAAAACAAAAGGTGGTGCTGCTGCTGCTTCTGCTGCTTCTGCTTCTGCTTGTGTCTGGCCGCTGTTGGAGCGTCCAGGCACAGGACTTCTGCTGCTGCTGACTAAATGGCCTCCTTAATTGGATCATTTGAGTAGCCAGCACACCTGTGCAGGTAGGGCATGACATGATAGGCAGCTGCCTTGATAGCGGGTGGGTGCTGAATGTTCCTAATTGACAAAATAAGATTAATGCTTATGAAGAAATATAAAATCTCATCCCTTCCCCAATATCGCGCCACACCCCTACCCCTTAATTCCCTGGTTGAACTTGATGGACATATGTCTTTTTTCGACCGTACTAACTATGTAACTATGTAACATAACATGGGGGGGGGGGGGGGTCTCCTGGCTGTTCACACAGGTGTGTCATTGCTGTACATTGACCATGCATTGCTTCTGTGGTATTGCAAAGGCAAAGACAAATGCTTCCAGCCATCCATTGCACTAATGGATTGGTCATCAGCTGGCTGTCTATGTCCCGCATCAATATAGACCAAAGTACAGAGGGTTAGGCTATGCTATTGTGCACCTACCTGATGCATCAGAAGGTGCGAGGCCCTTGCTAAATTCTGTGCACAGACTTTGAGATCTATACTTTAGACTGTATCTAAACCTGCTCCAACATGGACTGACATTCTGGCCTACTTTCAGCCGATGCGACTTGTCTGTCGCTGAACAGTCGCTTTTTATGTATTCAGCACCTATGTATAATGTTGTAAAAATGCTCTAGAAGCTAAAGTCGCAGAAATGTCACACATATTTGGCCTGCAACTTTCTGTGCGACAAATTCAGACAGGAAAAATCAGTATAAATCCTTAGAAAATTATCCCCCAGTGTCTCCATCTGCTGGCGGTATTGAATAAGCATTGCTGCACTGATGGGGTATGCATTAGACGAAAAAAAAGAAGAAAAAGAAGAATAATACGCCCAGAAAAGAGGCGAAAAGGAGAAAAACGTAAAAAAACGTGAAAAAAAAGTAAGAGGAAGAGAAGGGAAAAAAAGGTGGAAATGGGTTTAAAAGTGATTTCGGCGGAGAAATATATATATATATATATATATATATATATATATATATATATATATATACACACACGCACACACACACATATATATAAACGTATTCTCCGTTGAGATATTGCAGCCGCTGCTGTGTCCAGGCCCAGGAGCCTTAGCACTGTGCTGTGATGTCACTCAATACCACTGACATCACTAGGTGTAAACAACATCTCTCCTTTGCTGTGTATGTGACTATGGAGCTGTTTGGTGATGTCGTCTATTATGGCCTTCATAGAAGCAACAGGAGATTGTTGCATCCATCTAGAACCCTCAGAACTACAGTGCTATGATGTCACTCACTTCCACAGGCCTTGCAGAGTGTAAACAACAACAACCCAGCTTTGTTGTGTATGTAACCATAGGGATTTGTGATGTCACCTAGAACCTTCACAGCAGCGACAGCTTTATGAGGAGCATCAGCACTGCTCTGCCTGAGCAGAACCATCACCGCCATAGGTTGTCAAATAACCCGGATTTAACCCACACAGGTAAGTCCAATGGGGTGCAGGCATGTCCTCTATGCTTACAGCTTCCCGTGGGTGTTGGTTTGATACCGTTTGGGGACAGCCAAGGAGGCATCTGCAGGCAACAAAGGTAGGTGTGTGCTTGTGTGTGTGTTTCCTATGCAGATCCTAAGCCCAGTGTCACATGCAAGTAGGAGGAGTAAGAAGGGTTCCTGGCAAATCCGGGTTATGGATTGCATTTAAAAAGGCCCCGTGGGAGTGCAATGGGCCCCTGTCTTGCTGCTTAGCAATAATGGTATGGGTTTAGGTTCTGCTGTGTGTACTGGTGGTTGACTGCCCCCCAGCCCAGAGTGTGCATGGAAAATTGTCTGGCAGCCTCCCTGACAGCAAGCAGTGATAGTGCCCATGAAGGGCACCTTGTTGGGCCCGCCCCTTTCACGGTTATCGCTTCTCGGCCTTTTGGCTAAGATCAAGTGTAGTATCTGTTCTTATCAGTTTAATATCTGATACGTCCCCTATCTGGGGACCATATATTAAATGGATTTTTGAGAACGGGGGCCGATTTCGAAGCTTGCTTCCGTCGCCCTATGCATTGACCCGATATGGCAGTATCTTCGGGTACAGTGCACCACCCCCTTACAGGGTTAAAAAGAAAGATTCCTACTTTCATTGCTACCTGCTTGCTGGCTAGCCAGCTAGCCAGCCCTGTGGGCCTTGCTGCTGCTGCAGCCAAAAAACAAAAGGTGGTGCTGCTGCTGCTTCTGCTGCTTCTGCTTCTGCTTGTGTCTGGCCGCTGTTGGAGCGTCCAGGCACAGGACTTCTGCTGCTGCTGACTAAATGGCCTCCTTAATTGGATCATTTGAGTAGCCAGCACACCTGTGCAGGTAGGGCATGACATGATAGGCAGCTGCCTTGATAGCGGGTGGGTGCTGAATGTTCCTAATTGACAAAATAAGATTAATGCTTATGAAGAAATATAAAATCTCATCCCTTCCCCAATATCGCGCCACACCCCTACCCCTTAATTCCCTGGTTGAACTTGATGGACATATGTCTTTTTTCGACCGTACTAACTATGTAACTATGTAACATAACATGGGGGGGGGGGGGTCTCCTGGCTGTTCACACAGGTGTGTCATTGCTGTACATTGACCATGCATTGCTTCTGTGGTATTGCAAAGGCAAAGACAAATGCTTCCAGCCATCCATTGCACTAATGGATTGGTCATCAGCTGGCTGTCTATGTCCCGCATCAATATAGACCAAAGTACAGAGGGTTAGGCTATGCTATTGTGCACCTACCTGATGCATCAGAAGGTGCGAGGCCCTTGCTAAATTCTGTGCACAGACTTTGAGATCTATACTTTAGACTGTATCTAAACCTGCTCCAACATGGACTGACATTCTGGCCTACTTTCAGCCGATGCGACTTGTCTGTCGCTGAACAGTCGCTTTTTATGTATTCAGCACCTATGTATAATGTTGTAAAAATGCTCTAGAAGCTAAAGTCGCAGAAATGTCACACATATTTGGCCTGCAACTTTCTGTGCGACAAATTCAGACAGGAAAAATCAGTATAAATCCTTAGAAAATTATCCCCCAGTGTCTCCATCTGCTGGCGGTATTGAATAAGCATTGCTGCACTGATGGGGTATGCATTAGACGAAAAAAAAGAAGAAAAAGAAGAATAATACGCCCAGAAAAGAGGCGAAAAGGAGAAAAACGTAAAAAAACGTGAAAAAAAAGTAAGAGGAAGAGAAGGGAAAAAAAGGTGGAAATGGGTTTAAAAGTGATTTCGGCGGAGAAATATATATATATATATATATATATATATATATACGCGCACACACACACATATATATAAACGTATTCTCCGTTGAGATATTGCAGCCGCTGCTGTGTCCAGGCCCAGGAGCCTTAGCACTGTGCTGTGATGTCACTCAATACCACTGACATCACTAGGTGTAAACAACATCTCTCCTTTGCTGTGTATGTGACTATGGAGCTGTTTGGTGATGTCGTCTATTATGGCCTTCATAGAAGCAACAGGAGATTGTTGCATCCATCTAGAACCCTCAGAACTACAGTGCTATGATGTCACTCACTTCCACAGGCCTTGCAGAGTGTAAACAACAACAACCCAGCTTTGTTGTGTATGTAACCATAGGGATTTGTGATGTCACCTAGAACCTTCACAGCAGCGACAGCTTTATGAGGAGCATCAGCACTGCTCTGCCTGAGCAGAACCATCACCGCCATAGGTTGTCAAATAACCCGGATTTAACCCACACAGGTAAGTCCAATGGGGTGCAGGCATGTCCTCTATGCTTACAGCTTCCCGTGGGTGTTGGTTTGATACCGTTTGGGGACAGCCAAGGAGGCATCTGCAGGCAACAAAGGTAGGTGTGTGCTTGTGTGTGTGTTTCCTATGCAGATCCTAAGCCCAGTGTCACATGCAAGTAGGAGGAGTAAGAAGGGTTCCTGGCAAATCCGGGTTATGGATTGCATTTAAAAAGGCCCCGTGGGAGTGCAATGGGCCCCTGTCTTGCTGCTTAGCAATAATGGTATGGGTTTAGGTTCTGCTGTGTGTACTGGTGGTTGACTGCCCCCCAGCCCAGAGTGTGCATGGAAAATTGTCTGGCAGCCTCCCTGACAGCAAGCAGTGATAGTGCCCATGAAGGGCACCTTGTTGGGCCCGCCCCTTTCACGGTTATCGCTTCTCGGCCTTTTGGCTAAGATCAAGTGTAGTATCTGTTCTTATCAGTTTTCATGCTGGTGGGGATGGGTGCTGCATGGAGGATGCAGGTGTACCAGGGCTTTCCGGGGCTGGTTCTGAGGAATCAGCTCGACGGCTGCCCCGATGTGACCTGTTCCCTCCGGGTCTCGCCATGAGGCTGAGAGGGTCTAGAGCCGAGGTACTTTTGTGCCTCGGGGAGTGGTGACCCCGAGGTGCCGAAACTCACTGGGAGAATAGGCTCACTGAGTTGAAGCACGGGCACCATAATCTCTTCACCTTGTGGCACTCACCTCTTGATTCCCGGCCTTCTGGCTAGGATCAGAGAAATTTTTATAGATCCGGCCGGATGTCCGGGCAGTATATCTGCACACATTCACTTATTTATTTATTTTTTGTCTCACTGTGTCACTTTTTGCGTGTTGTGTGTTCACAGGATTTGTCAGGATGCGGTAGCCCTTCTGGGTGTCCCTCCTGGCGGTCTAGGGGAGGTGTGTGTGGCCATTAGGTTCCGCACCTCCCTGCAAACACCCCGGGTACTCCTGCTTCGCAGGGTACCTACCGTAATCGGCTCTGCGGGCAGATACCTTGGCTAACGCCAAGGGGGATGCCGGGAGCATTTGTGGTCTCCTAGTAGCTTCGGCGAAAAGGGACATCGAACCTGGAACCTCGCAGGTACCTTTTGGTCCGGAGGCGAAGGGTAAGGTTTGTTGGGGGGCCTCTCTCCTATCGGAGAAGGGCTTGCGATAGACCGCATCCTTTGTGCACGTTTTTTTTAGTGTAACACGTTTGCACTTTTTCTTGCACTTTGGGTGAATCGAAAGCACGTTCCTCGGCTTTAGATAAAAAAAAAAAAAAAAAAAAAAAAAATCTGTTCTTATCAGTTTAATATCTGATACGTCCCCTATCTGGGGACCATATATTAAATGGATTTTTGAGAACGGGGGCCGATTTCGAAGCTTGCTTCCGTCGCCCTATGCATTGACCCGATATGGCAGTATCTTCGGGTACAGTGCACCACCCCCTTACAGGGTTAAAAAGAAAGATTCCTACTTTCATTGCTACCTGCTTGCTGGCTAGCCAGCTAGCCAGCCCTGTGGGCCTTGCTGCTGCTGCAGCCAAAAAACAAAAGGTGGTGCTGCTGCTGCTTCTGCTGCTTCTGCTTCTGCTTGTGTCTGGCCGCTGTTGGAGCGTCCAGGCACAGGACTTCTGCTGCTGCTGACTAAATGGCCTCCTTAATTGGATCATTTGAGTAGCCAGCACACCTGTGCAGGTAGGGCATGACATGATAGGCAGCTGCCTTGATAGCGGGTGGGTGCTGAATGTTCCTAATTGACAAAATAAGATTAATGCTTATGAAGAAATATAAAATCTCATCCCTTCCCCAATATCGCGCCACACCCCTACCCCTTAATTCCCTGGTTGAACTTGATGGACATATGTCTTTTTTCGACCGTACTAACTATGTAACTATGTAACATAACATGGGGGGGGGGGGGGTCTCCTGGCTGTTCACACAGGTGTGTCATTGCTGTACATTGACCATGCATTGCTTCTGTGGTATTGCAAAGGCAAAGACAAATGCTTCCAGCCATCCATTGCACTAATGGATTGGTCATCAGCTGGCTGTCTATGTCCCGCATCAATATAGACCAAAGTACAGAGGGTTAGGCTATGCTATTGTGCACCTACCTGATGCATCAGAAGGTGCGAGGCCCTTGCTAAATTCTGTGCACAGACTTTGAGATCTATACTTTAGACTGTATCTAAACCTGCTCCAACATGGACTGACATTCTGGCCTACTTTCAGCCGATGCGACTTGTCTGTCGCTGAACAGTCGCTTTTTATGTATTCAGCACCTATGTATAATGTTGTAAAAATGCTCTAGAAGCTAAAGTCGCAGAAATGTCACACATATTTGGCCTGCAACTTTCTGTGCGACAAATTCAGACAGGAAAAATCTGTATAAATCCTTAGAAAATTATCCCCCAGTGTCTCCATCTGCTGGCGGTATTGAATAAGCATTGCTGCACTGATGGGGTATGCATTAGACGAAAAAAAAGAAGAAAAAGAAGAATAATACGCCCAGAAAAGAGGCGAAAAGGAGAAAAACGTAAAAAAACGTGAAAAAAAACGTGAAAAAAAAGTAAGAGGAAGAGAAGGGAAAAAAAGGTGGAAATGGGTTTAAAAGTGATTTCGGCGGAGAAATATATATATATATATATATATATATATATATATATATACGCGCACACACACACATATATATAAACGTATTCTCCGTTGAGATATTGCAGCCGCTGCTGTGTCCAGGCCCAGGAGCCTTAGCACTGTGCTGTGATGTCACTCAATACCACTGACATCACTAGGTGTAAACAACATCTCTCCTTTGCTGTGTATGTGACTATGGAGCTGTTTGGTGATGTCGTCTATTATGGCCTTCATAGAAGCAACAGGAGATTGTTGCATCCATCTAGAACCCTCAGAACTACAGTGCTATGATGTCACTCACTTCCACAGGCCTTGCAGAGTGTAAACAACAACAACCCAGCTTTGTTGTGTATGTAACCATAGGGATTTGTGATGTCACCTAGAACCTTCACAGCAGCGACAGCTTTATGAGGAGCATCAGCACTGCTCTGCCTGAGCAGAACCATCACCGCCATAGGTTGTCAAATAACCCGGATTTAACCCACACAGGTAAGTCCAATGGGGTGCAGGCATGTCCTCTATGCTTACAGCTTCCCGTGGGTGTTGGTTTGATACCGTTTGGGGACAGCCAAGGAGGCATCTGCAGGCAACAAAGGTAGGTGTGTGCTTGTGTGTGTGTTTCCTATGCAGATCCTAAGCCCAGTGTCACATGCAAGTAGGAGGAGTAAGAAGGGTTCCTGGCAAATCCGGGTTATGGATTGCATTTAAAAAGGCCCCGTGGGAGTGCAATGGGCCCCTGTCTTGCTGCTTAGCAATAATGGTATGGGTTTAGGTTCTGCTGTGTGTACTGGTGGTTGACTGCCCCCCAGCCCAGAGTGTGCATGGAAAATTGTCTGGCAGCCTCCCTGACAGCAAGCAGTGATAGTGCCCATGAAGGGCACCTTGTTGGGCCCGCCCCTTTCACGGTTATCGCTTCTCGGCCTTTTGGCTAAGATCAAGTGTAGTATCTGTTCTTATCAGTTTAATATCTGATACGTCCCCTATCTGGGGACCATATATTAAATGGATTTTTGAGAACGGGGGCCGATTTCGAAGCTTGCTTCCGTCGCCCTATGCATTGACCCGATATGGCAGTATCTTCGGGTACAGTGCACCACCCCCTTACAGGGTTAAAAAGAAAGATTCCTACTTTCATTGCTACCTGCTTGCTGGCTAGCCAGCTAGCCAGCCCTGTGGGCCTTGCTGCTGCTGCAGCCAAAAAACAAAAGGTGGTGCTGCTGCTGCTTCTGCTGCTTCTGCTTCTGCTTGTGTCTGGCCGCTGTTGGAGCGTCCAGGCACAGGACTTCTGCTGCTGCTGACTAAATGGCCTCCTTAATTGGATCATTTGAGTAGCCAGCACACCTGTGCAGGTAGGGCATGACATGATAGGCAGCTGCCTTGATAGCGGGTGGGTGCTGAATGTTCCTAATTGACAAAATAAGATTAATGCTTATGAAGAAATATAAAATCTCATCCCTTCCCCAATATCGCGCCACACCCCTACCCCTTAATTCCCTGGTTGAACTTGATGGGACATATGTCTTTTTTCGACCGTACTAACTATGTAACTATGTAACATAACATGGGGGGGGGGGGGTCTCCTGGCTGTTCACACAGGTGTGTCATTGCTGTACATTGACCATGCATTGCTTCTGTGGTATTGCAAAGGCAAAGACAAATGCTTCCAGACATCCATTGCACTAATGGATTGGTCATCAGCTGGCTGTCTATGTCCCGCATCAATATAGACCAAAGTACAGAGGGTTAGGCTATGCTATTGTGCACCTACCTGATGCATCAGAAGGTGTGAGGCCCTTGCTAAATTCTGTGCACAGACTTTGAGATCTATACTTTAGACTGTATCTAAACCTGCTCCAACATGGACTGACATTCTGGCCTACTTTCAGCCGATGCGACTTGTCTGTCGCTGAACAGTCGCTTTTTATGTATTCAGCACCTATGTATAATGTTGTAAAAATGCTCTAGAAGCTAAAGTCGCAGAAATGTCACACATATTTGGCCTGCAACTTTCTGTGCGACAAATTCAGACAGGAAAAATCAGTATAAATCCTTAGAAAATTATCCCCCAGTGTCTCCATCTGCTGGCGGTATTGAATAAGCATTGCTGCACTGATGGGGTATGCATTAGACGAAAAAAAAGAAGAAAAAGAAGAATAATACGCCCAGAAAAGAGGCGAAAAGGAGAAAAACGTAAAAAAACGTGAAAAAAAAGTAAGAGGAAGAGAAGGGAAAAAAAGGTGGAAATGGGTTTAAAAGTGATTTCGGCGGAGAAATATATATATATATATATATATATATATATATATATATATATATACGCGCACACACACACATATATATAAACGTATTCTCCGTTGAGATATTGCAGCCGCTGCTGTGTCCAGGCCCAGGAGCCTTAGCACTGTGCTGTGATGTCACTCAATACCACTGACATCACTAGGTGTAAACAACATCTCTCCTTTGCTGTGTATGTGACTATGGAGCTGTTTGGTGATGTCGTCTATTATGGCCTTCATAGAAGCAACAGGAGATTGTTGCATCCATCTAGAACCCTCAGAACTACAGTGCTATGATGTCACTCACTTCCACAGGCCTTGCAGAGTGTAAACAACAACAACCCAGCTTTGTTGTGTATGTAACCATAGGGATTTGTGATGTCACCTAGAACCTTCACAGCAGCGACAGCTTTATGAGGAGCATCAGCACTGCTCTGCCTGAGCAGAACCATCACCGCCATAGGTTGTCAAATAACCCGGATTTAACCCACACAGGTAAGTCCAATGGGGTGCAGGCATGTCCTCTATGCTTACAGCTTCCCGTGGGTGTTGGTTTGATACCGTTTGGGGACAGCCAAGGAGGCATCTGCAGGCAACAAAGGTAGGTGTGTGCTTGTGTGTGTGTTTCCTATGCAGATCCTAAGCCCAGTGTCACATGCAAGTAGGAGGAGTAAGAAAGGTTCCTGGCAAATCCGGGTTATGGATTGCATTTAAAAAGGCCCCGTGGGAGTGCAATGGGCCCCTGTCTTGCTGCTTAGCAATAATGGTATGGGTTTAGGTTCTGCTGTGTGTACTGGTGGTTGACTGCCCCCCAGCCCAGAGTGTGCATGGAAAATTGTCTGGCAGCCTCCCTGACAGCAAGCAGTGATAGTGCCCATGAAGGGCACCTTGTTGGGCCCGCCCCTTTCACGGTTATCGCTTCTCGGCCTTTTGGCTAAGATCAAGTGTAGTATCTGTTCTTATCAGTTTAATATCTGATACGTCCCCTATCTGGGGACCATATATTAAATGGATTTTTGAGAACGGGGGCCGATTTCGAAGCTTGCTTCCGTCGCCCTATGCATTGACCCGATATGGCAGTATCTTCGGGTACAGTGCACCACCCCCTTACAGGGTTAAAAAGAAAGATTCCTACTTTCATTGCTACCTGCTTGCTGGCTAGCCAGCTAGCCAGCCCTGTGGGCCTTGCTGCTGCTGCAGCCAAAAAACAAAAGGTGGTGCTGCTGCTGCTTCTGCTGCTTCTGCTTCTGCTTGTGTCTGGCCGCTGTTGGAGCGTCCAGGCACAGGACTTCTGCTGCTGCTGACTAAATGGCCTCCTTAATTGGATCATTTGAGTAGCCAGCACACCTGTGCAGGTAGGGCATGACATGATAGGCAGCTGCCTTGATAGCGGGTGGGTGCTGAATGTTCCTAATTGACAAAATAAGATTAATGCTTATGAAGAAATATAAAATCTCATCCCTTCCCCAATATCGCGCCACACCCCTACCCCTTAATTCCCTGGTTGAACTTGATGGACATATGTCTTTTTTCGACCGTACTAACTATGTAACTATGTAACATAACATGGGGGGGGGGGGGGGGGGGGTCTCCTGGCTGTTCACACAGGTGTGTCATTGCTGTACATTGACCATGCATTGCTTCTGTGGTATTGCAAAGGCAAAGACAAATGCTTCCAGCCATCCATTGCACTAATGGATTGGTCATCAGCTGGCTGTCTATGTCCCGCATCAATATAGACCAAAGTACAGAGGGTTAGGCTATGCTATTGTGCACCTACCTGATGCATCAGAAGGTGCGAGGCCCTTGCTAAATTCTGTGCACAGACTTTGAGATCTATACTTTAGACTGTATCTAAACCTGCTCCAACATGGACTGACATTCTGGCCTACTTTCAGCCGATGCGACTTGTCTGTCGCTGAACAGTCGCTTTTTATGTATTCAGCACCTATGTATAATGTTGTAAAAATGCTCTAGAAGCTAAAGTCGCAGAAATGTCACACATATTTGGCCTGCAACTTTCTGTGCGACAAATTCAGACAGGAAAAATCAGTATAAATCCTTAGAAAATTATCCCCCAGTGTCTCCATCTGCTGGCGGTATTGAATAAGCATTGCTGCACTGATGGGGTATGCATTAGACGAAAAAAAAGAAGAAAAAGAAGAATAATACGCCCAGAAAAGAGGCGAAAAGGAGAAAAACGTAAAAAAACGTGAAAAAAAAGTAAGAGGAAGAGAAGGGAAAAAAAGGTGGAAATGGGTTTAAAAGTGATTTCGGCGGAGAAATATATATATATATATATATATATATATATATATATATATATACGCGCACACACACACATATATATAAACGTATTCTCCGTTGAGATATTGCAGCCGCTGCTGTGTCCAGGCCCAGGAGCCTTAGCACTGTGCTGTGATGTCACTCAATACCACTGACATCACTAGGTGTAAACAACATCTCTCCTTTGCTGTGTATGTGACTATGGAGCTGTTTGGTGATGTCGTCTATTATGGCCTTCATAGAAGCAACAGGAGATTGTTGCATCCATCTAGAACCCTCAGAACTACAGTGCTATGATGTCACTCACTTCCACAGGCCTTGCAGAGTGTAAACAACAACAACCCAGCTTTGTTGTGTATGTAACCATAGGGATTTGTGATGTCACCTAGAACCTTCACAGCAGCGACAGCTTTATGAGGAGCATCAGCACTGCTCTGCCTGAGCAGAACCATCACCGCCATAGGTTGTCAAATAACCCGGATTTAACCCACACAGGTAAGTCCAATGGGGTGCAGGCATGTCCTCTATGCTTACAGCTTCCCGTGGGTGTTGGTTTGATACCGTTTGGGGACAGCCAAGGAGGCATCTGCAGGCAACAAAGGTAGGTGTGTGCTTGTGTGTGTGTTTCCTATGCAGATCCTAAGCCCAGTGTCACATGCAAGTAGGAGGAGTAAGAAGGGTTCCTGGCAAATCCGGGTTATGGATTGCATTTAAAAAGGCCCCGTGGGAGTGCAATGGGCCCCTGTCTTGCTGCTTAGCAATAATGGTATGGGTTTAGGTTCTGCTGTGTGTACTGGTGGTTGACTGCCCCCCAGCCCAGAGTGTGCATGGAAAATTGTCTGGCAGCCTCCCTGACAGCAAGCAGTGATAGTGCCCATGAAGGGCACCTTGTTGGGCCCGCCCCTTTCACGGTTATCGCTTCTCGGCCTTTTGGCTAAGATCAAGTGTAGTATCTGTTCTTATCAGTTTAATATCTGATACGTCCCCTATCTGGGGACCATATATTAAATGGATTTTTGAGAACGGGGGCCGATTTCGAAGCTTGCTTCCGTCGCCCTATGCATTGACCCGATATGGCAGTATCTTCGGGTACAGTGCACCACCCCCTTACAGGGTTAAAAAGAAAGATTCCTACTTTCATTGCTACCTGCTTGCTGGCTAGCCAGCTAGCCAGCCCTGTGGGCCTTGCTGCTGCTGCAGCCAAAAAACAAAAGGTGGTGCTGCTGCTGCTTCTGCTGCTTCTGCTTCTGCTTGTGTCTGGCCGCTGTTGGAGCGTCCAGGCACAGGACTTCTGCTGCTGCTGACTAAATGGCCTCCTTAATTGGATCATTTGAGTAGCCAGCACACCTGTGCAGGTAGGGCATGACATGATAGGCAGCTGCCTTGATAGCGGGTGGGTGCTGAATGTTCCTAATTGACAAAATAAGATTAATGCTTATGAAGAAATATAAAATCTCATCCCTTCCCCAATATCGCGCCACACCCCTACCCCTTAATTCCCTGGTTGAACTTGATGGACATATGTCTTTTTTCGACCGTACTAACTATGTAACTATGTAACATAACATGGGGGGGGGGGGGTCTCCTGGCTGTTCACACAAATGTGTCATTGCTGTACATTGACCATGCATTGCTTCTGTGGTATTGCAAAGGCAAAGACAAATGCTTCCAGCCATCCATTGCACTAATGGATTGGTCATCAGCTGGCTGTCTATGTCCCGCATCAATATAGACCAAAGTACAGAGGGTTAGGCTATGCTATTGTGCACCTACCTGATGCATCAGAAGGTGCGAAGCCCTTGCTAAATTCTGTGCACAGACTTTGAGATCTATACTTTAGACTGTATCTAAACCTGCTCCAACATGGACTGACATTCTGGCCTACTTTCAGCCGATGCGACTTGTCTGTCGCTGAACAGTCGCTTTTTATGTATTCAGCACCTATGTATAATGTTGTAAAAATGCTCTAGAAGCTAAAGTCGCAGAAATGTCACACATATTTGGCCTGCAACTTTCTGTGCGACAAATTCAGACAGGAAAAATCAGTATAAATCCTTAGAAAATTATCCCCCAGTGTCTCCATCTGCTGGCGGTATTGAATAAGCATTGCTGCACTGATGGGGTATGCATTAGAAGAAAAAAAAGAAGAAAAAGAAGAATAATACGCCCAGAAAAGAGGCGAAAAGGAGAAAAACGTAAAAAAACGTGAAAAAAAAGTAAGAGGAAGAGAAGGGAAAAAAAGGTGGAAATGGGTTTAAAAGTGATTTCGGCGGAGAAATATATATATATATATATATATATATATATATATATATACGCGCACACACACACATATATATATAAACGTATTCTCCGTTGAGATATTGCAGCCGCTGCTGTGTCCAGGCCCAGGAGCCTTAGCACTGTGCTGTGATGTCACTCAATACCACTGACATCACTAGGTGTAAACAACATCTCTCCTTTGCTGTGTATGTGACTATGGAGCTGTTTGGTGATGTCGTCTATTATGGCCTTCATAGAAGCAACAGGAGATTGTTGCATCCATCTAGAACCCTCAGAACTACAGTGCTATGATGTCACTCACTTCCACAGGCCTTGCAGAGTGTAAACAACAACAACCCAGCTTTGTTGTGTATGTAACCATAGGGATTTGTGATGTCACCTAGAACCTTCACAGCAGCGACAGCTTTATGAGGAGCATCAGCACTGCTCTTCCTGAGCAGAACCATCACCGCCATAGGTAGTCAAATAACCCGGATTTAACCCACACAGGTAAGTCCAATGGGGTGCAGGCATGTCCTCTATGCTTACAGCTTCCCGTGGGTGTTGGTTTGATACCGTTTGGGGACAGCCAAGGAGGCATCTGCAGGCAACAAAGGTAGGTGTGTGCTTGTGTGTGTGTTTCCTATGCAGATCCTAAGCCCAGTGTCACATGCAAGTAGGAGGAGTAAGAAGGGTTCCTGGCAAATCCGGGTTATGGATTGCATTTAAAAAGGCCCCGTGGGAGTGCAATGGGCCCCTGTCTTGCTGCTTAGCAATAATGGTATGGGTTTAGGTTCTGCTGTGTGTACTGGTGGTTGACTGCCCCCCAGCCCAGAGTGTGCATGGAAAATTGTCTGGCAGCCTCCCTGACAGCAAGCAGTGATAGTGCCCATGAAGGGCACCTTGTTGGGCCCGCCCCTTTCACGGTTATCGCTTCTCGGCCTTTTGGCTAAGATCAAGTGTAGTATCTGTTCTTATCAGTTTAATATCTGATACGTCCCCTATCTGGGGACCATATATTAAATGGATTTTTGAGAACGGGGGCCGATTTCGAAGCTTGCTTCCGTCGCCCTATGCATTGACCCGATATGGCAGTATCTTCGGGTACAGTGCACCACCCCCTTACAGGGTTAAAAAGAAAGATTCCTACTTTCATTGCTACCTGCTTGCTGGCTAGCCAGCTAGCCAGCCCTGTGGGCCTTGCTGCTGCTGCAGCCAAAAAACAAAAGGTGGTGCTGCTGCTGCTTCTGCTGCTTCTGCTGCTTCTGCTTCTGCTTGTGTCTGGCCGCTGTTGGAGCGTCCAGGCACAGGACTTCTGCTGCTGCTGACTAAATGGCCTCCTTAATTGGATCATTTGAGTAGCCAGCACACCTGTGCAGGTAGGGCATGACATGATAGGCAGCTGCCTTGATAGCGGGTGGGTGCTGAATGTTCCTAATTGACAAAATAAGATTAATGCTTATGAAGAAATATAAAATCTCATCCCTTCCCCAATATCGCGCCACACCCCTACCCCTTAATTCCCTGGTTGAACTTGATGGACATATGTCTTTTTTCGACCGTACTAACTATGTAACTATGTAACATAACATGGGGGGGGGGGGGGGTCTCCTGGCTGTTCACACAGGTGTGTCATTGCTGTACATTGACCATGCATTGCTTCTGTGGTATTGCAAAGGCAAAGACAAATGCTTCCAGCCATCCATTGCACTAATGGATTGGTCATCAGCTGGCTGTCTATGTCCCGCATCAATATAGACCAAAGTACAGAGGGTTAGGCTATGCTATTGTGCACCTACCTGATGCATCAGAAGGTGCGAGGCCCTTGCTAAATTCTGTGCACAGACTTTGAGATCTATACTTTAGACTGTATCTAAACCTGCTCCAACATGGACTGACATTCTGGCCTACTTTCAGCCGATGCGACTTGTCTGTCGCTGAACAGTCGCTTTTTATGTATTCAGCACCTATGTATAATGTTGTAAAAATGCTCTAGAAGCTAAAGTCGCAGAAATGTCACACATATTTGGCCTGCAACTTTCTGTGCGACAAATTCAGACAGGAAAAATCAGTATAAATCCTTAGAAAATTATCCCCCAGTGTCTCCATCTGCTGGCGGTATTGAATAAGCATTGCTGCACTGATGGGGTATGCATTAGACGAAAAAAAAGAAGAAAAAGAAGAATAATACGCCCAGAAAAGAGGCGAAAAGGAGAAAAACGTAAAAAAACGTGAAAAAAAAGTAAGAGGAAGAGAAGGGAAAAAAAGGTGGAAATGGGTTTAAAAGTGATTTCGGCGGAGAAATATATATATATATATATATAAATATATATATATATATATATATATATACGCGCACACACACACATATATATAAACGTATTCTCCGTTGAGATATTGCAGCCGCTGCTGTGTCCAGGCCCAGGAGCCTTAGCACTGTGCTGTGATGTCACTCAATACCACTGACATCACTAGGTGTAAACAACATCTCTCCTTTGCTGTGTATGTGACTATGGAGCTGTTTGGTGATGTCGTCTATTATGGCCTTAATAGAAGCAACAGGAGATTGTTGCATCCATCTAGAACCCTCAGAACTACAGTGCTATGATGTCACTCACTTCCACAGGCCTTGCAGAGTGTAAACAACAACAACCCAGCTTTGTTGTGTATGTAACCATAGGGATTTGTGATGTCACCTAGAACCTTCACAGCAGCGACAGCTTTATGAGGAGCATCAGCACTGCTCTGCCTGAGCAGAACCATCACCGCCATAGGTTGTCAAATAACCCGGATTTAACCCACACAGGTAAGTCCAATGGGGTGCAGGCATGTCCTCTATGCTTACAGCTTCCCGTGGGTGTTGGTTTGATACCGTTTGGGGACAGCCAAGGAGGCATCTGCAGGCAACAAAGGTAGGTGTGTGCTTGTGTGTGTGTTTCCTATGCAGATCCTAAGCCCAGTGTCACATGCAAGTAGGAGGAGTAAGAAGGGTTCCTGGCAAATCCGGGTTATGGATTGCATTTAAAAAGGCCCCGTGGGAGTGCAATGGGCCCCTGTCTTGCTGCTTAGCAATAATGGTATGGGTTTAGGTTCTGCTGTGTGTACTGGTGGTTGACTGCCCCCCAGCCCAGAGTGTGCATGGAAAATTGTCTGGCAGCCTCCCTGACAGCAAGCAGTGATAGTGCCCATGAAGGGCACCTTGTTGGGCCCGCCCCTTTCACGGTTATTGCTTCTCGGCCTTTTGGCTAAGATCAAGTGTAGTATCTGTTCTTATCAGTTTAATATCTGATACGTCCCCTATCTGGGGACCATATATTAAATGGATTTTTGAGAACGGGGGCCGATTTCGAAGCTTGCTTCCGTCGCCCTATGCATTGACCCGATATGGCAGTATCTTCGGGTACAGTGCACCACCCCCTTACAGGGTTAAAAAGAAAGATTCCTACTTTCATTGCTACCTGCTTGCTGGCTAGCCAGCTAGCCAGCCCTGTGGGCCTTGCTGCTGCTGCAGCCAAAAAACAAAAGGTGGTGCTGCTGCTGCTTCTGCTGCTTCTGCTTCTGCTTGTGTCTGGCCGCTGTTGGAGCGTCCAGGCACAGGACTTCTGCTGCTGCTGACTAAATGGCCTCCTTAATTGGATCATTTGAGTAGCCAGCACACCTGTGCAGGTAGGGCATGACATGATAGGCAGCTGCCTTGATAGCGGGTGGGTGCTGAATGTTCCTAATTGACAAAATAAGATTAATGCTTATGAAGAAATATAAAATCTCATCCCTTCCCCAATATCGCGCCACACCCCTACCCCTTAATTCCCTGGTTGAACTTGATGGACATATGTCTTTTTTCGACCGTACTAACTATGTAACTATGTAACATAACATGGGGGGGGGGGGGGGGGGGTCTCCTGGCTGTTCACACAGGTGTGTCATTGCTGTACATTGACCATGCATTGCTTCTGTGGTATTGCAAAGGCAAAGACAAATGCTTCCAGCCATCCATTGCACTAATGGATTGGTCATCAGCTGGCTGTCTATGTCCCGCATCAATATAGACCAAAGTACAGAGGGTTAGGCTATGCTATTGTGCACCTACCTGATGCATCAGAAGGTGCGAGGCCCTTGCTAAATTCTGTGCACAGACTTTGAGATCTATACTTTAGACTGTATCTAAACCTGCTCCAACATGGACTGACATTCTGGCCTACTTTCAGCCGATGCGACTTGTCTGTCGCTGAACAGTCGCTTTTTATGTATTCAGCACCTATGTATAATGTTGTAAAAATGCTCTAGAAGCTAAAGTCGCAGAAATGTCACACATATTTGGCCTGCAACTTTCTGTGCGACAAATTCAGACAGGAAAAATCAGTATAAATCCTTAGAAAATTATCCCCCAGTGTCTCCATCTGCTGGCGGTATTGAATAAGCATTGCTGCACTGATGGGGTATGCATTAGACGAAAAAAAAGAAGAAAAAGAAGAATAATACGCCCAGAAAAGAGGCGAAAAGGAGAAAAACGTAAAAAAACGTGAAAAAAAAGTAAGAGGAAGAGAAGGGAAAAAAAGGTGGAAATGGGTTTAAAAGTGATTTCGGCGGAGAAATATATATATATATATATATATATATATATATATACGCGCACACACACACATATATATAAACGTATTCTCCGTTGAGATATTGCAGCCGCTGCTGTGTCCAGGCCCAGGAGCCTTAGCACTGTGCTGTGATGTCACTCAATACCACTGACATCACTAGGTGTAAACAACATCTCTCCTTTGCTGTGTATGTGACTATGGAGCTGTTTGGTGATGTCGTCTATTATGGCCTTCATAGAAGCAACAGGAGATTGTTGCATCCATCTAGAACCCTCAGAACTACAGTGCTATGATGTCACTCACTTCCACAGGCCTTGCAGAGTGTAAACAACAACAACCCAGCTTTGTTGTGTATGTAACCATAGGGATTTGTGATGTCACCTAGAACCTTCACAGCAGCGACAGCTTTATGAGGAGCATCAGCACTGCTCTGCCTGAGCAGAACCATCACCGCCATAGGTTGTCAAATAACCCGGATTTAACCCACACAGGTAAGTCCAATGGGGTGCAGGCATGTCCTCTATGCTTACAGCTTCCCGTGGGTGTTGGTTTGATACCGTTTGGGGACAGCCAAGGAGGCATCTGCAGGCAACAAAGGTAGGTGTGTGCTTGTGTGTGTGTTTCCTATGCAGATCCTAAGCCCAGTGTCACATGCAAGTAGGAGGAGTAAGAAGGGTTCCTGGCAAATCCGGGTTATGGATTGCATTTAAAAAGGCCCCGTGGGAGTGCAATGGGCCCCTGTCTTGCTGCTTAGCAATAATGGTATGGGTTTAGGTTCTGCTGTGTGTACTGGTGGTTGACTGCCCCCCAGCCCAGAGTGTGCATGGAAAATTGTCTGGCAGCCTCCCTGACAGCAAGCAGTGATAGTGCCCATGAAGGGCACCTTGTTGGGCCCGCCCCTTTCACGGTTATCGCTTCTCGGCCTTTTGGCTAAGATCAAGTGTAGTATCTGTTCTTATCAGTTTAATATCTGATACGTCCCCTATCTGGGGACCATATATTAAATGGATTTTTGAGAACGGGGGCCGATTTCGAAGCTTGCTTCCGTCGCCCTATGCATTGACCCGATATGGCAGTATCTTCGGGTACAGTGCACCACCCCCTTACAGGGTTAAAAAGAAAGATTCCTACTTTCATTGCTACCTGCTTGCTGGCTAGCCAGCTAGCCAGCCCTGTGGGCCTTGCTGCTGCTGCAGCCAAAAAACAAAAGGTGGTGCTGCTGCTGCTTCTGCTGCTTCTGCTTCTGCTTGTGTCTGGCCGCTGTTGGAGCGTCCAGGCACAGGACTTCTGCTGCTGCTGACTAAATGGCCTCCTTAATTGGATCATTTGAGTAGCCAGCACACCTGTGCAGGTAGGGCATGACATGATAGGCAGCTGCCTTGATAGCGGGTGGGTGCTGAATGTTCCTAATTGACAAAATAAGATTAATGCTTATGAAGAAATATAAAATCTCATCCCTTCCCCAATATCGCGCCACACCCCTACCCCTTAATTCCCTGGTTGAACTTGATGGACATATGTCTTTTTTCGACCGTACTAACTATGTAACTATGTAACATAACATGGGGGGGGGGGGGGGGGGGGTCTCCTGGCTGTTCACACAGGTGTGTCATTGCTGTACATTGACCATGCATTGCTTCTGTGGTATTGCAAAGGCAAAGACAAATGCTTCCAGCCATCCATTGCACTAATGGATTGGTCATCAGCTGGCTGTCTATGTCCCGCATCAATATAGACCAAAGTACAGAGGGTTAGGCTATGCTATTGTGCACCTACCTGATGCATCAGAAGGTGCGAGGCCCTTGCTAAATTCTGTGCACAGACTTTGAGATCTATACTTTAGACTGTATCTAAACCTGCTCCAACATGGACTGACATTCTGGCCTACTTTCAGCCGATGCGACTTGTCTGTCGCTGAACAGTCGCTTTTTATGTATTCAGCACCTATGTATAATGTTGTAAAAATGCTCTAGAAGCTAAAGTCGCAGAAATGTCACACATATTTGGCCTGCAACTTTCTGTGCGACAAATTCAGACAGGAAAAATCAGTATAAATCCTTAGAAAATTATCCCCCAGTGTCTCCATCTGCTGGCGGTATTGAATAAGCATTGCTGCACTGATGGGGTATGCATTAGACGAAAAAAAAGAAGAAAAAGAAGAATAATACGCCCAGAAAAGAGGCGAAAAGGAGAAAAACGTAAAAAAACGTGAAAAAAAAGTAAGAGGAAGAGAAGGGAAAAAAAGGTGGAAATGGGTTTAAAAGTGATTTCGGCGGAGAAATATATATATATATATATATATATATATATATATATACGCGCACACACACACATATATATAAACGTATTCTCCGTTGAGATATTGCAGCCGCTGCTGTGTCCAGGCCCAGGAGCCTTAGCACTGTGCTGTGATGTCACTCAATACCACTGACATCACTAGGTGTAAACAACATCTCTCCTTTGCTGTGTATGTGACTATGGAGCTGTTTGGTGATGTCGTCTATTATGGCCTTCATAGAAGCAACAGGAGATTGTTGCATCCATCTAGAACCCTCAGAACTACAGTGCTATGATGTCACTCACTTCCACAGGCCTTGCAGAGTGTAAACAACAACAACCCAGCTTTGTTGTGTATGTAACCATAGGGATTTGTGATGTCACCTAGAACCTTCACAGCAGCGACAGCTTTATGAGGAGCATCAGCACTGCTCTGCCTGAGCAGAACCATCACCGCCATAGGTTGTCAAATAACCCGGATTTAACCCACACAGGTAAGTCCAATGGGGTGCAGGCATGTCCTCTATGCTTACAGCTTCCCGTGGGTGTTGGTTTGATACCGTTTGGGGACAGCCAAGGAGGCATCTGCAGGCAACAAAGGTAGGTGTGTGCTTGTGTGTGTGTTTCCTATGCAGATCCTAAGCCCAGTGTCACATGCAAGTAGGAGGAGTAAGAAGGGTTCCTGGCAAATCCGGGTTATGGATTGCATTTAAAAAGGCCCCGTGGGAGTGCAATGGGCCCCTGTCTTGCTGCTTAGCAATAATGGTATGGGTTTAGGTTCTGCTGTGTGTACTGGTGGTTGACTGCCCCCCAGCCCAGAGTGTGCATGGAAAATTGTCTGGCAGCCTCCCTGACAGCAAGCAGTGATAGTGCCCATGAAGGGCACCTTGTTGGGCCCGCCCCTTTCACGGTTATCGCTTCTCGGCCTTTTGGCTAAGATCAAGTGTAGTATCTGTTCTTATCAGTTTAATATCTGATACGTCCCCTATCTGGGGACCATATATTAAATGGATTTTTGAGAACGGGGGCCGATTTCGAAGCTTGCTTCCGTCGCCCTATGCATTGACCCGATATGGCAGTATCTTCGGGTACAGTGCACCACCCCCTTACAGGGTTAAAAAGAAAGATTCCTACTTTCATTGCTACCTGCTTGCTGGCTAGCCAGCTAGCCAGCCCTGTGGGCCTTGCTGCTGCTGCAGCCAAAAAACAAAAGGTGGTGCTGCTGCTGCTTCTGCTGCTTCTGCTTCTGCTTGTGTCTGGCCGCTGTTGGAGCGTCCAGGCACAGGACTTCTGCTGCTGCTGACTAAATGGCCTCCTTAATTGGATCATTTGAGTAGCCAGCACACCTGTGCAGGTAGGGCATGACATGATAGGCAGCTGCCTTGATAGCGGGTGGGTGCTGAATGTTCCTAATTGACAAAATAAGATTAATGCTTATGAAGAAATATAAAATCTCATCCCTTCCCCAATATCGCGCCACACCCCTACCCCTTAATTCCCTGGTTGAACTTGATGGACATATGTCTTTTTTCGACCGTACTAACTATGTAACTATGTAACATAACATGGGGGGGGGGGGGGGGTCTCCTGGCTGTTCACACAGGTGTGTCATTGCTGTACATTGACCATGCATTGCTTCTGTGGTATTGCAAAGGCAAAGACAAATGCTTCCAGACATCCATTGCACTAATGGATTGGTCATCAGCTGGCTGTCTATGTCCCGCATCAATATAGACCAAAGTACAGAGGGTTAGGCTATGCTATTGTGCACCTACCTGATGCATCAGAAGGTGTGAGGCCCTTGCTAAATTCTGTGCACAGACTTTGAGATCTATACTTTAGACTGTATCTAATCCTGCTCCAACATGGACTGACATTCTGGCCTACTTTCAGCCGATGCGACTTGTCTGTCGCTGAACAGTCGCTTTTTATGTATTCAGCACCTATGTATAATGTTGTAAAAATGCTCTAGAAGCTAAAGTCGCAGAAATGTCACACATATTTGGCCTGCAACTTTCTGTGCGACAAATTCAGACAGGAAAAATCAGTATAAATCCTTAGAAAATTATCCCCCAGTGTCTCCATCTGCTGGCGGTATTGAATAAGCATTGCTGCACTGATGGGGTATGCATTAGACGAAAAAAAAGAAGAAAAAGAAGAATAATACGCCCAGAAAAGAGGCGAAAAGGAGAAAAACGTAAAAAAACGTGAAAAAAAAGTAAGAGGAAGAGAAGGGAAAAAAAGGTGGAAATGGGTTTAAAAGTGATTTCGGCGGAGAAATATATATATATATATATATATATATATATATATATATATATATACGCGCACACACACACATATATATAAACGTATTCTCCGTTGAGATATTGCAGCCGCTGCTGTGTCCAGGCCCAGGAGCCTTAGCACTGTGCTGTGATGTCACTCAATACCACTGACATCGCTAGGTGTAAACAACATCTCTCCTTTGCTGTGTATGTGACTATGGAGCTGTTTGGTGATGTCGTCTATTATGGCCTTCATAGAAGCAACAGGAGATTGTTGCATCCATCTAGAACCCTCAGAACTACAGTGCTATGATGTCACTCACTTCCACAGGCCTTGCAGAGTGTAAACAACAACAACCCAGCTTTGTTGTGTATGTAACCATAGGGATTGTGATGTCACCTAGAACCTTCACAGCAGCGACAGCTTTATGAGGAGCATCAGCACTGCTCTGCCTGAGCAGAACCATCACCGCCATAGGTTGTCAAATAACCCGGATTTAACCCACACAGGTAAGTCCAATGGGGTGCAGGCATGTCCTCTATGCTTACAGCTTCCCGTGGGTGTTGGTTTGATACCGTTTGGGGACAGCCAAGGAGGCATCTGCAGGCAACAAAGGTAGGTGTGTGCTTGTGTGTGTGTTTCCTATGCAGATCCTAAGCCCAGTGTCACATGCAAGTAGGAGGAGTAAGAAGGGTTCCTGGCAAATCCGGGTTATGGATTGCATTTAAAAAGGCCCCGTGGGAGTGCAATGGGCCCCTGTCTTGCTGCTTAGCAATAATGGTATGGGTTTAGGTTCTGCTGTGTGTACTGGTGGTTGACTGCCCCCCAGCCCAGAGTGTGCATGGAAAATTGTCTGGCAGCCTCCCTGACAGCAAGCAGTGATAGTGCCCATGAAGGGCACCTTGTTGGGCCCGCCCCTTTCACGGTTATCGCTTCTCGGCCTTTTGGCTAAGATCAAGTGTAGTATCTGTTCTTATCAGTTTAATATCTGATACGTCCCCTATCTGGGGACCATATATTAAATGGATTTTTGAGAACGGGGGCCGATTTCGAAGCTTGCTTCCGTCGCCCTATGCATTGACCCGATATGGCAGTATCTTCGGGTACAGTGCACCACCCCCTTACAGGGTTAAAAAGAAAGATTCCTACTTTCATTGCTACCTGCTTGCTGGCTAGCCAGCTAGCCAGCCCTGTGGGCCTTGCTGCTGCTGCAGCCAAAAAACAAAAGGTGGTGCTGCTGTTGCTTCTGCTGCTTCTGCTTCTGCTTGTGTCTGGCCGCTGTTGGAGCGTCCAGGCACAGGACTTCTGCTGCTGCTGACTAAATGGCCTCCTTAATTGGATCATTTGAGTAGCCAGCACACCTGTGCAGGTAGGGCATGACATGATAGGCAGCTGCCTTGATAGCGGGTGGGTGCTGAATGTTCCTAATTGACAAAATAAGATTAATGCTTATGAAGAAATATAAAATCTCATCCCTTCCCCAATATCGCGCCACACCCCTACCCCTTAATTCCCTGGTTGAACTTGATGGACATATGTCTTTTTTCGACCGTACTAACTATGTAACTATGTAACATAACATGGGGGGGGGGGGGGGGGTCTCCTGGCTGTTCACACAGGTGTGTCATTGCTGTACATTGACCATGCATTGCTTCTGTGGTATTGCAAAGGCAAAGACAAATGCTTCCAGACATCCATTGCACTAATGGATTGGTCATCAGCTGGCTGTCTATGTCCCGCATCAATATAGACCAAAGTACAGAGGGTTAGGCTATGCTATTGTGCACCTACCTGATGCATCAGAAGGTGCGAAGCCCTTGCTAAATTCTGTGCACAGACTTTGAGATCTATACTTTAGACTGTATCTAAACCTGCTCCAACATGGACTGACATTCTGGCCTACTTTCAGCCGATGCGACTTGTCTGTCGCTGAACAGTCGCTTTTTATGTATTCAGCACCTATGTATAATGTTGTAAAAATGCTCTAGAAGCTAAAGTCGCAGAAATGTCACACATATTTGGCCTGCAACTTTCTGTGCGACAAATTCAGACAGGAAAAATCAGTATAAATCCTTAGAAAATTATCCCCCAGTGTCTCCATCTGCTGGCGGTATTGAATAAGCATTGCTGCACTGATGGGGTATGCATTAGACGAAAAAAAAGAAGAAAAAGAAGAATAATACGCCCAGAAAAGAGGCGAAAAGGAGAAAAACGTAAAAAAACGTGAAAAAAAAGTAAGAGGAAGAGAAGGGAAAAAAAGGTGGAAATGGGTTTAAAAGTGATTTCGGCGGAGAAATATATATATATATATATATATATATATATATATATATATATATATACGCGCACACACACACATATATATAAACGTATTCTCCGTTGAGATATTGCAGCCGCTGCTGTGTCCAGGCCCAGGAGCCTTAGCACTGTGCTGTGATGTCACTCAATACCACTGACATCACTAGGTGTAAACAACATCTCTCCTTTGCTGTGTATGTGACTATGGAGCTGTTTGGTGATGTCGTCTATTATGGCCTTCATAGAAGCAACAGGAGATTGTTGCATCCATCTAGAACCCTCAGAACTACAGTGCTATGATGTCACTCACTTCCACAGGCCTTGCAGAGTGTAAACAACAACAACCCAGCTTTGTTGTGTATGTAACCATAGGGATTGTGATGTCACCTAGAACCTTCACAGCAGCGACAGCTTTATGAGGAGCATCAGCACTGCTCTGCCTGAGCAGAACCATCACCGCCATAGGTTGTCAAATAACCCGGATTTAACCCACACAGGTAAGTCCAATGGGGTGCAGGCATGTCCTCTATGCTTACAGCTTCCCGTGGGTGTTGGTTTGATACCGTTTGGGGACAGCCAAGGAGGCATCTGCAGGCAACAAAGGTAGGTGTGTGCTTGTGTGTGTGTTTCCTATGCAGATCCTAAGCCCAGTGTCACATGCAAGTAGGAGGAGTAAGAAGGGTTCCTGGCAAATCCGGGTTATGGATTGCATTTAAAAAGGCCCCGTGGGAGTGCAATGGGCCCCTGTCTTGCTGCTTAGCAATAATGGTATGGGTTTAGGTTCTGCTGTGTGTACTGGTGGTTGACTGCCCCCCAGCCCAGAGTGTGCATGGAAAATTGTCTGGCAGCCTCCCTGACAGCAAGCAGTGATAGTGCCCATGAAGGGCACCTTGTTGGGCCCGCCCCTTTCACGGTTATCGCTTCTCGGCCTTTTGGCTAAGATCAAGTGTAGTATCTGTTCTTATCAGTTTAATATCTGATACGTCCCCTATCTGGGGACCATATATTAAATGGATTTTTGAGAACGGGGGCCGATTTCGAAGCTTGCTTCCGTCGCCCTATGCATTGACCCGATATGGCAGTATCTTCGGGTACAGTGCACCACCCCCTTACAGGGTTAAAAAGAAAGATTCCTACTTTCATTGCTACCTGCTTGCTGGCTAGCCAGCTAGCCAGCCCTGTGGGCCTTGCTGCTGCTGCAGCCAAAAAACAAAAGGTGGTGCTGCTGTTGCTTCTGCTGCTTCTGCTTCTGCTTGTGTCTGGCCGCTGTTGGAGCGTCCAGGCACAGGACTTCTGCTGCTGCTGACTAAATGGCCTCCTTAATTGGATCATTTGAGTAGCCAGCACACCTGTGCAGGTAGGGCATGACATGATAGGCAGCTGCCTTGATAGCGGGTGGGTGCTGAATGTTCCTAATTGACAAAATAAGATTAATGCTTATGAAGAAATATAAAATCTCATCCCTTCCCCAATATCGCGCCACACCCCTACCCCTTAATTCCCTGGTTGAACTTGATGGACATATGTCTTTTTTCGACCGTACTAACTATGTAACTATGTAACATAACATGGGGGGGGGGGGGGGGGGTCTCCTGGCTGTTCACACAGGTGTGTCATTGCTGTACATTGACCATGCATTGCTTCTGTGGTATTGCAAAGGCAAAGACAAATGCTTCCAGACATCCATTGCACTAATGGATTGGTCATCAGCTGGCTGTCTATGTCCCGCATCAATATAGACCAAAGTACAGAGGGTTAGGCTATGCTATTGTGCACCTACCTGATGCATCAGAAGGTGCGAAGCCCTTGCTAAATTCTGTGCACAGACTTTGAGATCTATACTTTAGACTGTATCTAAACCTGCTCCAACATGGACTGACATTCTGGCCTACTTTCAGCCGATGCGACTTGTCTGTCGCTGAACAGTCGCTTTTTATGTATTCAGCACCTATGTATAATGTTGTAAAAATGCTCTAGAAGCTAAAGTCGCAGAAATGTCACACATATTTGGCCTGCAACTTTCTGTGCGACAAATTCAGACAGGAAAAATCAGTATAAATCCTTAAAAAATTATCCCCCAGTGTCTCCATCTGCTGGCGGTATTGAATAAGCATTGCTGCACTGATGGGGTATGCATTAGACGAAAAAAAAGAAGAAAAAGAAGAATAATACGCCCAGAAAAGAGGCGAAAAGGAGAAAAACGTAAAAAAACGTGAAAAAAAAGTAAGAGGAAGAGAAGGGAAAAAAAGGTGGAAATGGGTTTAAAAGTGATTTCGGCGGAGAAATATATATATATATATATATATATATATATATATATATATATATATATACGCGCACACACACACATATATATAAACGTATTCTCCGTTGAGATATTGCAGCCGCTGCTGTGTCCAGGCCCAGGAGCCTTAGCACTGTGCTGTGATGTCACTCAATACCACTGACATCACTAGGTGTAAACAACATCTCTCCTTTGCTGTGTATGTGACTATGGAGCTGTTTGGTGATGTCGTCTATTATGGCCTTCATAGAAGCAACAGGAGATTGTTGCATCCATCTAGAACCCTCAGAACTACAGTGCTATGATGTCACTCACTTCCACAGGCCTTGCAGAGTGTAAACAACAACAACCCAGCTTTGTTGTGTATGTAACCATAGGGATTTGTGATGTCACCTAGAACCTTCACAGCAGCGACAGCTTTATGAGGAGCATCAGCACTGCTCTGCCTGAGCAGAACCATCACCGCCATAGGTTGTCAAATAACCCGGATTTAACCCACACAGGTAAGTCCAATGGGGTGCAGGCATGTCCTCTATGCTTACAGCTTCCCGTGGGTGTTGGTTTGATACCGTTTGGGGACAGCCAAGGAGGCATCTGCAGGCAACAAAGGTAGGTGTGTGCTTGTGTGTGTGTTTCCTATGCAGATCCTAAGCCCAGTGTCACATGCAAGTAGGAGGAGTAAGAAGGGTTCCTGGCAAATCCGGGTTATGGATTGCATTTAAAAAGGCCCCGTGGGAGTGCAATGGGCCCCTGTCTTGCTGCTTAGCAATAATGGTATGGGTTTAGGTTCTGCTGTGTGTACTGGTGGTTGACTGCCCCCCAGCCCAGAGTGTGCATGGAAAATTGTCTGGCAGCCTCCCTGACAGCAAGCAGTGATAGTGCCCATGAAGGGCACCTTGTTGGGCCCGCCCCTTTAACGGTTATCGCTTCTCGGCCTTTTGGCTAAGATCAAGTGTAGTATCTGTTCTTATCAGTTTAATATCTGATACGTCCCCTATCTGGGGACCATATATTAAATGGATTTTTGAGAACGGGGGCCGATTTCGAAGCTTGCTTCCGTCGCCCTATGCATTGACCCGATATGGCAGTATCTTCGGGTACAGTGCACCACCCCCTTACAGGGTTAAAAAGAAAGATTCCTACTTTCATTGCTACCTGCTTGCTGGCTAGCCAGCTAGCCAGCCCTGTGGGCCTTGCTGCTGCTGCAGCCAAAAAACAAAAGGTGGTGCTGCTGCTGCTTCTGCTGCTTCTGCTTCTGCTTGTGTCTGGCCGCTGTTGGAGCGTCCAGGCACAGGACTTCTGCTGCTGCTGACTAAATGGCCTCCTTAATTGGATCATTTGAGTAGCCAGCACACCTGTGCAGGTAGGGCATGACATGATAGGCAGCTGCCTTGATAGCGGGTGGGTGCTGAATGTTCCTAATTGACAAAATAAGATTAATGCTTATGAAGAAATATAAAATCTCATCCCTTCCCCAATATCGCGCCACACCCCTACCCCTTAATTCCCTGGTTGAACTTGATGGACATATGTCTTTTTTCGACCGTACTAACTATGTAACTATGTAACATAACATGGGGGGGGGGGGGGGTCTCCTGGCTGTTCACACAGGTGTGTCATTGCTGTACATTGACCATGCATTGCTTCTGTGGTATTGCAAAGGCAAAGACAAATGCTTCCAGCCATCCATTGCACTAATGGATTGGTCATCAGCTGGCTGTCTATGTCCCGCATCAATATAGACCAAAGTACAGAGGGTTAGGCTATGCTATTGTGCACCTACCTGATGCATCAGAAGGTGCGAGGCCCTTGCTAAATTCTGTGCACAGACTTTGAGATCTATACTTTAGACTGTATCTAAACCTGCTCCAACATGGACTGACATTCTGGCCTACTTTCAGCCGATGCGACTTGTCTGTCGCTGAACAGTCGCTTTTTATGTATTCAGCACCTATGTATAATGTTGTAAAAATGCTCTAGAAGCTAAAGTCGCAGAAATGTCACACATATTTGGCCTGCAACTTTCTGTGCGACAAATTCAGACAGGAAAAATCAGTATAAATCCTTAGAAAATTATCCCCCAGTGTCTCCATCTGCTGGCGGTATTGAATAAGCATTGCTGCACTGATGGGGTATGCATTAGACGAAAAAAAAGAAGAAAAAGAAGAATAATACGCCCAGAAAAGAGGCGAAAAGGAGAAAAACGTAAAAAAACGTGAAAAAAAAGTAAGAGGAAGAGAAGGGAAAAAAAGGTGGAAATGGGTTTAAAAGTGATTTCGGCGGAGAAATATATATATATATATATATATATATATATATATATATATATATATATACGTGCACACACACACATATATATAAACGTATTCTCCGTTGAGATATTGCAGCCGCTGCTGTGTCCAGGCCCAGGAGCCTTAGCACTGTGCTGTGATGTCACTCAATACCACTGACATCACTAGGTGTAAACAACATCTCTCCTTTGCTGTGTATGTGACTATGGAGCTGTTTGGTGATGTCGTCTATTATGGCCTTCATAGAAGCAACAGGAGATTGTTGCATCCATCTAGAACCCTCAGAACTACAGTGCTATGATGTCACTCACTTCCACAGGCCTTGCAGAGTGTAAACAACAACAACCCAGCTTTGTTGTGTATGTAACCATAGGGATTTGTGATGTCACCTAGAACCTTCACAGCAGCGACAGCTTTATGAGGAGCATCAGCACTGCTCTGCCTGAGCAGAACCATCACCGCCATAGGTTGTCAAATAACCCGGATTTAACCCACACAGGTAAGTCCAATGGGGTGCAGGCATGTCCTCTATGCTTACAGCTTCCCGTGGGTGTTGGTTTGATACCGTTTGGGGACAGCCAAGGAGGGATCTGCAGGCAACAAAGGTAGGTGTGTGCTTGTGTGTGTGTTTCCTATGCAGATCCTAAGCCCAGTGTCACATGCAAGTAGGAGGAGTAAGAAGGGTTCCTGGCAAATCCGGGTTATGGATTGCATTTAAAAAGGCCCCGTGGGAGTGCAATGGGCCCCTGTCTTGCTGCTTAGCAATAATGGTATGGGTTTAGGTTCTGCTGTGTGTACTGGTGGTTGACTGCCCCCCAGCCCAGAGTGTGCATGGAAAATTGTCTGGCAGCCTCCCTGACAGCAAGCAGTGATAGTGCCCATGAAGGGCACCTTGTTGGGCCCGCCCCTTTCACGGTTATCGCTTCTCGGCCTTTTGGCTAAGATCAAGTGTAGTATCTGTTCTTATCAGTTTAATATCTGATACGTCCCCTATCTGGGGACCATATATTAAATGGATTTTTGAGAACGGGGGCCGATTTCGAAGCTTGCTTCCGTCGACCTATGCATTGACCCGATATGGCAGTATCTTCGGGTACAGTGCACCACCCCCTTACAGGGTTAAAAAGAAAGATTCCTACTTTCATTGCTACCTGCTTGCTGGCTAGCCAGCTAGCCAGCCCTGTGGGCCTTGCTGCTGCTGCAGCCAAAAAACAAAAGGTGGTGCTGCTGCTGCTTCTGCTGCTTCTGCTTCTGCTTGTGTCTGGCCGCTGTTGGAGCGTCCAGGCACAGGACTTCTGCTGCTGCTGACTAAATGGCCTCCTTAATTGGATCATTTGAGTAGCCAGCACACCTGTGCAGGTAGGGCATGACATGATAGGCAGCTGCCTTGATAGCGGGTGGGTGCTGAATGTTCCTAATTGACAAAATAAGATTAATGCTTATGAAGAAATATAAAATCTCATCCCTTCCCCAATATCGCGCCACACCCCTACCCCTTAATTCCCTGGTTGAACTTGATGGACATATGTCTTTTTTCGACCGTACTAACTATGTAACTATGTAACATAACATGGGGGGGGGGGGGGGGGTCTCCTGGCTGTTCACACAGGTGTGTCATTGCTGTACATTGACCATGCATTGCTTCTGTGGTATTGCAAAGGCAAAGACAAATGCTTCCAGCCATCCATTGCACTAATGGATTGGTCATCAGCTGGCTGTCTATGTCCCGCATCAATATAGACCAAAGTACAGAGGGTTAGGCTATGCTATTGTGCACCTACCTGATGCATCAGAAGGTGCGAGGCCCTTGCTAAATTCTGTGCACAGACTTTGAGATCTATACTTTAGACTGTATCTAAACCTGCTCCAACATGGACTGACATTCTGGCCTACTTTCAGCCGATGCGACTTGTCTGTCGCTGAACAGTCGCTTTTTATGTATTCAGCACCTATGTATAATGTTGTAAAAATGCTCTAGAAGCTAAAGTCGCAGAAATGTCACACATATTTGGCCTGCAACTTTCTGTGCGACAAATTCAGACAGGAAAAATCAGTATAAATCCTTAGAAAATTATCCCCCAGTGTCTCCATCTGCTGGCGGTATTGAATAAGCATTGCTGCACTGATGGGGTATGCATTAGACGAAAAAAAAGAAGAAAAAGAAGAATAATACGCCCAGAAAAGAGGCGAAAAGGAGAAAAACGTAAAAAAACGTGAAAAAAAAGTAAGAGGAAGAGAAGGGAAAAAAAGGTGGAAATGGGTTTAAAAGTGATTTCGGCGGAGAAATATATATATATATATATATATATATATATATATATATATATACGCGCACACACACACATATATATAAACGTATTCTCCGTTGAGATATTGCAGCCGCTGCTGTGTCCAGGCCCAGGAGCCTTAGCACTGTGCTGTGATGTCACTCAATACCACTGACATCACTAGGTGTAAACAACATCTCTCCTTTGCTGTGTATGTGACTATGGAGCTGTTTGGTGATGTCGTCTATTACGGCCTTCATAGAAGCAACAGGAGATTGTTGCATCCATCTAGAACCCTCAGAACTACAGTGCTATGATGTCACTCACTTCCACAGGCCTTGCAGAGTGTAAACAACAACAACCCAGCTTTGTTGTGTATGTAACCATAGGGATTTGTGATGTCACCTAGAACCTTCACAGCAGCGACAGCTTTATGAGGAGCATCAGCACTGCTCTGCCTGAGCAGAACCATCACCGCCATAGGTTGTCAAATAACCCGGATTTAACCCACACAGGTAAGTCCAATGGGGTGCAGGCATGTCCTCTATGCTTACAGCTTCCCGTGGGTGTTGGTTTGATACCGTTTGGGGACAGCCAAGGAGGCATCTGCAGGCAACAAAGGTAGGTGTGTGCTTGTGTGTGTGTTTCCTATGCAGATCCTAAGCCCAGTGTCACATGCAAGTAGGAGGAGTAAGAAGGGTTCCTGGCAAATCCGGGTTATGGATTGCATTTAAAAAGGCCCCGTGGGAGTGCAATGGGCCCCTGTCTTGCTGCTTAGCAATAATGGTATGGGTTTAGGTTCTGCTGTGTGTACTGGTGGTTGACTGCCCCCCAGCCCAGAGTGTGCATGGAAAATTGTCTGGCAGCCTCCCTGACAGCAAGCAGTGATAGTGCCCATGAAGGGCACCTTGTTGGGCCCGCCCCTTTCACGGTTATCGCTTCTCGGCCTTTTGGCTAAGATCAAGTGTAGTATCTGTTCTTATCAGTTTAATATCTGATACGTCCCCTATCTGGGGACCATATATTAAATGGATTTTTGAGAACGGGGGCCGATTTCGAAGCTTGCTTCCGTCGCCCTATGCATTGACCCGATATGGCAGTATCTTCGGGTACAGTGCACCACCCCCTTACAGGGTTAAAAAGAAAGATTCCTACTTTCATTGCTACCTGCTTGCTGGCTAGCCAGCTAGCCAGCCCTGTGGGCCTTGCTGCTGCTGCAGCCAAAAAACAAAAGGTGGTGCTGCTGCTGCTTCTGCTGCTTCTGCTTCTGCTTGTGTCTGGCCGCTGTTGGAGCGTCCAGGCACAGGACTTCTGCTGCTGCTGACTAAATGGCCTCCTTAATTGGATCATTTGAGTAGCCAGCACACCTGTGCAGGTAGGGCATGACATGATAGGCAGCTGCCTTGATAGCGGGTGGGTGCTGAATGTTCCTAATTGACAAAATAAGATTAATGCTTATGAAGAAATATAAAATCTCATCCCTTCCCCAATATCGCGCCACACCCCTACCCCTTAATTCCCTGGTTGAACTTGATGGACATATGTCTTTTTTCGACCGTACTAACTATGTAACTATGTAACATAACATGGGGGGGGGGGGGGGGTCTCCTGGCTGTTCACACAGGTGTGTCATTGCTGTACATTGACCATGCATTGCTTCTGTGGTATTGCAAAGGCAAAGACAAATGCTTCCAGCCATCCATTGCACTAATGGATTGGTCATCAGCTGGCTGTCTATGTCCCGCATCAATATAGACCAAAGTACAGAGGGTTAGGCTATGCTATTGTGCACCTACCTGATGCATCAGAAGGTGCGAGGCCCTTGCTAAATTCTGTGCACAGACTTTGAGATCTATACTTTAGACTGTATCTAAACCTGCTCCAACATGGACTGACATTCTGGCCTACTTTCAGCCGATGCGACTTGTCTGTCGCTGAACAGTCGCTTTTTATGTATTCAGCACCTATGTATAATGTTGTAAAAATGCTCTAGAAGCTAAAGTCGCAGAAATGTCACACATATTTGGCCTGCAACTTTCTGTGCGACAAATTCAGACAGGAAAAATCAGTATAAATCCTTAGAAAATTATCCCCCAGTGTCTCCATCTGCTGGCGGTATTGAATAAGCATTGCTGCACTGATGGGGTATGCATTAGACGAAAAAAAAGAAGAAAAAGAAGAATAATACGCCCAGAAAAGAGGCGAAAAGGAGAAAAACGTAAAAAAACGTGAAAAAAAAGTAAGAGGAAGAGAAGGGAAAAAAAGGTGGAAATGGGTTTAAAAGTGATTTCGGCGGAGAAATATATATATATATATATATATATATATATATATATATATATATATACGCGCACACACACACATATATATAAACGTATTCTCCGTTGAGATATTGCAGCCGCTGCTGTGTCCAGGCCCAGGAGCCTTAGCACTGTGCTGTGATGTCACTCAATACCACTGACATCACTAGGTGTAAACAACATCTCTCCTTTGCTGTGTATGTGACTATGGAGCTGTTTGGTGATGTCGTCTATTATGGCCTTCATAGAAGCAACAGGAGATTGTTGCATCCATCTAGAACCCTCAGAACTACAGTGCTATGATGTCACTCACTTCCACAGGCCTTGCAGAGTGTAAACAACAACAACCCAGCTTTGTTGTGTATGTAACCATAGGGATTTGTGATGTCACCTAGAACCTTCACAGCAGCGACAGCTTTATGAGGAGCATCAGCACTGCTCTGCCTGAGCAGAACCATCACCGCCATAGGTTGTCAAATAACCCGGATTTAACCCACACAGGTAAGTCCAATGGGGTGCAGGCATGTCCTCTATGCTTACAGCTTCCCGTGGGTGTTGGTTTGATACCGTTTGGGGACAGCCAAGGAGGCATCTGCAGGCAACAAAGGTAGGTGTGTGCTTGTGTGTGTGTTTCCTATGCAGATCCTAAGCCCAGTGTCACATGCAAGTAGGAGGAGTAAGAAGGGTTCCTGGCAAATCCGGGTTATGGATTGCATTTAAAAAGGCCCCGTGGGAGTGCAATGGGCCCCTGTCTTGCTGCTTAGCAATAATGGTATGGGTTTAGGTTCTGCTGTGTGTACTGGTGGTTGACTGCCCCCCAGCCCAGAGTGTGCATGGAAAATTGTCTGGCAGCCTCCCTGACAGCAAGCAGTGATAGTGCCCATGAAGGGCACCTTGTTGGGCCCGCCCCTTTCACGGTTATCGCTTCTCGGCCTTTTGGCTAAGATCAAGTGTAGTATCTGTTCTTATCAGTTTAATATCTGATACGTCCCCTATCTGGGGACCATATATTAAATGGATTTTTGAGAACGGGGGCCGATTTCGAAGCTTGCTTCCGTCGCCCTATGCATTGACCCGATATGGCAGTATCTTCGGGTACAGTGCACCACCCCCTTACAGGGTTAAAAAGAAAGATTCCTACTTTCATTGCTACCTGCTTGCTGGCTAGCCAGCTAGCCAGCCCTGTGGGCCTTGCTGCTGCTGCAGCCAAAAAACAAAAGGTGGTGCTGCTGCTGCTTCTGCTGCTTCTGCTTCTGCTTGTGTCTGGCCGCTGTTGGAGCGTCCAGGCACAGGACTTCTGCTGCTGCTGACTAAATGGCCTCCTTAATTGGATCATTTGAGTAGCCAGCACACCTGTGCAGGTAGGGCATGACATGATAGGCAGCTGCCTTGATAGCGGGTGGGTGCTGAATGTTCCTAATTGACAAAATAAGATTAATGCTTATGAAGAAATATAAAATCTCATCCCTTCCCCAATATCGCGCCACACCCCTACCCCTTAATTCCCTGGTTGAACTTGATGGACATATGTCTTTTTTCGACCGTACTAACTATGTAACTATGTAACATAACATGGGGGGGGGGGGGGGTCTCCTGGCTGTTCACACAGGTGTGTCATTGCTGTACATTGACCATGCATTGCTTCTGTGGTATTGCAAAGGCAAAGACAAATGCTTCCAGCCATCCATTGCACTAATGGATTGGTCATCAGCTGGCTGTCTATGTCCCGCATCAATATAGACCAAAGTACAGAGGGTTAGGCTATGCTATTGTGCACCTACCTGATGCATCAGAAGGTGCGAGGCCCTTGCTAAATTCTGTGCACAGACTTTGAGATCTATACTTTAGACTGTATCTAAACCTGCTCCAACATGGACTGACATTCTGGCCTACTTTCAGCCGATGCGACTTGTCTGTCGCTGAACAGTCGCTTTTTATGTATTCAGCACCTATGTATAATGTTGTAAAAATGCTCTAGAAGCTAAAGTCGCAGAAATGTCACACATATTTGGCCTGCAACTTTCTGTGCGACAAATTCAGACAGGAAAAATCAGTATAAATCCTTAGAAAATTATCCCCCAGTGTCTCCATCTGCTGGCGGTATTGAATAAGCATTGCTGCACTGATGGGGTATGCATTAGACGAAAAAAAAGAAGAAAAAGAAGAATAATACGCCCAGAAAAGAGGCGAAAAGGAGAAAAACGTAAAAAAATGTGAAAAAAAAGTAAGAGGAAGAGAAGGGAAAAAAAGGTGGAAATGGGTTTAAAAGTGATTTCGGCGGAGAAATATATATATATATATATATATATATATATATATATATACGCGCACACACACACATATATATAAACGTATTCTCCGTTGAGATATTGCAGCCGCTGCTGTGTCCAGGCCCAGGAGCCTTAGCACTGTGCTGTGATGTCACTCAATACCACTGACATCACTAGGTGTAAACAACATCTCTCCTTTGCTGTGTATGTGACTATGGAGCTGTTTGGTGATGTCGTCTATTATGGCCTTCATAGAAGCAACAGGAGATTGTTGCATCCATCTAGAACCCTCAGAACTACAGTGCTATGATGTCACTCACTTCCACAGGCCTTGCAGAGTGTAAACAACAACAACCCAGCTTTGTTGTGTATGTAACCATAGGGATTTGTGATGTCACCTAGAACCTTCACAGCAGCGACAGCTTTATGAGGAGCATCAGCACTGCTCTGCCTGAGCAGAACCATCACCGCCATAGGTTGTCAAATAACCCGGATTTAACCCACACAGGTAAGTCCAATGGGGTGCAGGCATGTCCTCTATGCTTACAGCTTCCCGTGGGTGTTGGTTTGATACCGTTTGGGGACAGCCAAGGAGGCATCTGCAGGCAACAAAGGTAGGTGTGTGCTTGTGTGTGTGTTTCCTATGCAGATCCTAAGCCCAGTGTCACATGCAAGTAGGAGGAGTAAGAAGGGTTCCTGGCAAATCCGGGTTATGGATTGCATTTAAAAAGGCCCCGTGGGAGTGCAATGGGCCCCTGTCTTGCTGCTTAGCAATAATGGTATGGGTTTAGGTTCTGCTGTGTGTACTGGTGGTTGACTGCCCCCCAGCCCAGAGTGTGCATGGAAAATTGTCTGGCAGCCTCCCTGACAGCAAGCAGTGATAGTGCCCATGAAGGGCACCTTGTTGGGCCCGCCCCTTTCACGGTTATCGCTTCTCGGCCTTTTGGCTAAGATCAAGTGTAGTATCTGTTCTTATCAGTTTAATATCTGATACGTCCCCTATCTGGGGACCATATATTAAATGGATTTTTGAGAACGGGGGCCGATTTCGAAGCTTGCTTCCGTCGCCCTATGCATTGACCCGATATGGCAGTATCTTCGGGTACAGTGCACCACCCCCTTACAGGGTTAAAAAGAAAGATTCCTACTTTCATTGCTACCTGCTTGCTGGCTAGCCAGCTAGCCAGCCCTGTGGGCCTTGCTGCTGCTGCAGCCAAAAAACAAAAGGTGGTGCTGCTGCTGCTTCTGCTGCTTCTGCTTCTGCTTGTGTCTGGCCGCTGTTGGAGCGTCCAGGCACAGGACTTCTGCTGCTGCTGACTAAATGGCCTCCTTAATTGGATCATTTGAGTAGCCAGCACACCTGTGCAGGTAGGGCATGACATGATAGGCAGCTGCCTTGATAGCGGGTGGGTGCTGAATGTTCCTAATTGACAAAATAAGATTAATGCTTATGAAGAAATATAAAATCTCATCCCTTCCCCAATATCGCGCCACACCCCTACCCCTTAATTCCCTGGTTGAACTTGATGGACATATGTCTTTTTTCGACCGTACTAACTATGTAACTATGTAACATAACATGGGGGGGGGGGGGGTCTCCTGGCTGTTCACACAGGTGTGTCATTGCTGTACATTGACCATGCATTGCTTCTGTGGTATTGCAAAGGCAAAGACAAATGCTTCCAGCCATCCATTGCACTAATGGATTGGTCATCAGCTGGCTGTCTATGTCCCGCATCAATATAGACCAAAGTACAGAGGGTTAGGCTATGCTATTGTGCACCTACCTGATGCATCAGAAGGTGCGAGGCCCTTGCTAAATTCTGTGCACAGACTTTTAGATCTATACTTTAGACTGTATCTAAACCTGCTCCAACATGGACTGACATTCTGGCCTACTTTCAGCCGATGCGACTTGTCTGTCGCTGAACAGTCGCTTTTTATGTATTCAGCACCTATGTATAATGTTGTAAAAATGCTCTAGAAGCTAAAGTCGCAGAAATGTCACACATATTTGGCCTGCAACTTTCTGTGCGACAAATTCAGACAGGAAAAATCAGTATAAATCCTTAGAAAATTATCCCCCAGTGTCTCCATCTGCTGGCGGTATTGAATAAGCATTGCTGCACTGATGGGGTATGCATTAGACGAAAAAAAAGAAGAAAAAGAAGAATAATACGCCCAGAAAAGAGGCGAAAAGGAGAAAAACGTAAAAAAACGTGAAAAAAAAGTAAGAGGAAGAGAAGGGAAAAAAAGGTGGAAATGGGTTTAAAAGTGATTTCGGCGGAGAAATATATATATATATATATATATATATATATATATATATACGCGCACACACACACATATATATAAACGTATTCTCCGTTGAGATATTGCAGCCGCTGCTGTGTCCAGGCCCAGGAGCCTTAGCACTGTGCTGTGATGTCACTCAATACCACTGACATCACTAGGTGTAAACAACATCTCTCCTTTGCTGTGTATGTGACTATGGAGCTGTTTGGTGATGTCGTCTATTATGGCCTTCATAGAAGCAACAGGAGATTGTTGCATCCATCTAGAACCCTCAGAACTACAGTGCTATGATGTCACTCACTTCCACAGGCCTTGCAGAGTGTAAACAACAACAACCCAGCTTTGTTGTGTATGTAACCATAGGGATTTGTGATGTCACCTAGAACCTTCACAGCAGCGACAGCTTTATGAGGAGCATCAGCACTGCTCTGCCTGAGCAGAACCATCACCGCCATAGGTTGTCAAATAACCCGGATTTAACCCACACAGGTAAGTCCAATGGGGTGCAGGCATGTCCTCTATGCTTACAGCTTCCCGTGGGTGTTGGTTTGATACCGTTTGGGGACAGCCAAGGAGGCATCTGCAGGCAACAAAGGTAGGTGTGTGCTTGTGTGTGTGTTTCCTATGCAGATCCTAAGCCCAGTGTCACATGCAAGTAGGAGGAGTAAGAAGGGTTCCTGGCAAATCCGGGTTATGGATTGCATTTAAAAAGGCCCCGTGGGAGTGCAATGGGCCCCTGTCTTGCTGCTTAGCAATAATGGTATGGGTTTAGGTTCTGCTGTGTGTACTGGTGGTTGACTGCCCCCCAGCCCAGAGTGTGCATGGAAAATTGTCTGGCAGCCTCCCTGACAGCAAGCAGTGATAGTGCCCATGAAGGGCACCTTGTTGGGCCCGCCCCTTTCACGGTTATCGCTTCTCGGCCTTTTGGCTTCGATCCTGTGCGGTTTACCGGGCAGGGTAGGAGTCGGAAGGGGTGGTGATCGGGGCCCTCTTTTGCGGGGGGCCCTGGATTGTTACTGGGTTGCGATAGTGGGTATCTTAACCTGCAAAAATGAGCGGAGAGAGGACTCGAGGACTCGAGGATACGGTGCGGATTTACGTTCCTGGCGAACACCGGGGGACGATTGGATTGGATCAAGTTGTGCTGGAGATTCTTCGCAAGCTCCAGTACCTTCAGGTATGGCATGTAATCGCTATGCAAGACTTCCCTAGGCAAGGGATTTACGATATAACCTTTTATGATTCTGAGGTTTGCCAGAGGGTCTACATGGACTTAGAAGATATGAAGAGGAGGAATGAGCCAGCTATAATGAGTAAGGTGAAAGTGGAGCCATTATTCATGAATATGTCTAAGGTTGTTATAGTCCATATGTACAACCCGAAGGTTTCGGATGAGATGGTGACCAATTTTTTGTACCGATATTGTGATGAAGTTAAATTTCTTGGAAGACTCAAGAACAGACATGGGTACTTTAATTGTAAAAGGAAATTTGTTGTAAAATTTAAAAAGGACGAAGGAATGGAAGAGGGAAGGAAGAGTATACCACAGGTATTTTCTATTGGAGGAGAAAGAGGTTTTTGTTTTTATGAAGGACAGTTGCAGTACTGTAGACGTTGTCACGCTTATGGACATGTACAGGAGTCTTGCCCTGAGCAAGGAGTATGCTGCAGGAATTGTGGGAAATCAGGTCACAACTCGGGTGAATGTACTGAGAAGAAAACGTGTGATATCTGTGGTAGTGAGGAGCATTTGGCTAGAGGATGCAGCTTATGGTATAGAAAGAAAATGAGCTATGCTGACGCGGCTGGAAATAGAAGAGAGGAAAGAGGAGAAAGGCCATTTCCACGTGTTTTTGGTGTGAATGCTGAGGTGACTCAGGTGATTGACGAGAACTCTGTAAAAGGGAGTGCAGCAGGTGTGACAGTGCAGCACATGAATACTCAGGAAAAATCTGGAAAAGGGGAGGAGGGTGACTCCACTGGTGTGCATTGTGAGGAGACTGGTGTTGGTGAAGAGTTTACTGAGGTCAGTAAGAAGAAAGCACGTAAAGGGAAAAAAGAGAAAGTGGTGGAGAGTGTGGAGACTGTGTGTAGGGAGGTTCCCCCATGTGAAGAAACAATTGAGGATTTTGAATGCCCAAACCCAGTGGTGGGGGAGGAGGAGGGGATGGAGTTTCAGGAGAATGAGAGTGAGAGATCCCTAACACCTGGGCAGAGGGTGATTAGTGGGGAGGAGAATGTAACATCTGAAGAGGAGGAGAAGGAGGAGGAGGAGGGGGAAGATGAAGATGAAGATGCAAATGGAGGCTTTCAAGGTAAAAGTAAAAGGTGTAAGAAAGGGAGTTGGTCAGGGGATCAGACGGATCCTGTGTATGGAGGTGAGAAAATGATGGACAGGGACTCTCAAGTGGGGTCGCCTGATTGCTATGGGATGCTGCTAAGGAAGGTTGAAGGTCAGAATACTAACTTCTAGTTAAAATGGATGTTAAGAAAATGGATTGCCTTCTTTCCTTTTTAATGGCATTGGTTGTGGCTACTCTTAATGTTCGGAGTATAGGAACAACCATCAGAAGAGCAGCAGTTTTTGATTTTTTGGAGAATGTGAAGGGAGATATATTTTGTTTACAGGAGTGTGCAATTAAGTCTGCACCTTATGTAGATGAATGGAAGAGAGGGCAGTCTTTTTGGTCTACATGCACAGAGAATAAAAATGAAGGTGTGGGGATTTTATTGTGTAACAGGGACATTAAAGTTTTAAATTGCCAAGTTTTAGTACCAGGTCGTTGTATGGTTTTAAATTTTGAGTTTTTAGGCCAGAGAATGAGAGTTTTTAATGCATATGCGCCAGCAGAAAAACAGGCACGTGTGTTATTTTTAGAGTCTCTTAAACTTTTTATTCCTGGTCGTGATGGTACTATTATTGTTGGTGATTTTAACTGCATTAGATCCGTCAATGATCGTGAGAGCTCTGCTAAGGTTAGAACTGATATTACTTCAAATGTTTTAAACCAAATTATACAAGACTTACATTATTCTGATGTGGGACTGATGGTTAGCACTGATGAAAGATACACCTATATATCAGATAGTGGCCGCTGTAAATCCCGGATTGATTACATTCTTGTCTCTGAGGGGATTAAGGTGGTCCGGTGCAATCAAATGATGTCAACTTTCTCAGATCATAAGATGGTGTCGGCAGAAATAAGTATTGCAGAGTCCTTTCATTTTGGTAGAGGGCTCTGGAAATTAAATGTAAGTCTATTAGAAGATGAAGAAGTAATGGCCGGTTTTAAAGATTTTTTTTTATCTTGTACTTCTAAACAATCTGTTTTTAGTAATGTTTTAGCTTGGTGGGATTGGGCAAAAAGTGAGTTTGCTAAGTATTTTAAGTTCATTTGCATAAGGAGGGCACAAGAAAAGAGGAGGGGTTATGAAAGGCTTATCTCACGTTTAGAAACTCTCTTTAAGTTTAAACATGTTGGTGTGGAGGTGGAGGAGGAAATTGAGAAGGTGAAAATTGAGATGAAGAACAGGTTGTTGGAAAGAGGTAGCAATATTGTTTTTAAATCCAAAGTTCAACATTTGGAGGAAAATGAACAATGTACAAGATATTTCTTTAAAAAATGTTTTAATGCTAGGGGTGTTTTTAAGTCTGTTTTAACTCCTACAGGGGAAGTTGTTGGTGATGAGATGGTGAAGGAGATTGGCAGATTTTATGAAACACTTTTTAGTAATAAGAGCAGAGCCAGTGAGACGGAGATGAATGATTATTGTAATATTTTAGAGAATAATGTCCCTGAAGGAAAAAGTGCATTTTTAATTGAGGAAGTTTGTGAAGGGGAGATCAAGCAGGCTCTGGACAAGACAGCGAAAGGGAAGACACCGGGCTGTGATGGCCTCCCCTTTGAGTTTTATTCAGTTTTTTGGCATATTTTAAAGCAAGATTTTACACGGGTGGTGCAATATGTTTTTAACTCAGGTATTTTAGCGGAGTCTATGAAGAAAGGAGTTATTACCTTGATACATAAGAAAGGTGATGAAAGAGATTTGAAAAACTGGAGGCCGATCACATTATTGAATACAGATTATAAGATCATTGCAAAGATTGTGGCGAACAGGATGAGTGACATAGTTGAGCACCTTGTTGGAGAATACCAAGTTTGTGCAGTGCCAAATAGGAGAATAACTGATAATTTATTAGTTTTAAGAGACTCTATTTATTATAGTAATTTTAATAAGAATGCACTTTTTGTGGAATCCATTGATTTTGAAAAAGCTTATGACAGAGTTGCTCATGATTTTATGTTTATGGTTTTAAAGCATATGGGTATTCCTGAGAAGCTACTGTTTGTGATTAAAAGTTTTTATTATGGGGCAACAAGTCAGATTTTAGTCAATGGACATGTGGGGCCGGGTTTTAATATTTTATCAGGAGTACGACAGGGATGCCCACTCTCCCCAATTTTATTCATTTGTGTCATTGAGGCCTTGCTCAAAAATGTACAGAAGGACAAATGTGTGAGTGGTGTTTTTATCCCGGGAAGTAATGGAAGGAATTTGAAGGTTTTAAGTTACATGGATGATGTGGTTTTTACTTGCACTTCCCAAGCTGATCTTAACAGAGTGAATTTGCATGTAAAGATTTTTTGCTGTATTGCTGGTATGAAAGTCAATTGGGGGAAGTGCCAATTGAGTAATTTTGGAAAGCAAGGAAAAGTGGTGGTGGATGGCGTGGATGAGAAGGAGGATATTGAAGTGTTAGGGGTTGTTTTTGAAAAAAATCTAAAAGGAGGGAAAAGTCATGAAAAGTTGGAGGAGAAGATAGAGAAGAAATTATCTTTTTGGAAATTGAGAAACTTGTCCCTTAAAGGTAAAGTTCTGATTTTAAAGGCAGTAATTTTGCCACTACTATTATATACTGCAATGGTTTTCCCACCCGGCAAATTATGGACCAGAAGGATGACAAGGAAGTTGTTTATTTTTTTCTGGGGTTCAAAGATGGAAAAGATGAAGAGGGAGGAAGTGATGAAGAGCGTGAAGAAAGGCGGATATAATTTCCCGGATATTAATCTGTTTTTAAAGACTCATTACTTTCTTTTAATTTATAAAGTGTCTCAGTGCAATAATTGGGTGGCAGACATGAGCAGGTATTTGGCAGGATGGTTGTTTTCCAAATGGGGCTGGTGTGAGAAGGATCTGAGGAGACCAATAGCGCAAGTTATACCTACCTTCTATGTGGTTCTCAGGTCTTTCAGTGATCAATTTGGTTTGAGTTCCCTGGGAAAACCTGAGAAAAAGAAAATTGAAAATGAAATAAGAAAAAATGAGAGATTATATGAAGTACCATTCTGCACTACTGCTCAGTCTGTGAAGATCTGGAATCTTTTTAATGTTAGAGGATTATCGAATAGACAGAGAGATGTAAACTGGATGACTTTTCATGGCTGCCTCCCAACCAGAGCTTTCCTGAATGGACGAGGAATAAGAGTGAGCGAGAAATGTCCAAGAGAGGGTTGTGGAGGCAGGGAGGATACAGTGCACTTATTTTGGAACTGTTTTTATGCAAGAGAATTTTTTATGCTTCTACAGAGGTTTTTTTCTGCAATCACGGGATATGTTGATTTTAATTTTGAGAAGATTTTTATTGGTCAGGATTTTAGCAGGAGAGAGGACACACGTGAAAGCTGGATTGTATTTTCTGTTTTTAAAGAAGTTTTATGGGATTCTAGAAACCTGCTTGTTTTTAAAAATGTGTGTATTTCTCCAAGGGAGTTGAAGAGACTTTTTTTTGGAAGGTTGTTTATTATTTTTCTATTTGACAAGAAGAGAATGGAAGAGGAAGAGGCTGAAAAGATTTGGAGATACAAGGAATGGAGAAAGTTGTAAGTATCCTGATCAAGGTTTTGAATTTGTGCTTCTCTTATAGTTTTCTTATTGAGATATTTTTCCGCATGATGTTTTTTCAGACTTTGTTTAGAAGTGATGAGTTTTGGTAGGTGACCTGATGATCGCTTGAACAATAGTCTGTAACTGAGGAAAAAAAAAAAAAAAAAAAAAAAAATCTGTTCTTATCAGTTTAATATCTGATACGTCCCCTATCTGGGGACCATATATTAAATGGATTTTTGAGAACGGGGGCCGATTTCGAAGCTTGCTTCCGTCGCCCTATGCATTGACCCGATATGGCAGTATCTTCGGGTACAGTGCACCACCCCCTTACAGGGTTAAAAAGAAAGATTCCTACTTTCATTGCTACCTGCTTGCTGGCTAGCCAGCTAGCCAGCCCTGTGGGCCTTGCTGCTGCTGCAGCCAAAAAACAAAAGGTGGTGCTGCTGCTGCTTCTGCTGCTTCTGCTTCTGCTTGTGTCTGGCCGCTGTTGGAGCGTCCAGGCACAGGACTTCTGCTGCTGCTGACTAAATGGCCTCCTTAATTGGATCATTTGAGTAGCCAGCACACCTGTGCAGGTAGGGCATGACATGATAGGCAGCTGCCTTGATAGCGGGTGGGTGCTGAATGTTCCTAATTGACAAAATAAGATTAATGCTTATGAAGAAATATAAAATCTCATCCCTTCCCCAATATCGCGCCACACCCCTACCCCTTAATTCCCTGGTTGAACTTGATGGACATATGTCTTTTTTCGACCGTACTAACTATGTAACTATGTAACATAACATGGGGGGGGGGGGGGTCTCCTGGCTGTTCACACAGGTGTGTCATTGCTGTACATTGACCATGCATTGCTTCTGTGGTATTGCAAAGGCAAAGACAAATGCTTCCAGCCATCCATTGCACTAATGGATTGGTCATCAGCTGGCTGTCTATGTCCCGCATCAATATAGACCAAAGTACAGAGGGTTAGGCTATGCTATTGTACACCTACCTGATGCATCAGAAGGTGCGAGGCCCTTGCTAAATTCTGTGCACAGACTTTGAGATCTATACTTTAGACTGTATCTAAACCTGCTCCAACATGGACTGACATTCTGGCCTACTTTCAGCCGATGCGACTTGTCTGTCGCTGAACAGTCGCTTTTTATGTATTCAGCACCTATGTATAATGTTGTAAAAATGCTCTAGAAGCTAAAGTCGCAGAAATGTCACACATATTTGGCCTGCAACTTTCTGTGCGACAAATTCAGACAGGAAAAATCAGTATAAATCCTTAGAAAATTATCCCCCAGTGTCTCCATCTGCTGGCGGTATTGAATAAGCATTGCTGCACTGATGGGGTATGCATTAGACGAAAAAAAAGAAGAAAAAGAAGAATAATACGCCCAGAAAAGAGGCGAAAAGGAGAAAAACGTAAAAAAACGTGAAAAAAAAGTAAGAGGAAGAGAAGGGAAAAAAAGGTGGAAATGGGTTTAAAAGTGATTTCGGCGGAGAATATATATATATATATATATATATATATATATATATATATATATACGCGCACACACACACATATATATAAACGTATTCTCCGTTGAGATATTGCAGCCGCTGCTGTGTCCAGGCCCAGGAGCCTTAGCACTGTGCTGTGATGTCACTCAATACCACTGACATCACTAGGTGTAAACAACATCTCTCCTTTGCTGTGTATGTGACTATGGAGCTGTTTGGTGATGTCGTCTATTATGGCCTTCATAGAAGCAACAGGAGATTGTTGCATCCATCTAGAACCCTCAGAACTACAGTGCTATGATGTCACTCACTTCCACAGGCCTTGCAGAGTGTAAACAACAACAACCCAGCTTTGTTGTGTATGTAACCATAGGGATTTGTGATGTCACCTAGAACCTTCACAGCAGCGACAGCTTTATGAGGAGCATCAGCACTGCTCTGCCTGAGCAGAACCATCACCGCCATAGGTTGTCAAATAACCCGGATTTAACCCACACAGGTAAGTCCAATGGGGTGCAGGCATGTCCTCTATGCTTACAGCTTCCCGTGGGTGTTGGTTTGATACCGTTTGGGGACAGCCAAGGAGGCATCTGCAGGCAACAAAGGTAGGTGTGTGCTTGTGTGTGTGTTTCCTATGCAGATCCTAAGCCCAGTGTCACATGCAAGTAGGAGGAGTAAGAAGGGTTCCTGGCAAATCCGGGTTATGGATTGCATTTAAAAAGGCCCCGTGGGAGTGCAATGGGCCCCTGTCTTGCTGCTTAGCAATAATGGTATGGGTTTAGGTTCTGCTGTGTGTACTGGTGGTTGACTGCCCCCCAGCCCAGAGTGTGCATGGAAAATTGTCTGGCAGCCTCCCTGACAGCAAGCAGTGATAGTGCCCATGAAGGGCACCTTGTTGGGCCCGCCCCTTTCACGGTTCATCGCTTCTCGGCCTTTTGGCTAAGATCAAGTGTAGTATCTGTTCTTATCAGTTTAATATCTGATACGTCCCCTATCTGGGGACCATATATTAAATGGATTTTTGAGAACGGGGGCCGATTTCGAAGCTTGCTTCCGTCGCCCTATGCATTGACCCGATATGGCAGTATCTTCGGGTACAGTGCACCACCCCCTTACAGGGTTAAAAAGAAAGATTCCTACTTTCATTGCTACCTGCTTGCTGGCTAGCCAGCTAGCCAGCCCTGTGGGCCTTGCTGCTGCTGCTGCAGCCAAAAAACAAAAGGTGGTGCTGCTGCTGCTTCTGCTGCTTCTGCTTCTGCTTGTGTCTGGCCGCTGTTGGAGCGTCCAGGCACAGGACTTCTGCTGCTGCTGACTAAATGGCCTCCTTAATTGGATCATTTGAGTAGCCAGCACACCTGTGCAGGTAGGGCATGACATGATAGGCAGCTGCCTTGATAGCGGGTGGGTGCTGAATGTTCCTAATTGACAAAATAAGATTAATGCTTATGAAGAAATATAAAATCTCATCCCTTCCCCAATATCGCGCCACACCCCTACCCCTTAATTCCCTGGTTGAACTTGATGGACATATGTCTTTTTTCGACCGTACTAACTATGTAACTATGTAACATAACATGGGGGGGGGGGGGGGTCTCCTGGCTGTTCACACAGGTGTGTCATTGCTGTACATTGACCATGCATTGCTTCTGTGGTATTGCAAAGGCAAAGACAAATGCTTCCAGCCATCCATTGCACTAATGGATTGGTCATCAGCTGGCTGTCTATGTCCCGCATCAATATAGACCAAAGTACAGAGGGTTAGGCTATGCTATTGTGCACCTACCTGATGCATCAGAAGGTGCGAGGCCCTTGCTAAATTCTGTGCACAGACTTTGAGATCTATACTTTAGACTGTATCTAAACCTGCTCCAACATGGACTGACATTCTGGCCTACTTTCAGCCGATGCGACTTGTCTGTCGCTGAACAGTCGCTTTTTATGTATTCAGCACCTATGTATAATGTTGTAAAAATGCTCTAGAAGCTAAAGTCGCAGAAATGTCACACATATTTGGCCTGCAACTTTCTGTGCGACAAATTCAGACAGGAAAAATCAGTATAAATCCTTAGAAAATTATCCCCCAGTGTCTCCATCTGCTGGCGGTATTGAATAAGCATTGCTGCACTGATGGGGTATGCATTAGACGAAAAAAAAGAAGAAAAAGAAGAATAATACGCCCAGAAAAGAGGCGAAAAGGAGAAAAACGTAAAAAAACGTGAAAAAAAAGTAAGAGGAAGAGAAGGGAAAAAAAGGTGGAAATGGGTTTAAAAGTGATTTCGGCGGAGAAATATATATATATATATATATATATATATATATATATATATATATACGCGCACACACACACATATATATAAACGTATTCTCCGTTGAGATATTGCAGCCGCTGCTGTGTCCAGGCCCAGGAGCCTTAGCACTGTGCTGTGATGTCACTCAATACCACTGACATCACTAGGTGTAAACAACATCTCTCCTTTGCTGTGTATGTGACTATGGAGCTGTTTGGTGATGTCGTCTATTATGGCCTTCATAGAAGCAACAGGAGATTGTTGCATCCATCTAGAACCCTCAGAACTACAGTGCTATGATGTCACTCACTTCCACAGGCCTTGCAGAGTGTAAACAACAACAACCCAGCTTTGTTGTGTATGTAACCATAGGGATTTGTGATGTCACCTAGAACCTTCACAGCAGCGACAGCTTTATGAGGAGCATCAGCACTGCTCTGCCTGAGCAGAACCATCACCGCCATAGGTTGTCAAATAACCCGGATTTAACCCACACAGGTAAGTCCAATGGGGTGCAGGCATGTCCTCTATGCTTACAGCTTCCCGTGGGTGTTGGTTTGATACCGTTTGGGGACAGCCAAGGAGGCATCTGCAGGCAACAAAGGTAGGTGTGTGCTTGTGTGTGTGTTTCCTATGCAGATCCTAAGCCCAGTGTCACATGCAAGTAGGAGGAGTAAGAAGGGTTCCTGGCAAATCCGGGTTATGGATTGCATTTAAAAAGGCCCCGTGGGAGTGCAATGGGCCCCTGTCTTGCTGCTTAGCAATAATGGTATGGGTTTAGGTTCTGCTGTGTGTACTGGTGGTTGACTGCCCCCCAGCCCAGAGTGTGCATGGAAAATTGTCTGGCAGCCTCCCTGACAGCAAGCAGTGATAGTGCCCATGAAGGGCACCTTGTTGGGCCCGCCCCTTTCACGGTTCATCGCTTCTCGGCCTTTTGGCTAAGATCAAGTGTAGTATCTGTTCTTATCAGTTTAATATCTGATACGTCCCCTATCTGGGGACCATATATTAAATGGATTTTTGAGAACGGGGGCCGATTTCGAAGCTTGCTTCCGTCGCCCTATGCATTGACCCGATATGGCAGTATCTTCGGGTACAGTGCACCACCCCCTTACAGGGTTAAAAAGAAAGATTCCTACTTTCATTGCTACCTGCTTGCTGGCTAGCCAGCTAGCCAGCCCTGTGGGCCTTGCTGCTGCTGCTGCAGCCAAAAAACAAAAGGTGGTGCTGCTGCTGCTTCTGCTGCTTCTGCTTCTGCTTGTGTCTGGCCGCTGTTGGAGCGTCCAGGCACAGGACTTCTGCTGCTGCTGACTAAATGGCCTCCTTAATTGGATCATTTGAGTAGCCAGCACACCTGTGCAGGTAGGGCATGACATGATAGGCAGCTGCCTTGATAGCGGGTGGGTGCTGAATGTTCCTAATTGACAAAATAAGATTAATGCTTATGAAGAAATATAAAATCTCATCCCTTCCCCAATATCGCGCCACACCCCTACCCCTTAATTCCCTGGTTGAACTTGATGGACATATGTCTTTTTTCGACCGTACTAACTATGTAACTATGTAACATAACATGGGGGGGGGGGGGGGTCTCCTGGCTGTTCACACAGGTGTGTCATTGCTGTACATTGACCATGCATTGCTTCTGTGGTATTGCAAAGGCAAAGACAAATGCTTCCAGCCATCCATTGCACTAATGGATTGGTCATCAGCTGGCTGTCTATGTCCCGCATCAATATAGACCAAAGTACAGAGGGTTAGGCTATGCTATTGTGCACCTACCTGATGCATCAGAAGGTGCGAGGCCCTTGCTAAATTCTGTGCACAGACTTTGAGATCTATACTTTAGACTGTATCTAAACCTGCTCCAACATGGACTGACATTCTGGCCTACTTTCAGCCGATGCGACTTGTCTGTCGCTGAACAGTCGCTTTTTATGTATTCAGCACCTATGTATAATGTTGTAAAAATGCTCTAGAAGCTAAAGTCGCAGAAATGTCACACATATTTGGCCTGCAACTTTCTGTGCGACAAATTCAGACAGGAAAAATCAGTATAAATCCTTAGAAAATTATCCCCCAGTGTCTCCATCTGCTGGCGGTATTGAATAAGCATTGCTGCACTGATGGGGTATGCATTAGATGAAAAAAAAGAAGAAAAAGAAGAATAATACGCCCAGAAAAGAGGCGAAAAGGAGAAAAACGTAAAAAAACGTGAAAAAAAAGTAAGAGGAAGAGAAGGGAAAAAAAGGTGGAAATGGGTTTAAAAGTGATTTCGGCGGAGAAATATATATATATATATATATATATATATATATATATATATATACGCGCACACACACACATATATATAAACGTATTCTCCGTTGAGATATTGCAGCCGCTGCTGTGTCCAGGCCCAGGAGCCTTAGCACTGTGCTGTGATGTCACTCAATACCACTGACATCACTAGGTGTAAACAACATCTCTCCTTTGCTGTGTATGTGACTATGGAGCTGTTTGGTGATGTCGTCTATTATGGCCTTCATAGAAGCAACAGGAGATTGTTGCATCCATCTAGAACCCTCAGAACTACAGTGCTATGATGTCACTCACTTCCACAGGCCTTGCAGAGTGTAAACAACAACAACCCAGCTTTGTTGTGTATGTAACCATAGGGATTTGTGATGTCACCTAGAACCTTCACAGCAGCGACAGCTTTATGAGGAGCATCAGCACTGCTCTGCCTGAGCAGAACCATCACCGCCATAGGTTGTCAAATAACCCGGATTTAACCCACACAGGTAAGTCCAATGGGGTGCAGGCATGTCCTCTATGCTTACAGCTTCCCGTGGGTGTTGGTTTGATACCGTTTGGGGACAGCCAAGGAGGCATCTGCAGGCAACAAAGGTAGGTGTGTGCTTGTGTGTGTGTTTCCTATGCAGATCCTAAGCCCAGTGTCACATGCAAGTAGGAGGAGTAAGAAGGGTTCCTGGCAAATCCGGGTTATGGATTGCATTTAAAAAGGCCCCGTGGGAGTGCAATGGGCCCCTGTCTTGCTGCTTAGCAATAATGGTATGGGTTTAGGTTCTGCTGTGTGTACTGGTGGTTGACTGCCCCCCAGCCCAGAGTGTGCATGGAAAATTGTCTGGCAGCCTCCCTGACAGCAAGCAGTGATAGTGCCCATGAAGGGCACCTTGTTGGGCCCGCCCCTTTCACGGTTATCGCTTCTCGGCCTTTTGGCTAAGATCAAGTGTAGTATCTGTTCTTATCAGTTTAATATCTGATACGTCCCCTATCTGGGGACCATATATTAAATGGATTTTTGAGAACGGGGGCCGATTTCGAAGCTTGCTTCCGTCGCCCTATGCATTGACCCGATATGGCAGTATCTTCGGGTACAGTGCACCACCCCCTTACAGGGTTAAAAAGAAAGATTCCTACTTTCATTGCTACCTGCTTGCTGGCTAGCCAGCTAGCCAGCCCTGTGGGCCTTGCTGCTGCTGCAGCCAAAAAACAAAAGGTGGTGCTGCTGCTGCTTCTGCTGCTTCTGCTTCTGCTTGTGTCTGGCCGCTGTTGGAGCGTCCAGGCACAGGACTTCTGCTGCTGCTGACTAAATGGCCTCCTTAATTGGATCATTTGAGTAGCCAGCACACCTGTGCAGGTAGGGCATGACATGATAGGCAGCTGCCTTGATAGCGGGTGGGTGCTGAATGTTCCTAATTGACAAAATAAGATTAATGCTTATGAAGAAATATAAAATCTCATCCCTTCCCCAATATCGCGCCACACCCCTACCCCTTAATTCCCTGGTTGAACTTGATGGACATATGTCTTTTTTCGACCGTACTAACTATGTAACTATGTAACATAACATGGGGGGGGGGGGGGGTCTCCTGGCTGTTC